>NC_064931.1:289777823-290377823 GCF_023897955.1 Schistocerca gregaria | reverse complement strand
CAGCTCATGACAGTTCTGCAAAGTCTCAACACATATCTTACAAGTTGACAGTTATTTACAATACATTCAGTTTTACCTTCAAATTTGTTCAGCGTAAATCATAGGATTCACTGGCTGTTTCTTAATCCAAATGGTATTTTCTATAATTAGTCTACTGGACTTTCTTTACCTCTTGATATGAACACAATCTAATTCAATAACGTTACTAATTTCTCTCTTCTTGACAAATTCCTCAGCAGTCATTTAACAGTAAATAGTCTCACTCAGTGGTTTCACATACTTGGCACTTTTCCTTGTTTATTAAGTGGCTTCTTATCTAATTCTTACTTAACTAATCATAATTTGCTTCTGCTAACCCAGAGCTCTAGTAGTTGATATGCTGGGAGTTCACAGGTATGGGCGGTGTTCACTTGAGGTAGACACGGGTCATACAAATCAGAATCACAATGGTATAATTAACAGACACTGAAGGTCATAATGTTATTCCACTGCATGTCATGATACAGGTGTACATGCTGGGATATTTGCTCAGTGCTAATACAACCCTTTTGTGAGACTATAAGCTTATCCAATGAAAGTAACAGGTCTGGTTTTAAGGCATCCTTTAATAAGGTCAAGTTCTGGGATGGCAATGTGTCTAATGATTTTTCTTACCAATACAATGAGGCCTGTGACAGGTTCATTATGATTATTAAGTAGTACCACTATCTCCAGAGTGAACAGGGAATAAATCCAGTTCATATCAAACCTTTGGAAGTATAGGAATGGTTTCAGAACATCACTTTTGCACCTCACTCCATTCAATTTCCCAAGAATAACTATATCTCACATGCACACATGTCACTCTGGACCATCCTGGTTGGACATATTGTAATCCACTCTCTTTGGCATAATTGGAACTCATTCATTGATACCAACATGTGGTTACTCTTCTTCTAGGATATTAGCAACACCTATTGCATTTTCACATTAAGATTTAGCCATGGTTTCCCATTTTACTGGGTAGCATGAATCATAAAACACTGATAATCTGCATCAACATTTGTTATGGAGAACTGTACAAATATATAAAGCCTGGTTCTTTCGGTGTTTATTTAAACAGTTGCCATATGATAAAAAAGTAACAATTTTTTTTTCAGTTTTGCTATATGCCGTAGCTCTGTTGTTAACTTTTGTAGCACTTTCCATAGGCCAGCTGAGAACTGCCGGGGAGGCACTCCTGCTTTGAATTGTTGGTTCCACAATGTGTCCAATACTTGTCCCCTGAAGAGCTGCAGTATCATCAGAATTATTATGTTCATCCTGAATGTTCTTGGTGCTAATGCCACCTGGAGGAAAGAAAATTACATAATTCTCCCTCTCCCTCTCGCAAGGCTAGATGTACATGGTTCATATCATACCAGCCACCATTCTACAATGGCATACTCCATTCATTTATAAACTAAGTCTCTGCCATCCCATTAATACAACAATGCAAAAATAAACTCCCTATAGAACAAATCTATTACAGTAAGACAGTGACATAAGCAATACAAACTTTACCATGACACTGTTCATGTATCCCACATAGTTGTGTATTTACTGATGTGATCTGAACATGTAAGGTGTTCCTTGTACATTCTACTCTGTAACTTCTGTTTCCTTTCTTTCCTTAACAGCTTTTGCTTTCTTCACAGGCAACAACACTGCCACTAGTGGTAAGGTATCCAAAGTACTTTTAAAAGGCTTAAAATCTCCTAAATGAATAACGGAAGTTCCCATTGGTAAATGTAACTTCTTGTACATTGCTGATGTCATTTGTATGGATTGGTACTGTCCTTGTTAGTGCACAAAAAGTTTTTATGTTTTGTTCTTTGGTGTGCATGGCCTTGCTACTTTAATCCACTGACTGACTGTATATTCAGCATATATATGTGGTGTCTGTTCTTTCAAACATCTCCAAAAGGAAAGATACCATTTTGATCCAGCAGCTACTATGAATTAAGAAAAAAAGGAATTACAGTCAATGTCCACAAGTGGACATTGATTTGAATCAATGGGGAAAGTTGAAAATTTGTTCTGGACTGGCATTTGAACCCACATCTCTCACTTACTAGGCAGATGCTCTAACCATTGCACCATCCAGACACAGTGGTCATACACAACTGCACGGACTGCCCTAGCACACCTCCCGTCAGACCCAGATTCTCAACTTATCCACACATTGCTGATGAAGTGCCCCTTGTCCATTATCCCATTTCAAGTGACTTGGATATCTCAGGTAATATTTGCAGAGGTACTTATTGATGGCTGAAGCTGGTAGGTCATGCAATACACAATGCCTTACATACTGGTCAATGTCCTGTCTTGTGATTCTCTGCTATTCTGCAATCAATCATTTTTGCCCTTTGCAACCAGCTAACACATGGTCATGCACTTCCATCAATACTTCATCCTTCAGAGATGCAGATACCACAATACATGGCCTGAACACAGTAGCCCATAATGCATAATGAACTATGATTGCATCCTGACTAAATGGTAGTCTGCATCAGTGATCTGTGGCTTTTGCCAGTCTGCAAGGCTTCTGCCATATCCTTGTATGACCTATTTCTTTCTCCTTAACTCACTGGAATTGCTATGTTTCCTGCTAGGTTTGTGTACTAGCTTGTAATCAAATTTGCTTAATTTTAATGACCAACAAGTTAATCTGCATGAAGGATCATTCAGCTCTAATAACCAGTTTAATGCCACATAGTTCATTATATCTTGCTGTTTCCTACCATAGAGGTAACACCAAAAATACCATATATTACACTCAACATCTCCCTCTCCTTGGTTGAGTAATTTTGTTCAGCTTTGTCTGACTGCTTTGATGCTAATGCTACTTGGTGTTCCTTGTCATTGAGCACCTGATTGAAAATGCTTTCTAACACTTGGTTGATTGCATCATAGGATGGGATAAGCTGTTTCTCATAATTGGAAATATTAAAATCAGGCTAGATGTTAGGGCATCTTTCAATTTCTCGAATGCAGTTTGACAGTCGGTCTAATGATTTCAGCAGTCCCTCTGACAAATGTTCTGTAATAATTACATAGACCTAAAAATGATCAGAGTTATTTCACAGTCTGCAGTGATAAAAAAACCATGGACAGCACATATCAATCTTGGGTCAATTTTCATGCCATCTTGGTTAATCACAGGGCCTAAATAGTTCATTTCCATTGATGTGAAGTGATATTTTTCAATACTCAACATTAAGTGAGCCGAATACAACTTGTTAAACTACTCTTCTAGGAGCACCACACTAATACAGTTTTAATCCTCATAGTACTCCATCTAATAACTTCTGAAATGTGTCTGATGCATTCTCAGGCTTAAATGGCATCCATCAATACTGGCAGTGTCCCAAGGAATGGTGAATGTGGTCTTTGGCCCATCTTCTGGAACCAATTCCAGCTCACCCTTTAAATCCATTGTGGAGAAGTATTTACAGTGACCCAGGATGTCCTCCAACATGACCATTATATCTGGAATAGGATTTGCACCTGTCACTGTTTTTCCATTCAGTTATTGATAATCAAAACAGAACTTGTATTTCGTTATCACATCTGATGATTTTTTCAGCATGATGACAGCAGCTACTCCAATGGATTATCACTCTCCTCTGTAATGACATCGGCTGATGTTTTTTGTAGACTGGAGGATTAATGCCAATCAGGATTTTACGCTCCATCATGGGTGTTGCTGGAAGGTCCACTAGGATTAAACAAATCCATGAGTTGTATCAACAGTCTCTCCATAGCTGTCCCATCTTTCACTTTTAAATACTGTACTTTTTCATTTAATGCAGAGCCATTGACAGTTTGCTTGTGGCAAAGGTCTCCTCTGAACCTTTCCAAATCAATCCTGTCTAGAATGTCCAAATTAACAATCAATAATTCTTTTGGCAGATCCACTTTATCTGTGACAAAATTATTAACACTTAGTAGAATCATGTAATCTCCATTTACTTCCTGTACATGTGCCATACTCTTACATACAAAACAATGTGAAAATCCAAATCATCATTGTGCTGTAACAGCTCTGAAATACACAAAATGTCATTCAGTAGTTCAGTATCCCACAGTTAACGGGAGTATTTTTCCTGTACCTTCCAGAACTTCATCTTGCAAGTTAAGATTTAATTGTCACAAACACTATTTATTCAGCTCTAACTTCATGATCAGTGAACCTTGTGAGAATTTATCATTTTCAGTGGTCATCCCCAGCTGGAACAATATGCCACTGAGTTTGACAGTGTGCTGAAAAGATCAGTTTTTGCATGTTGCTTATTCAGGAAGTCCTCTTCAAAATGAGGAAAAATTTCCATACCTTCCTGAAAATTCATTCTCCATTCCAGAAATTGAGCAACACTGATTCCACTGATGCCACATCATTGTCCTCTATTCCACATAATGTGTATTGTGGACAATTCGGTCTCTTTCTGCCTGAGAGTTAAAGACTAGTTACTGACACGTGAGCCCTTCTGTCCAAACTAACTATTTATGTTCCGTTCTGTTTACCATGCCCACCAAACAACACTTCATCTTTCCATACACCTTTGTAGCATTCTGGTTTACAGGGAATGCCATTCAGTGGTTGAAGAATTCTCATTTATGTTTAACAAACTCATACCATGATATCACCCACTTTCCTTTTTACCCTGCATTCCTGTATTCAGTGTCCTACCTCCCTATACTTGTGGCATTGCTATTGGCAGCATTGTTTGTAAATGTGGATCACATGTCTGCACCTAGTTCTGAGCAAGAAACGTTCCAGTTATCCTGTACCAAAATTGCAATATCTACTTCCTCCGGTCATATAGCAACCTTAATGGCAGTAGCCAAATCCTTCAGATTCTCTATCTGTACTCTCCTCAACATATTGGGTGGAAGTCCTCCAGAAAAACTTCTAATACTCTATGCTCTGCTTCCTGGAGGATAATTTTGCCCACCACATCTTTCTGCATGGTCTCATAATCTTACACATTTATCTTCTTAATCCTGCCTGAGAACATTTACACCAATGTTTTCCATTTCTGAGAAATTCCATTGAGCCATTCCTTAAAACATCTTGCACTGTGCAGCTTGCAGTAACACTGAATGAGCTCAATTTTGAGTTGGTAAAATGTATTGGCCTTATTCAACCCTCCATAGCAAATAATAAATCTTTGCTCACAATTTCACAATGCATTAACATACTTTGACCATCCACTTTCCTGGCCTTGTGGCAGTTTCCAGATTGTTGACAAATGCCAACAAATTCTGTCATTTTACCTGAAAAACTAGACTACCCGCAGTCAAATCCACAGATGGAGCAGGTACACAGAATGGAGCTTTTGCCGCTACTGTCACAACTAGTTCATCATGTTACTGTGTGTTGCCCTCTGTTAATGTACCAACTTACCTTTTCAAAGCAGCATTTCTGACCTTCAGGTTAGCTAACTATTTCACCAAAGGTTCAGTCACTTCCTAAGTCATCACCACTTGCGTTTGTGACCTTGGTATTTTCGCAAACTCTATCTACCAGAAATACAACCTTATATCACAAATTAACAAAACGAGGACCAATAGACTCAGGTATAAGAACCAAAAATGGTATTCATCCTTACAATGGATCATTGCCCATCTAGATTCCAAACACTGATGTGCCTTATGCCCATAATGTTGACAAGTACTACGCATAATTGCCACTGAATGCATAAAAGCAGAGATGTTGAACATATATAGAGATGGTTTGTTTCACCCTTGGGAGTGTGTCACTGAAATATTGTAAAGACTGAACTAACAAGCTCTTAAAGATAAGTGGAAATTTTTCCAAGAAAGTCTATTGACAAAATCTTGAGAAGCAGCTTTAAATGATGACTCTAGGAATATACTACAACTCCATAGATATTGCTTCCATAAGGAATGTGAGGATATTATTAGATTACTTACAGCATGCATAGAGGAATTTAAACAAAAATGTTTGCCGCATTTCATGTGAGAATGGAACGAGGAAAACCCTAATGACTGGTACAGTGGGATATACCCTCTGCCAAGTACTTCACAGTGGTTTGCAGAGCATAGATGTGGACAGAGATAAAAGATAGTTTGTGCCCCTACAAATTACAATGTTGGCATCTCACTGGCTCTTTGGTTTCCCTTAAACTGCAGCAAATCTGCAGGTCACTCAGCTTTCACAGATTGTACCTTCATGTTTCTGTGCCATGGCCACGTGAAAAACAAAACAAAACAAAAGGCGAAAAAACTAAATAGCTCACTCGCCAATTTGTGCTACTGAAACACACATTGTGGCTGGAGACATGGGACTGGATCCAGCTGCAGATGCCAGTCACCATTTCTGACACCAAATATAAAGGCTTCTGACCTCTATGGTGAGTGGTAGAACTTGTTTGTCAGAGGCCAGGAAGCCAGTAACTCACCACCCTAGGAAGTGTAATGGTGGAGTGGCAAGTGGATGCTTGATTGTCCATTGATGTTTGGTCACAAAAAAACCAGTATTGTTAAAAGATTCATTTATTGCTCAGCAAAAACACCCTGAAGTTGTAAACTGTAAATGGTTGGAGGGAAGGTGCCACAGTGAGCAAGCGACTTATTGCTACTGACCATCTGCAGCATCACTCAGCTGGTAAAATGATGATGGCAGTGACTTGGCAAAGATGTTGACTCCACCAGTGGTCAAAGTCCAAGATAGCAGCTACACAGAGAAGAGGAAGCACTGCAGCTCATGCCTGAAACCTGTTTGGCAGACATAGTAGGGATGCTTTCTGGTCAGTCTCCTGGAAAGTCTTTCATTGGCTGTCACATCTAGAAACATCCACCCATGCAACCACAGGTCAGGGGTCAACCTCACCACAGAAGAGCACAAATCAATTAACAAATGAGATGTTCTGAATGTTGTTTGGATCCCCATATCTGACTCTTCAGAGTGAGGATCATGCCTCAAACCATGTGATCAAATCCAGCACCCTCTGGAGTTGTGAGTGAAGGGGCTCCAACTCAGTCCCTATCCATAGTAATGGCAGTGGAAACTACACTTCACAAACACAAAAGAAATTTAATAAACTGTAAAATGACATACGCAAAGCTAAACAAAGTATTCACTTCCACTTATAAGCTTGTAATATAATGCACAAACTAAATGTCTTCAAGCCTAGTGCTGCTGGAATGTACAAGGCTCAGTTAAAAAGTAATGCCGCCTATTTTTTCTCCTTAAATAAAGTTTGTTAAATGAAAAATTTGAATTTGGCAATATTCCAAAACGCTTGTTCCCCAATCCACTGCATCAACAGATGTCAGTTCTGCAGTCACTTGAAAAATTATCAATATCAATATCAATGTTTATATTACACAGCATTCTGTGCTATAATAACTTGAATGCAAAAGGTGAAACATAGATTCACTTTTGTGACAGAATGAAAAATATATACATGATGTAACAGTGGATATCAACACTGTTAGATGATGGGTCATCACTTTAGAGAAGCTGAAGAACAAATACCATTGGCTGACAAAATATGGAGTGGCTGATGACTGCAGTGACTCCACACAACATTTAGTGAGTCTATGACATTATTTGTGGTGACTGCCAGCTGACTGCAAATGATTCGTGATGCATTATCTCCCTCAGTAAAGGCAGTGTAATGACAATTAATCAACATTTGGGATACTCAAATGTTTATGCAATTTTGCCACCAAGACATGAAAAACAATTGCCTTTCAACTCTTGCACCACTTCTGTTTGGAGCGAAAAGACTTTCTGGAAAAAATTGTGACCAGAGATGAAACATGCGTCATTTTTTTCAACCATAATTAAAGAGACTGTCAGTGGAATGGCATCACATAAATTCACTGTAGAAGAAAAGGTTCAAAATTGTGTAATTGGCAGGGAAAGTTATGGTTACAGTATTTTGAAATGCAGTGGATGTATTTATGATTGAAATTTGGGCATAGGCAAGCACAATAAAGTCTGTCCAATGTGTCAGATCCCTCAAACAGCTTAAAGCATGTCTTCAGTGAGTTCACCCAGCAAAAGCTATGGTGGACAATCTTTTGCATGACAATGCAAGATAACACACCATCCATTGCACTACTTAACAGACTGTGAAAACTGGATGAGAAGTCTTGCCTCATCCCTCATACAGCCCTGACCTGGGCACCATCAGACATCCATCTGTTCAGGTCACTAAAAGAAGTTCACTGTGGGGTTCACTTTGAACATGATAAGCAAGTGAAAATATCCACACATCAATGACTTCAGAAGCAGGATCAAGTATTTTATGACACTGGAATACATCCCTTGTTAAAATATGGACCAAAACTGTGAAACTGGGTGGAGATTATGTTGAAAAGTCATAAATCAATCATCAGTTATGGTTTTCTGCCTATGTATGAGAGACACATTTTTTTTTTTTTAAGCAGGTTAGTTTTATTCAGGATTCCTATACACCACATTATTCCCCACTATTTTGCCTATAAAGTTCTATTTTTCAACACAACTTACTGGGAGGGCCTGTATGCCCACATGGTACCACTCTACTGGTAGATGTTGGAGACAATGTCTTGCTGCATCAATAACCTCCCTATCACTCATGTACTGTTTTCCAAAGAGTGCATCCTGCATTGGACCATATAAACAGAAGTCAGGAAGTGTGGGATCTGGGCTGTTGGGTGGATGAGAAAGTACAGTCCGCTGAAGTTTTGTGCGCTCCTTTTGGATGGATAGACATGTGTGAGGCTTTGTGTTGCCATATAGGAGGAGAAGTTCATTAGTAATTTTGTGGTGAGGCACACACTGAAGTTGTTTCATCAATTTCCTTAAGGCAGCACAACACACTTCAGAATCAATTGCAGCACCATGAACGAGACATCAGACAGAATAATGCCTTCAGAGTTCCATAAGAATATCATCACAACTTAACCAGATGAGGGTGCAGCTGTGAACGTTTTGTTCAGAGGAGAGGTGGTATGACACCACTCTATGGATTGCCATTTTGTTTCTGGCTTGAAGTTATGAACCCATGTTTCATCACCTGTGGCAACAAACTACCTCAACTGATTAAAAATAATGGTAATGCCTTAATGAGGAAAACAGAGGAAATGATAATTCACATACTTTTCATTCTGTTGATGAGTACCTGAATACAAACTTATGTTACCTATACGATCTTATTGAACATAATTTAAATCTTGAGAAAATCACAGGGAGTGGACAAAAATAAGGAAATACCAAAAACACAACACAGTACCATGCCTAATACAGTGCAGGAAACTTGTGGGCATTCAAACCAGTTTTCAGTCCTCTCAGAACAAATAAACATGAGTCATGTATGATTTTCAAGGGAAACTTATACCCTTATTCTACAAAATAGTGACAAGTTCAGGTAATGATGATTGAGGTGGATAGCAATTATGCACCCTTCTCTCCAAAGCAGACCATTAAGGCTCAATAATATTTATATCTGGTGACTATTGGTGGCCAGGGGAGATGCAACAATTTATCCTCATGCTCACAAAGCCTGTTCTGGACAATGCAAACTGTGTTAACAGGGACATTGTTGTCTTGAAACACAGTATCATGATTGAGGAACAAATGTTGTACCATGGGATGTACCTGTTCAGCCAAAATGGTCACATAATCCTTGTAGAGTAACCACAGGGCCCATGGAATAGTGTGATATGGTTGCCCAAATTGTCACTGAACCCCTGCAATGTTTCACTTTTGGACCATAAACTTTGCCAGAAGCTGGAAACAGTGTGAAACAAAATTCATCCAACCAAATGATTTCCTTTCATTGATCTTTTGTCCAGGTTTTATGGATTTGGCACTATGTTTTCTGATTATGGGAATTAGCATCACTGATGAGTGGTTTTTGAACTCAAGTTCACCCTGCAATTCTCTTCATATGGAGCTCCCTTCAAGTTATTTTGGTGCTGAGAGGCTTCATGAGTGCAACACTCAGCTCTCACCCAACACACACTCTCATCAGTGGTGTGACTTAACATATGATGTTTTTCTGTTTTCCATGTATGTGGTATAAATTTTGATATGATGCCTCTTGAAACCCCAAATACTTCAGCCATGTTGCACTCACAACTACACAAAACACTATTCTGATCACAACTGACACTTGAGGACATTGTACAGGAGCCATTCATGGTCAAATGCAATGGTGCAACCTGCTCACTTGGCAGCATCTGCATTAATGTTCAAGCATGCATTTCTTTTAGCATCTCCATATTTTTGTCCAACTCCTGCATGTCCTGATATATCACAGACACAGCAGTCAACTGTGCGTATAATTTCTTTTAATTTGTGAATCTTGCTGTAATCATAATATTCTAGTTACCCTATATCTTCAGTTGCTGTTTTACTACAATATTTGTAGGCCAAATAGAGAAATGTCATAATCTGTGAATATATTAGTATATAATGCTTATATTTTTATATATTAACATATTCACTGTATTTTCTCATTTCCTTATGTCATACCTGTTATCAGTATGTGTGCAGAATTTTTATGTTTATTTTCATTTACTAGCTTCATATGATAAGTGGCACTTTATTGGTGCAAATACTAAACACTTTTGTTGCTGTAAGTCCTGTATCATTATGAAAAAAAAAATTACTCTGTGTGGAAACATAATATGGCACTTCTGGGCTCCAGTAAGTAAAATCAAGTAAATCAGATGTAAGTCAGGCAGTCATACTTTCACCTGATGAAAATGAATCATTCGTGTTGCATAAAACAAAACAAAAAATTGTAAAATGAAAAGCAACTTGCAAAAACAAAGGAGCAATATTTACACAGTTGGATGATATACATAGTAATGAAATTTTCTCATGATTTTTGTCCTCTGTAAACATAAATCTTGCTTTCTTGTTGAACAACTACTTATTGTGTCTAACATCAGAAAAATATGTTTACTATTAATTATTGTTGTATTATAGGCAAATTCCTGTGTGGGGACTTGAAACAGTATGGAGAGATGGCCAAGTAGTAGGTTACCTTAGGAGAGGAGACTATGGATATGCTCTAGGAGCAAGTATTGGACAAGGGTATGTGATTTATTCCATATTGCAAACCTGTAAGAGCAGTGCTAATTTTACTCCTGTTTGTTTGTTTGTTTGTTTGTTTGTTTGTGTGTGTGTGTGTGTGTGTGTGTGTGTGTGTGTGTGTGTGTGTGTGTGTACACACAAACACACACACACACACACACACACACGCACACACACACACACACACACACACACCTCTACCTCTACATATATGAACAGTTGTGTTAATTTTGTGTTGAAAGCAGTAAACCCACAACTGTGTACATAATTTATGTTAAACACTATTCATATGACAAACAATATGGGACAGTGATAAGACACTGGACTCACATTTAGCAGGATGGTGTTGCAGTTCCCCAGCTGCCCACTGAGATTTAGGTCTTCTGTGGTTTCTCTAAATTGGGTAATTCAAGTGTTGGGTTGGTTCCTACAAAACTTACATTGCCAGTTTCCTTCACTATGCTTCTTTAACATGAGCCTGTCCTCTCACTCTGATGACCTCATTATTGATGAGATATTAAACTCTGATCTTCCTCCCTTCAGTTTTACTACAGCACACATATGAAGTTCTCAAAAAATGTAGTAAAACTGAGAGAGAATAATATTAAGATTTTTCATCTAGAAATTAATATTCAGAAGAAGACTGATGTGAAGTGCAATGAATATGGAAACATCTATAATTAATATGGCTAAGAGAAAAGGCGTGATTTGTAAATCACATACACAAACAACAGTGCATTTTCCATGACTCAGGACAGCAGTATATATAACTAAAAGTCAAACTTCATATCATTATTATCCTTTTAGTACATTAGCCTGCCAATTACTTCCACAAACTCTGTCAAAGTCTTCACCTGGATCTATGCTGGCCATGTTTTGAGTTCTCATCATGCCTTACTGATTTAAGTTTCCAAAGGTTTATTTAAATCATTTCAGTCAATGCATCAATAATTCCTTTGAAATGACTGTAGATATTTTTATCCTTCATTCTTGTTGACTCTGTCAGTCTTATACATTCTGGTGTTGATGCTGATAAGACGTTAAATTCTAATTGTCCATTCCAAGGTATCAATGAACAGCAGCATGTAGTCAGGCCTCTAATCTGCTCACCAATGACACTGGCTTTTGAAACTGGAGTAACTAACTGATTGCCCCCTTAAGACTAAGTCCACACCCTAGTGAAAAACTCATGATCACACCAAGAATCAAACATGTGGCAGCCATGCTTACCTCTAACCCATGAGCCGCATGAGGTAGCCATGCGGTCTGAGATGTCTTGTCATGGTTCACACAGCTCCCCCCTTCGGAGGTTCAAGTCCTCCCTTGGGCATGTGTGTGTGTGTGTGTGTGTGTGTGTGTGTGTGTGTGTGTGTGTGTGTGTGTGTGTGTTGTCTTAGCTCTTAGCATAAGTTAGTTTAAGTTATCTTAATTAGTGCATAAGCCTAGGGACTGATGACCTCAGCAGTTTAATCTCATATTCCTTACCACAAATTTACAATTTTCTAACCTATGCAGTCAGAGCAAAGATAAATATAAATAGTTTTTTATGAAAGATTTGATTCCTTGTGCAATGCCTCTATATGTAAGGCAACTCACATCATGAGCACTAAATTGTTGTTACAGAGAAAAAGAGTTAGATGCAGATAATACTTTAAACAGAAACATTCTTGTTCTATAGCTGAATCAGAGGATTAGATGAGAGCACTAAAAGAGATCATAGTTAGACAGCTATGAACCACTGCCCAAGTTTCATTATACAGGTATTACCATTAGGTCATATGCTCTCATTAAACCTTTCCTTGATATCGTATACTCTGGAGCTATTTATCATTCAGAAAGTATTTAAAATGAAAGTCCTGTAATGACAAATGATGCATATATTCTGTTTTGTTATATACTAAATCTATGCATATTTCAGAGGAAAAACAAATTTTAAGAGTTCTCAGCTTTTAACTTCCACTCTCCATCTGCAGAGTCTGAAGATAGAGCTTTTGCTCTGAAACATTTATAGCGTAAATAAAAAGCAAAGCACTGAAATATGACCCTCTTTTATTTCTAACATATACAGGGTTATAATTATTGAACTATATGAAAGAAAGTAAATTAGTTACAAACTACAGCGTAACTTTATTCAACATGAAAACATCACTACAGATGTTCAGATTTAGGTTATGACATGTTTGATATGCCTGCCATCATTGGCAGTTTTCAGCTCAGCAATGGTGTTGGTGTTATTACTGTACACCTTGTCTTTAATAAGGCCCCACAAAAGGAGTCGCATATTTTCAGATCTGGAGAATATGGCGGCCAACTGTGGCCCATGTCAGTGGCCTCTGGGCACCCCAGAGACAGAATATGGTCTCCAAAGTGCTCCTCCTGGACATCAAACACTCTCCTGCCTGAATGGGGTCAAGCTCCATCTTGCATTAACCACATCTTGTCCAAATAATCTTCTGAAAACTTTCTCGCATCTTTCAGTAATCACCATGACATCAAGGAATATCACACCAATTATTCTGTGACTGGACATTGCACACCACACAGTCACTTGCTAAGGGTGAAGAGACTTCTCAACCATGAAATGCTGATTCTCAGTCCCCCATGTGCACCAGTTTTGCAGAACCCATCCAAATGAAAGTGGGCTTTGTTGCTAAACCAAACCATACAGTTCACTCTAATTCCCATCATGCCCCATGGGCAACTATGCAGTTTGAATGTCTTAATGCAAACTATTCAGAAGTTATGATGATTTTATTTCATATAGTTCTCACCCTGTATGAATTCCACTATCTCTCTTAGGCAAGAAATGACAGAATGGTTTTGTTAATAATGAAAAAGCAGAATAATTAATTGGTTTTCAGTCCCATATGGTATAGGGGACAATGTAATAGAGACACAGCATAGTGTAGCGCTACAACAACAGTTTATTTGCACAAGTATACACTGTAGCAAAACACATCCATGTTACAAGGAAGCATGGACCACACTCTCCTCATACAGCGGGACAAAGATTACACAGAGCTCCCTCCTCCCATACTGTGAAGCACTGGTATTAAGGAGGTGAGGTTCTCAGTGCTCTGCATAGATTTCAAAATATTGCAGGTATGTGGATGGGCATAGCATGTGGCTGAAGCGGGATTGTTGGAGAGTGATTGGTGTTCTGCACAATGTGTTGAGGTCAGGCTGTGATGAATTATCCTCAAAAGAAGTTGTTGCTGTTAGAGCGAGTATTGAAATTAGAGGGATGGTAACCTTGAGGAAATGATTGGAGGATGCATATGATGAGATTGTTGCTGAATCAACATCAGTAAATAAGTACACAGTACATAAGAACAAGTGAAATGGCGATTGCAGATCCATTCTTGGTGTGGCATTTGGGGTGCTTACCTCCCATGATGTGGAGGTTGTCTGTTAATTTAACACACAAACCAATGGTGTCAAGTGACTGTGACTGTGACTGACTGTGAGTGTAAAGTCAGTGTCAGGCACAGTGTGCATTGTCACATTGTCAGAGTGTTGGTATGGGTCGATGTGTCAACAGTGAATGGATTGTCCACAAGCATCTACATTGGTTAACTTATACCGTGGTGGGTTTGCCATTGAGCAGAATTTTATAGGTTTATGCACTGTGTTTTAACATATTGTGTGGTCCCGTGTAAAGGGTATACAGAGCAGAGCAAATTGTATTGTCACAGAGCATGATGTGGGTACAAACCGCAAGTATTTTGTGGGTGAAAATCTTGGGGATACTGTGATATTGTGGGGCCAAGATTTTGAGGTGAACAAAGTGTTATTTTATTCTTGTAATGAGAGTCACAGTTTCAGTGGTATCCATTGTTGTTACCTGAAAATGAAATCAGTAGGGATGGCAAGTGGTTTGCCATATAAGAATTCAGTGAGGGGTGCCTTTCATTGTTTCTTGTGAGGCACCCATGGCAGTACTTCAATCCAGTAACCTCCATGGCTGATTAAATCAGCCTTTAGTGTGTGGTGCCACCATTCCACTATACCATTGCTTTGCTGGTAGTACATAGCAGTTTGTTCGTGGTGGATGGCACAGAGGGAGCACAGTGCAGAAAACAAAGTGGACTCAAGCTGTCGACCCTCATCAGTGGTAATTGGTGGAAATTCTGCTGACATGTTTGCGTAGTGGAATAGCTTCGATACAATGTGTGACTCAGTCATTGATGGATAGTAGGGTAGCATACAATAGTTACCTTTGGATTCATGAAAGGATTCTACTATGTCAGTGTGCCCTTTTGCTATTATCAAAGAAGCATTGTGCATGTTGTCTTACTTTGCTTCCTCTGGTAAAGTGTACATGTTCATTTCCATCCTCTGCAGTCTTTTTTGACATGTGGACACATGAAATGATCAGTTACTAGTTTTGTCATAGGTCAGATACCAGGGTGTGCTCAGTTGCACATATGATCAAAAATAAGTTTCCAAAATTTCTATGGTACTAGAGGATGAACTTAGTTCTATGAGATATTGCATAATATCTGCCTTGTCATGCCTGGAATGAAATGGCTTTCAATCTTGAGGTTCATTGCAGTGTCATTGAGTAGTTCTTCGATTTGTGTATCTTGTAGTTGTATTTTTGAAAATTCTTCATAATCAATTGTGTGTAGATGGCATTGATGCATGATAAACAATTGGCAATGATATTGTCTGCACACTTAAGGTGATGTTTGTGCATCAAAAATTGAGCAATGTTATTGAGGTGTCAAAATCATCTTGAAGATAAATCTTTTGATAGGTTATGAATGGAGAAGATCAGCCATCAGCATTGTTTTCAAAGTGGCAGATTGCCTCATAGACAGTGAAAAGTTCATATTCATAAGACAACCATTTGTGTTATGAGGCAGTGAGCTTCTGAGAACAGCATGTCGGGGGTTGTTGCATTTCTGCCACCTCCTGTTGAAGGACAGTGCTAATTGCAAAGTCACTTGCATCCATGTATATTGATAATTGTGCATGAGGGAGTGAGTGTGTCAGAGTTGTTTTATTTAACTAAGGCATTTGATTGTGTTGATCACAAAATACTGCTCCAGAAGATGGACAATTACGGAATGAGGGGAGTAGCTCACTTAAGCAACAGACAGCAAAAGGTCATTCTTCACAATGTTGAGAATGGCTGTGATGTGGGGTCTGAGTGGGGTATGGTGAAGTGGGAGGGGAGGGGGGGGGGGGGCAGAGATCAGTGTTGGCGCCACTCCTGTTCCTTATTTATATGAATGATATTCCCTCTAGTATTATGGGTAACTCTAAAATATTTCTGTTTACTGATCACACTAGCTTGGTAGTAAAGGATATTGTGTGCAACATTGGCTCAGTTTCAAATACTGCAGTTCATGACCTAAGTTCGTGGCTTGTAGAAAATAGATTACTGCTAAATCACAGTAAGATTCAGTTTTTACATTTTCTAACACACAAATCAATAAAACCTGACGTTTTAATTTCACAGAATGGGCATATGATTAGTGACACTGTCGTGGAAAACCCACATTCAGGATCTTGTTCAAAGACTTAATGCTGCCATTTGTACTATTCGAACAGTATCTAAAGTGAGTGATCAGTCAACATGAAAATTAGTCTACTTTGCTTATTTTCATTAGCTTATGTCATATGGTATTATATGAGGGTTGGGACTTTAATAGTGGCAGCTATTTATTTACATATCGTACAAAATAGATATGTGTTTCGAAGTTTTACTGTCCTTCTAAGTAGTCATCAGCATTGCGTATAACCCATTGCCAGTGATGTGGAAGTTGTAGGATACTCTAAGCAGTGCCAATTGTGTTGACAGTTCGAGCAGCATGGTCTATTGCCTGACGAATTTGTAGCAGTTCTGAAGTGAATGCCATGAAGTGTTTCCTTCATTTTAGAAATAGAGTTGAACTCATGAGAGCTTAATTCAGGGGAGTGCAGTAGGTGGTACAGCACTTAGCAGCAGCATCAGTCAACTAAATCAGTAACAGCTTGCACTGTATGTGCTTGAGCATTGTCTGGCAAAAAGATGGTCCGGTCCTGCAGGAAGTGTCATCAGTTCTGTATCTATGCTGTTCAGTTTTGGAACACAACCTACAGCCAGTAATGTCATTTCTTGTTAACAGTATTAGCTTATTCTCAACAATAAGCAGCTTTTACTCAGTTAATACTCAGCAGACATCAAACCTACATTTGGATCAGACTTCCTTAACTCTTGTGCCGAAAGGTGTGCAGTATACTGTTGCATTCATTTGCAATAAGCTACCACTGGAATTCAAAAATCTTAGCATTAATCCACGTGCTTTCTAATTGAAACTGAAGAGTTTCCTCATGAGTCACTCCTTCTATTCTGTCGAGGAGTTCCTAGAAAAATTAAGTTGATTCTTGTTCTGTTGTTGGTTGAGTTTACCTAAATTTATGGACTGACTTTTTTGGGTTCATAAACATCTACTTTTATCTGTTATTACTTTACATGTTGTAATTTCATGTACTGACACGTTCCATGACCTTGGAGATGTGCTCCTCAATTTGGTCCTACTGAACTTGACGTGTAAGTAAAATGAGTTTTGTTGATTACAGTAGTGGCTGGATGCCTAAAATAGAAACCACATGAGCCAGAAAAGTAAATTCATTTTCTTGTAGTTGACATTTTTTGTCCATGATAATGACACCATCTGTGGAAAGAATATCAAGAACTTCTTTAAAATATTTCATGGGTGTTGTTATCTCCTGAGAAAATGAGATTGTCATCTGAGTATGCGTAGCGGAAGGACAGCTTGAAGAAGATGCTCTCTAAGTATTGTTGTCATGTTTGGCCTGCATTTTTGAGGTCATATGGCATATAAAAAAATATTCAAACAGTCTGAATGGTGTAATGATTGCCATCTTCTAAACATCATCTTTCAACACACTCAACACAGATACATCCATGAGATAGTGGGTAAAGCTTTGTATGTTGGGTATCGGGTAACTGTCAATGATAGTGCTTGTATTAAAGATTCTGAAATCGCCACATAAACACAGAGTAATATCTTTGTTTAGTGCTAGTTTGATGTGTGAAGCCCATGGGCTGTATGAGGGTTGAACTATTCTAGCTTTTAAAAGTTCATCGACCAGTATCTTCATCATACACCGTTTGTTAGGTGTGAGCTGGCACAGTCTGTGCTGAACGGGAGCTCTGGTGTGGTACGGATATGGTGCACTTTACGACTGATGTTCATAACCAGCACCATAGTTGAAGTGGCGTATTGTTCGTTAAATGTTTAATGTTCATTTTATATTATATGTTGCTGTGGTAAGCTCAATGGATGTCATTTGTATTGCTTGTTGAAGCATGTAGCCATCCATCTGGAGGCAGAGAGATTCTAAGTATTCTTCAATGAGACAAAACTGGTTTCATTGAATTTTTTCGAGTGGGGTGACTCAATCAAGGAGATGGTGCTAATACTCATCCATATCTGTAGCCTGTCGTTTTTTATTACAGATAGTTGTAGACACATTTTGTCACTTTAGATGGAGGGCGTAAGTGATGACACCAGAGACTATGCAGTCAGTGTGACACTGAATAAGCATGCCTTTAGCTGAATCAGGGAGTAGACTTGTAATCCCCCCCCCCCTCCCCTCCTTCCTAATTCCCATCTATTATCCACAATAAGCAAAGCCTTTTCTGGAGATTTGGTAAGAGTAAGATTAGAATAAACTTTTTAGTTTTCTTAGCTTTTCTTGCAGAGTTGGCCCCAGTTCTTCTTGTCTAGGTGTCTGGTTCTTGAAGCTGAAATTTTCACATTTTAGGTCCTCATGAATTGATCTAAATAATTTTGAAGATGGTTGTTGCAAAATTTTTGTTTTTACATTAGTACATTTTGTCACGTATCATACAGTCTTTTCAATTTTCACATTCATAAAGCCAAAATTACATTGTCTGCCCAAAATACAAAAATATGTCTCCTGATCACATCAGAGGCATGCTTACTACTATCTCACTTGGAGGAAATAATGTTCCAAAGGATTTACAAGTTCTCTTCAGACATGAATTTCTATTAGTTTTGATTATTATTTCATAAATGAATCCAGAAATAAACATACTAAACAGTACTACATTGCATAATTAATAATAGAAATTTTAAGGGCGCCAAATAATTCGTAATTTCAAATGTTTCTAAAAAAAAATAATTTTAACTGTACATTCAGAGTTAGTACTAATCGATTGTAACATCTAAAATAAAGTAATTCCTTTCCATAAATTTCAGCTTGAAATATAACATATTATGTATAAAATTATGTGAAAGTTTATGTGAAAGACAGAATATACATGTGTAGAAGTATCTGATACCTAACATATCACAGAAAACGTAAGAAAAATATTTACTCTACAAGTCATAATCTATAGATATATGAGGACACAGAATCCAGATTTCCAGATCTGTCAAACATTCTGTCTCAAGACAAATGCTTCAAAGTCAAAACTACAACATTACAACACTAAACTACAGAAATAAGTGCAGAGGCAATGTAAATTACTAGAATTACAAATTGCAAGTTTACATCTATAAAGTCACCCCTTAAAAGAGAAGAAAAAAAATTCAGTGCCTAAATGTATGATGAGTGAGCCGACTCGAGAAACTCACAACGATAGGTACAGACCAGAAGAATATACTCAATCACAAGTAGGAGTATAGCACAAAATCAATCAGCCACATACATAAATACATTAATGCATTTACTAGGCATTCTTGTATTTTAATAACCATTTAAATTTTGTGTCGATTTGTTTGTGTTCTCTGTAGTTTAGTTCAGACCTTCTTTGCACAACAGTTTTTAGCATGGATAGGGACTGCAACTGCTGTGTTCGGTTGCAGGCTGAGTTGGCATCCCTTCGCTCCCAGGTTCAGGCAGTGTTGGCTTTGGTCACACAGCCTGAGGCTGTTGCCAATGGGTATCACTGTGGGGGTCCAGATGGGGGTTTGTCGGGGACAGCCAGCTCGTCCCACGCGTCCTCCGATCGGACTATGACTGTGGCTGCCCGGGATACTGCCCACATTGAGGCTGATCCCTCACCTGTGGTAGAGTGGGAGGTCGTCTCGAGGTGTGGCAGGGGGCGAAAGACATTCCAGAAGGCTGAACAGAAGGCCTCTCCAGTTTGTCTGACGAAACGGTTTCAGGCTCTGTCTCCGGCTGATACTGATCTTTGGCCGGACATAGCTGCTTGTCCTGTTCCAGAGGTTGCCCCTCAGTCTGCAAGATTCAGGCGGTCACAGAGGGTGGGCTTACTGGTAGTTGGGAGCTCCAACGTCAGGCGAGTAATGGAGCCCCTTAGGAATATGGCAGCAAGAGAGGGGAAGAAAACCAATGTGCACTCCGCGTGCATACCGGGGGGAGTCATTCCAGATGTGGAAAGGGTCCTTCCGGATGCCATGAAGGGTACAGGGTGCACCCATATGCAGGTGGTCGCTCATGTTGGCACCAATGATGTGTGTCGCTATGGATCGGAGGAAATCCTCTCTGGCTTCCGGCGGCTATCTGATTTGGTGAAGAGTGCCAGTCTCGCTAGTTGGATGAAAGCAGAGCTCACCATCTGCAGCATCGTCGACAGGACTGACTGCGGACCTTTGGTACAGAGCCGAGTGGAGGGTCTGAATCAGAGGCTGAGACGGTTCTGCGACCATGTGGGCTGCAGATTCCTCGACTTGCGCCATAGGGTGCTGGGGTTTTGGGTTCCGCTGGATAGGTCAGGAGTCCACTAAATGCAGCAAGAGGCTACACGGGTAGCAGGGGTTGTGTGGCGTGGACTGGGTTTTTTTTTTAGGTTAGATGGCCTCGGGCAAGTACAGAAAGGACAACAGCTTCAAAGGGTGCAGGGCATGCAGAAACCAAGCAGCAATCGGTATTGTAATTGTAAACTGTCGAAGCTGCATTGGTAAAGTACCGGAACTTCAAGCGGTGATAGAAAGCACCGATGCTGAAATCGTTATAGGTACAGAAAGCTGGCTGAAGCCAGAGATAAATTCTACTGAAATTCTTACAAAGGCACAGACGGTGTTTAGAAAGGATAGATTGCATGCAACCGGTGGTGGCGTGTTTGTCGCTGTTAGTAGTAGTTTATCCTGTAGTAAGTAGAAGTGGATAGTTCCTGTGAAATATTATGGGTGGAGGTTACACTCAACAACCGAGCTAGGTTAATAATTGGCTCCTTTTACCGACCTCCCGACTCAGCAGCATTAGTGGCAGAACAAAACGAAAATTTCTGTTCCGACACTGACAATGTTGAGTGTTTATGGAAAAAGTTTAAGGCAATCGTAATATGCGTTTTAGACAGGTACGTGCCGAGTAGAACTGTGAGGGATGGGAAAAACCCACCGTGGTTCAACAACAAAGTTAGGAAACTACTGCGAAAGCAAAGAGAGCTTCACTCCAAGTTTAAACGCAGCCAAAACCTCTCAGACAAACAAAACCTAAACGATGTCAAAGTTAGCGTAAGGAGGGCTATGCGTGAAGCGTTCAGTGAATTTGAAAGTAAAATTCTATGTACTGACTTGACAGAAAATCCTAGGAAGTTCTGGTCTTACGTTAAATCAGTAACTGGCTCGAAACAGCATATCCAGACACTCCGGGATGATGATGGCATTGAAGCAGAGGATAGCATGTGTAAACCTGAAATACTAAACACCTTTTTCCAAAGCTGTTTCACACAGGAAGACCGCACTGCAGTTCCTTCTCTAAATCCTCGCACAAACAAAAAAATGGCTGACATCAAAATAAGTGTCCAAGGAATAGAAAAGCTACTGGAATCACTCAACAGAGGAAAATCCACTGGATCTGACGGGATACCAATTCGATTCTACACAGAGTACACGAAAGAACTTGCCCCCCTTCTAACAGCCATGTACCCCAAGTCTCTAGAGGAACGGAAGGTTCCAAATGATTGGAAAAGAGCACATGGTAGTCCCAGTCTTCAAGAAGGGTCGTCGAGCAGATGCGCAAAACTATAGACCTATATCTCTGACGTCGATCTGTTGTAGAATTTTAGAACATGTTTTTTGCTCGATTATCATGTCGTTTTTGGAAACCCAGAATCTACTCTGTAGGAATCAACATGGATACCGGAAACAGCGATCGTGTGAGACCCAACTCGCTTTATTTGTTCATGAGACCCAAAAAATATTAGATACAGGCTCCCAGGTAGATGCTGTTTTCCTTGACTTCCGGAAGGCATTCGATACAGTTCCACACTGTTGCCTGATAAACAAAGTAAGAGCCTATGGAATATCAGACCAGCTGTGTGGCTGGATTGAAGAGTTTTTAGCAAACAGAACACAGCATGTTGTTATCAATGGAGAGACGTCTACAGACGTTAAAGTAACCTCTGGCGTGCCACAGGGGGGTGTTATGGGACCATTGCTTTTCACAATATGTATAAATGACCTAGTAGATAGTGTCAGAAGTCCCATGCAGTTTTTCACGGATGATGCTGTAGTATACAGAAAAGTTGCAGCATTAGAAAATTGTAGCGAAATGCAGGAAGACCTGCAGCGGATAGGCACTTGGTGCAGGGAGTGGCAACTGACCCTTAACATAGAAAAATGTAATGTATTGCAAATACATAGAAAGAAGGATCCGTTATTGCATGATTATATGATAGCGGAACAAACACTGGTAGCAGTTACTTCTGTAAAATATCTGGGAGTATGCGTGCGGAACGATTTGAAGTGGGATGATCATATAAAATTATTTGTTGGTAAGGTGGGTACCAGGTTGACATTCATTGGGAGAGTCCTTAGAAAATGTAGTCCATCAACAAAGGAGGTGGCTTACATAAGACTCGTTCGACCTATACTTGAATATTGCTCATCAGTGTGGGATCTGTACCAGATCGGGTTGACAGAGGAGATAGAGAAGATCCAAAGAAGAGTGGCGCGTTTCGTCACATGGTTATTTGATAAGCATGATAGCGTTACAGAGATGTTTAGCAAACTCAAGTGGCCGACTCTTCAAGAGAGGCGCTCTGCATCGTGGTGTAGCTTGCTCGCCATTTTTCGAGAGGGTGCATTTCTGGATGAGGTATCGAATATATTGCTTTTCCCTACTTATACCTCCCGAGGAGATCACAAATGTAAAATTAGAGAGTGCACGGAGGCTTTCAGACAGTCGTTCTTCTCGTGAACCATACACGACTGGAACAGAAAAGGGAGATAATGACAGTGGCACGTAATGTGCCCTCTGCCACACACCGATGGGTGGCTTGCGGAGTATAAATGTAGATGTAGGTGTAGATCTCTTGTAAGTTGACTGGATCAACAAGGGTGCAGTCATATAGGAGTGTGGGAGTGGATTCACCCACATCCGTCAGTTTCCTCTCTAGATTTTTCATCACACGCTCCAACAGATAGATAATTCATGTCTAGCTTTCATGCTGAATCCTGAAACATTATTTTGTGTACTAAGTATGCTGTTCAATACCTCCCTTTGCCTATCTATGTTGAAAAAATGAGTATACCGGGTTTATGTCAGAATGGATTAAAAAGTGTTCACATACCCAGTACATTAATAAACAGAGCTAAATGCAAAGAAAAAAATGAACTAGTAAGGTAATACACACAGATATACTAAAGGTATCTCAAAGTAAAATTTATTTAGTGATTAGCAGGTTAGAAGAAATTATGTACACAAGCCAGACAAGTTCGACTGCACTGATACAACATCCAACAAATGGCTACAAAATGAGGTATGGACTATAGTCCCCAATGTACTGACATAAGCATATTGTGTTTAACATATGTATGTGTTTGGATTGCACATATGAAGCTTTAAGATACTATTCCTAATATTTACAGTACACATGTGTAAAACAAGTCTTCACTCAATTTACCACAACACCCATGGCTTTACCAAAAAAAGTTCATGACAATTAAATTTAATTATTTTCTGGAGAGTGCACAGGACTATTAATAATATTTAACACTAATAGCATTGTAAAAAAAGAAATTTATTATTAGATATTTAGTGACATTGTCCCATTTCAAAATTGTAAAAGTATCTACTCGTTTAGTAGCATACCATATATGTATCAAATTCTGTAGCACAACTGTATTACAAAACAGAATTATATAGTTGTATGAACCTACAAATAGAGTGTATATTTTCTTCCAGACTAGGGGTCACTAAGCATCCATGTTCAGAGGTCTTGTCTTCTATATGAAAAATTAAAAGTACCTGAGATTTTCCATTTTGCTTTGCTTAACTGTAGCTCCTCTTATCTTTACATCTGCAATGGACATTCCCACAAAAATTTTACTGTACTTGATCTTGTCTCTACCACAAATCAGGCTACCTGAATCAAATATTTGCCTTCCCACTGACCAATTTTAATTTAATGTAAGGATGCCCAAAATCTGAATCATTCTCTCTGTTGCCAGACATTTCATGCAAAAGATCACTTTCAATTTCATCAAATGGTACATCCACACTGTCTTCACAAAGTTTTATCAACTTTACAGGTATCATAACATTATTTTGATTACTCATGTTATCAGGTAAAGATTGAACACAATAAATAGATTCTGTGGCACAACTAACATCACTTATTACAGAAGGAACACAAAACACATTACTGTCAGAATTAAACTGCCTGCTTAGATCCTCTTTCTCTTCATTCCACAAATTGGGATACAAATTCTGACTAACCACAGCTAACTTATTCCAGAATGCACCTTTATCTAAGTTATCATCGATCTGGCCCCAAACAAAACTTCAACAAGTTTTCACCTTTATTCTCCAGACTCACAGATACTTCACCTTTACTGTTTGGATCTTTATTCTGCATGACATTAATGAAAACTGTTTTGACTGGACTGGTATTCCATGACCCTCACTTACAACATCACATACATTACTTACCTTACCTGTATTGTCATCATCATTTACAAATAATTCTGAAATATCATTATTCTTTAACTCCGCAAATATCTGATACTCATCATCATCATGATATTCCCCAAAATTACTTCATCAACAACATAACTGACAGTACAAGTCTCATCTCCATCAAAGTCAGTTACCTCAGCTACATTTGTCTGCAATAAGCCACCAGTCTCAGACTTACAAACTTCAGTGGCTTCACAGCTCTAATTCACATCTACATCAAAAATACCATGTAGTTCAGATCCACTAGAGTCATCACTTGATTTACATACATCAGCAATACTGTTTTCTGCCCAAGAAAAGAAACCATTAGTACATACTACATCAAAAGTCTCACTACTCTCACATTCTGGTTTGTGATTAGCACTTACATCACCATAATTAGACATAGTATCCCAAAAGTTTTGATCAAAACATAAATGAGAAACCTGATATTCCTTCTGTTCAGTTTCAGATACATGTGTCATATCATTAACACTGTTACTATTTTCTATTTGCAAGTGTGACTTGGGGGTCCTGTGTTTGTTTTGTTTCCTTGCTCCGTAGCTGTGAACCTTCATTGAGGCAAGCTGCTACTTCCCAAGTAGTTACTTCTATGATTGTTTCTTCTAATAAAATGCCCATGGTTGTCTGCATCATTCCTATCCTGCTGATGTTCAAAATTTTTCTCTCTCTTGACACTTTGATCTTCACAGAAGTTACCATTATCTCTGTTTCTGTGGTCACTCCCATTGTGATTTCTATCATTTTCATTATTATGGCACATAATTCTTTCTACTGCTCTATCCAGCCAGTCAACAAATCATAAAAATTGTTCTAGACCATTGTCAGGTCCATGTACTAAATCCCACTGCAATCTTTCTGGTAATATTCTTTTGAGTGCATCAGTCAAGGCCATTTTGTCAAATGGTTGTCAAGATGTGCTAATTTTCTAAGTTGGTTCTTACAAAGCTCTTTCAAAGTGTCATTCTTATTTCTATAATTAGGACCACTCAAAAATTCACTTTTGTTTCTCCTCTGTTCTGCTTCTGACCAAAATTTATTTAAAAAACTTTTCTCGAAACCCTGATATGTTACCCACTGACTTATATTTAAATTTATCCATGACAGAGCTTTGCCTCCAAGAAATATTTTAACAAATGTAGTGTTTTGATTGTCATCTGTACCTGACACAAAACTATCTGTGAAGTGGTGCAGAAAATACACTGGATGTAAATCCAGAGCTTTGCCTCCAAGAAATATTTTAACAAATGTAGTGTTTTGATTGTCATGTGTACCTGACACAAAACTATCTGTGAAGTGGTGCAGAAAATACACTGGATGTAAATTATCTAAAGGAAAACTTTTGATAGGAGTGTTGAACTATGCAATACCATGTCAACAATACCATGTGTGGTGATAATGAAGCTGAATGTCTCATTCCTGTATACAGTGCAAAGGTTAGCACAAGTAAACCCTTTGAATTTATGCATGACTTTGGTGTCATAAATTTGAAATTTGGTTCAAGTAGCATGGTAAAACTGTTGATCATGGTAGGTTGTCAAATAGATGAGAGATCCTGTGGTAAATATTTAGTGTGTACCACTTGTGGACAGGTGGTAATGTCAAGGTTACACAACACACAATAATTCCTCACTAGGACTCCATTTTTCACCATTTCTATTGTTTTTGGTTCACCAATGAGTATCACTGTCACTTTTTTCTAAAACACTTCTTGGGGAGACTGATTGTGGAGCACAGCATGATATAGTGTTGCACTCATGGGTGAACATTGTGAATTGCAGTGTACAATTGGTGCAGATTGGCTGCATTGCTGCTGTAGAACATCCAGCTGAGGGTGTATTTGTCATAATCTGCAGCTGCCACAGGTCAACAATATAGTCCCGTACAGTGTAGAGGATAAAATAATAGAAGCATGACATGGTTTAGTGGAACAATAATACTTTTTTTGCGCAATTGATACACAGTAGCAAACTACATCAATACTAGAAGGAAGATTGCACTGTCTCCCCATGCATTGGGGAGTGAAGTATCTTGTCACCAGTGTAATTTTTTATGTAGTTCCCACAAGTTCACAGATATAAAATGGAAAACAGTCTCAATTAGGATAGGACATAATTAAAAAAAAAAAAGAACCTGCGACCGTAGTGGTCTCGCGGTTCCACACTGTATCACCTAGAACCACTCGGCCACCTCATCCAGCGTAATTCAACACATATTGATTGAATACCATTTTGTTTTCAAGCAAAAGAGGAATGTGGTACTACTTTTGAATTAATCCTTTAACATGAAATAGTAATTGTGATGGTAGTAAAATATTAATTGATCAAAAACTTGTATCCAGACATGTTATTTTATTTTATTTTTTCCTTCTTGTTGCAGCTATGTGAGGCATCCAGATGGTCGCAAAATTACTACAGATTTCCTTCTAAATGGTTTATATCAGATTGAAATAATGGGGAATCGATACGATGCTGTTCCATACATAAAAAGCCCATTTGACGCAGAAGGGAAAAGACTTCAAGGAATTTATGATGAGCCATTACCAATAAGGCAATAGCATTAAGAATATTTATGTACAAATAAACTGAGAGGAAGGCAAAACACAGTCTCAAAATGTATTATGTAAAGTAAAATGTATGGTTGCCTTGGTTAGTTAAGATTAGAAGCACTTTGTGGCAAAATGGACTGTACATTAAAATTATATGTTTTTGAAACTTTCCAGTTGTCAACATAGTATGTGAAGTAAAAGAAAAAGAATGTTCTTGGTGCCAGAACAGGAACTAACATATTTTTCATCAAGTTTTTGGTAACTGTACAGGAAAAGTTCAGTGTCTGCCAATGGTTTATTGTGCATTTCCCTTTACCATTCTTTCAGTTAATAGCAATATTGAGCTTCATGTCATTTTATGTTAGTAACACAGTGGATATAAATGTCAATAATATAGTTCAAATCCACATAAATTGAAATGAAATGGACTACAGATAATATTTATGTAAATACAGTACCAAAAATATTATAACCAATTATAAATAGCAATTAGTGAAACTTTTGAAGGCTGTGGAAATAATGACTCAGGACACTGCATTATGGATGGTATTGGAAAATGAAAATGAGGGTGGTTAAAAGCATTTCACTACTCAGAGACTACATTGCCAGAGAAGAAAATCAAAACAGATAGTCAATGCGGCATCTTGTTAAATAAATGTAAGTCAAACAATAATATATATGAAGAAAAAAACAAGCAATGATCAATTAAACAGTGGACCAGCATTTAAGCTTATATGTAGTACCAGTGCATATATATATATATATATATATATATATATATATATATATATATATATATATAGCGTGGGGTGAGTCCTGTTGTACAAGAAAGCAGGTAGTGGCATAAAGAACAACGTACATTAAAGGAAATATACATAAATGGACTTCCTTAAATTCCAGTATTGTGATAGTACAGAATCGAGCAATCAAATGATCTGTCAACCAGTAATTTTATTGTTATAGTATTCCATAATGTCAACCTCAAACAGGGATTATTGTTAATCAAATGCTTGCTTTGAAACACTTTTATGAGATTCCATGTAGCACTGCACACACTCATCAGATATGTGGTATATATCCATACGTCAGGTCCCTAGAAGCCATGTCATATGTCACTTTAACTATCAGCCATTTCCTCCACATTGTTTAGATCCAAGTAGGCCCTACTGTTTAGCTGATGATTAGCATGTGCATTTTGACAACAATGAATAACTAAATCAAGGCACATTGATTTAGGGCACAGTATTCTGATGCAACAATCCTAAGCTATACACAGTGGAGATCCATGCATAACATCATTTGATAACATGAGGACATTTCTGCTGATGATGCTCATCTAATTTCTATGATATTCCAGCTCATGTTTTCTTATGATAAGTACTTGCATATTGGTTCTGTGGCATACTTCTTACACTGTATTAATGATGCTCTTTAGTTTTAATTCTATTCTCATGCAATGCACCATTCATATATATTTCTTACCATACTTCACATACTTCTGTTTTGACGCAGAATGCCTTAAGACTTTTCTAGTTTTAAAATTCTTCTCAATACTGGTTTCCTGATTCCTACACACTTTCTTAAAATGACATTTAAGTTATCAGATAACTATATTCCATACTACAGTTGACATATAATTCTTAACTGGGACATCATACTTTCATTTGGTAGGTGTAGTGCTTTATTTATTTTTGACAAATAGAGCAACATTAATTCTGTACATAGAAGGGCTGCTGTAGACCTGGAAACCAGGAAATAGAATAACATGTGTTTGGTGTAAGAGTTTATTTTGGGCAGAGCAATTCATACCCTTTTGAATACAATGATTTCAATGTCAGTATAATGCTTTAAAATTGACAACAGCAGTATTAGTTTTATATTTGTATAATACTAGTGTCACATGACATACTTCACAGTGGGAAGATTGAAATGTTAAGTTTTCTATTTTTAATTTTTAGTATTTTAAATCCTGCCATTACTTATTCCATATATCTGTGAGGCTCTCAAAACCATCAAAATGCAGTAATACCATTTGGTAAGACACCATGTTCTATCCTCAGGTGTAATTTATTTCTCTGGCAGCAAGAACTTCTGTGGTTAAATGGGATATGAAATACAGTATTTCTGTGATTAATAAAGTTATATTTTTATAAACAGTGTATCATTCACCCTTTCAGCCCAAATAGATTTCTGTACTGGATGGTTTATTGATAGCCAGAATATAACATAATTTTGCATATATGGAGCTTGCAACATAAATATGTTTAAACTATATCAAGCAACTAGTAGTGAAATATGTTGTCTATGTTAAACAAATAATCAGTGCCACACAGAATAACAGATGTTACAAAATATACAAATGACAGAAACACCAGAGGTTATCATAATATACGAAATTCATACAATGAAATAAGCAAGTACATAAACATCTATAAATATGTGCCTATTATGGAATAGGCAGTCCTATTTATATTGTTGTGCCATAGACTAGAATCAAAGGCTAAAAGTTATCCTCACAACTCTGATTATCTACACCCTACACAAGGATGGCAGCTGTATTCTTATGGCAGGAACACCAATAACAACATATCTTGCACATTTACTGACCCGCCGATTGCGTTCCTTGGTAGCCATAGTCTTCTTAAAGTTAATTCATCAGTTAGAATGATCTTTAACACTAGAAGGACCAGGGATTCCAATCCACCTGGAAGAACCTAACCGTCATTTTGACAGATACAGTTTCAATTGCCATTTTTAAAAAAGTATACACACTTTAACGTATATTACTTTATTTCAGACAAGTTACACAGTTTAAGAGGATACAGTTTTACATTTTCTGTAGAATTATATGGTACAATGAACATTTTATACTTAAAAATTAATCAAAACATTATGTAACAAAACGTGGAATGGATAACTTTCTGTAGAAAAGAAAACCATGTGTTTTAACACAAATAACAGAAAAGCACACTGTATTCTAGAGAAAACATTTATAACCCTGCTTTTACTCATTCCAAACCACCTGCTGTGTTGTGACACCTCACACAGGTGTAATTCAGCATTGCCTAAACATGGTTCACAAACATACGTGCCATACTTTATACATAAATGCTTGCTTCTGTTCTTGCCTCTATGCCCTCCAATTTGGCAGATCTTCTGAATGTTATAATGTTGTGATACTGTATTAGGAAGAGTATTTTGTAGCCTTGTGGCCTTATATGCTGAAGCCAGCTCCTCTGCCAGTTTGTATATAGACTGACGTCTGCTTAATTTTTCTCCTGTTACTTCCCTATAGACTACCCAAGCATTATAGCTGCTAAACCCAAGACATTGAAAAAAGCATGCTTGGGGCATCTGTGGCATCCATATTTCACAGCGTGAAGCTGAGCCATTTGATTGATTACATGAATGTCATACTTGATATCATTGTAGTAGGCCACTGGCTCTAGTAGCTTTTTAGGGTGTCATTCATTGATACTTACTGTTTCATGCATTGAACTCAAATAAGCACATTTCTGTTCTTTTTCCACTGATAGCATGTTAGCCATGTCACCTGACTTATAAAGAATAGTTGTGTGCAAAGGTGCTACAACATATTTTGCTGATCTACGTATTTCCCTTCTAGATTTCTTCACTGTGCCTAAAATGCTTGTACTCCTACATTTCAAATGTTGTGCAAGGCATTTCATCGTGAAAAAATTGTTGCACGTTATCTTTCTTCCTGAAAAAACAAAGGGCTGCATAAGACACAATACAATATGCTCTGCAAGGGGAACACTTGTGGGATGCAGCTCATCTTTGCCTAGGTAAGGAAACCCTTTCACTACATACTTAGAATTCGTATCAATTGGAAGCCAAAATTTTATTCCAAATTTGTCTGGTTTATTGATCGTGTATTGAATGATAGAGCATCTAGCCTTGCATGGAAGCAGTTGCTCATCCACAGTGATATTTTCACCTGTAATATAAGACAGCAAGGAATTTGCAATGAAAGTATTCCACACATGGGTGGCAGGTGCAAAACAATCTGTCTTTAGTCTATGTGAACACATGCTCTTTTCGTCAAATCACATAAACCACAAAATTTTTGTGAACTAACTTCTGCTCATTGTGTTTCAAAAAAATGCTGGTCCCCATGTATTCAAGCATAAGAACTTCAAAGGAAACGTTTTTGCTCCATATATGTCTCATAAATACATGAATGATATTGTGGCTTCTGTTGCATCAACACTAATGGTCCAATCATCATCATGTAGGTCATGGCATGCTCTATTTTCTGTACACATCTTTATATTTTGAAGCATGCTGTCATCAATTAGTAATCTCCATGCACTAGAATACATATCTTTCCTGGTGTAATTATCAGGTTCTGAGTGTAACATTTCTTTGAACAAGTTTTTTTGTGTCTACTTCTCATTCATTTTAAACCATAACCTGGGCCAGTATTTCTTCTTCTTCTTTTTCTTCTTTTTTAAACAGAGTGCCAGAGTCAGTGTTACAAATGCTTTATTGACATTTGCAGCCATTCCCGGTAGTGTTAAATACAGCATACAACAACTATATGTGCTTCAAAAGTGAGGTTAAATTGGCAAACGTTGTTGGGACATGTATGGGCTTCTTTGACAAATCCATGGATAGCCAAGATTGAATTTTACATCATTTAGCAGGACCTTTAGCATATTTCCCCCAACAAACTCTCACCAACTCATCGGGTGGTAACTGACCGAGAGCTTCTTGCAGTGTAGAAAGCAGTAAAATCCTTCTGCAGCAAACTTGAGACAGAGACTTTCACCATCTTCACTAATCATTGCTCAATTGTCTCTACCTTCCAAAACATTAATCAGCAAAGCCCACCTCACAACATAAGACACCTAGAATATGTAGGACACTTTAGCATGGACAACTGCCATATAAATGGCTTTAAAAATATTGTCACAGGTTGTCTCTCATGAGCATGCAATGCAGTTAGTGGAGTGTCAAGGCCATTGTGAATGCCCAGTGTACTGATCTAGAGTTATAAATGTTATTATGCACTGGTGGCTCCAGTTACAAAATAAAGGAGATCATTGTCCCAGCACTGCAGTTCACCTTACAGTACAACACTACAAGAGGTCAATAATGCCCATATATCATCATTGCACACCACAAAACTTTATCCCAAGCTATTCATGGTCTGTCCCAACATGACATTCATGGTTCCACACATAGTGTGCCTTGATGCTTTGCAAGGCAAGGAGCTGACAAACAGTGCTGTTAGCTCGAAAGAACTTGTTTATGTTGTCAACAAAAGAAAGTGGGTCATTACACATCCACACCTGTTGGTGATATAGTTACCCCTACAACAAGGTTTACACATTTCCACCTTGTCACTGTAGGATAACAGGTACAAATATTTGTCAACAAAAATAAATTGTCCTACCCACTGGCCTGCACCTATGCTGATCACCCATATATTAACAGAAACAATGACAAAATAATTGATTTGCTCATGGATCACCAGATTCAGAGTTCTGGCCACAGTGACCATAGATCACAGTTAACAATCTGCCTGTTTGCTATTTACCAATCTCAGAGATCTATGTGGCATCTTCCACCTCAAAATTAAAAGCTAACATCCCACAAGTAGCAGACCAGTAGTAAATCTGCACAGAACACTCAGGTGCCATGAAAGTACTTGAACTGTTGCATTTCCTGTAGTATTACTGGGTTTAAGGATGTCTGCAAAAACAGATACTGATCTGGGCAGAATCAGTTAGTCTACGGACAACAAATTTGCATTCCTGCCGACCTAACAGAGAGCCAAGAAATAATGAAACTCTCCAGCAACGTCCTATAAGAGTTCACACAAACACTGAAGCTTAAAATGCGGTGACTAATTCCAGCAGCATCGGCCCCTCATGGCCTCAATCAAATATTTTTTCTAAAGAATCTGCAGCGCTGTTTACACATTGAGTGCATACATTCTAGATGAAGAGCCTCCCCAGAAGCCACACACAGCTCCCTCAATTTCCACCTCACTGGGTGAACAACTCTTGCACAACAATGTCCATACAACTTCATCAAATCAAGACACATATTATCCAATTACATCAGCAGCACCTGTGGGTTGCAACTTACTGATACCAGTGTCGCACAGTTGGTCACAAGCCAGTCCACAGTCAGACTGTGAAACTGAGAAACGTAAGTGAGGATAAATAAATTCATCAATTGTTTCTAAAATGTTAAATTTTTAATTGTGTAGCAAGATTTTCTGTATCAAAATTTGATAAAATGTTTATTACATCTTTAATTTCATTTTGAAAACTGTTTTATTCCTGATTTTTTTACTCCAGCACTTTTTCCTCAAATTCTAACCTATGTTGTTTTTGTCCTTCTATTTCTTTATGACCTTTCTTCTTATTTGTAACTTCATTTGCTATAGTAAATAATCAATCAGCAAGTGAATCATTAGCAGATAAATACGGTCATGCATCCAATTATAAAGGAAAAATTCCTCCTTCATGTTTTTCCTAAATGTTCCACAATTTCTTTCAAACAGGCGTAAGTAGTGTTATAAGTAACTTGCCTTTAGTTTTTTATCTCTCTTTATTTTCGACCATCTGTTAAAATTATCAAAATTATTTATTTCTTTCACTAAAATAGTTTAATTTTAATTGCATTAGTTTAATATTACCATTTGGCAGCAAAGAATATTCTATACTAATATTATTTGTTTTTATAGATTAAAGTTTAATAAGGATACAATAATATTAGTTTTGATTAAAAATTTGATGTAATTTAAAATTATCTTAGTTGAAAATGTTTGAAATTATCTTATTTAAAAATATTCATACTCCCCAATCATTTTCATCGAGATCTGTATCTTATTTTCTTTTATATAACATCATTCCTCTTATTGTTCTTGCTGCTAATTTTTCACCAAATGGTGAACCTTCAGAATACATTTTCTAATTTCTTTATCTGCTTCATGTTTTTTCTGAGTACCTTTACAAAAATACAATTTTTATAGAAGCTTCATATTATTTATTTATTCCTTGATAACATCTAGCTATTTTTTTCTAATTTTGTTCCTGTATCACAATAATTACTACTAGGAAGACGCATTTCAAACAATAATTTATTAATTAAAGATTTTACTAAACCGTTACTACACTTTTCTGGTTTCCAAAAAGTATGAGGTAACTTATTCAAAAATCTAATTAAATAAGCTACAACTTTTGGAATATTAATAATAAGACCTTAAATTTATTTGTTAGCATTTTTGCCCTTCCAACTTTTCATTTGTGTTTCCAACTAACTCTTCTCCATGGATGACAGGTAATTCATTGATTAAATCTCCAACATCAGTCATCCCAATGTATTCAATTTTTTGTATGTCTTTCTTTAAACCTTCACCATTTTTTTAATCTGCACTTAACTGCAAATCTGCTGATTATTTTGGTACATAGACATCAAAAGTTTCTTTTATCAACATATTATATCTAATACCTCTATTTGATTTCATTTTATTTGTATTCTTTTCAGAATACAATGCTCCCGAACAAAATAATGTACCAGCTTAATTTGATAAATCAACACTATTAAATTTTGTATCCATAGCATCCATAATAACCTTTTTTGTAGTTATAAGACTCATTAAACCATCTGTACCCTCATATGTTGTTTCACCAAGTGTTCATTTATCTCATCAAATTTTACTGGTAGTTTACTAATAAATGTAAATGTACTGACGGGCCTTAATCCATAAACTTGATCTTCAGTATGGTTAATAGTTTCCAGCGTTCTTTCACTCATATTTAGTTTTTTAGTGTTTTATTGTTTTCTCTTTTTTACCTCTTCTTCATATTTATTCGATGCAGCTTTAATACAGCATCACCTACGCCTAGATTCATTCTTTACTTTTTCTTTTGCATCAATAACCTGCTGATACTTCTTATATTTTTCATACTCTCTTCTCTGGTGTTTCCTCCAGTTTTTTTTAAAAAATTCTTTCAATTCTTCCTTTATCTTTCTATTTATTCTAGATTTTTTGATAACTTCTGGATCTTATTTCAAAAATATTTAATAAAATTAAAAAATGTTAACAATTTATTTTTAACATTTTACTTTTAATTTTTTTATTACTACATTTTTATATTTTTTATGTATTTGAGTATTATATTGTTAACAAAATATTAATTTTACTTCTATATTCACCTTCGTAAATTTTTCTTGTTGTTTCGATTCTAATAAATCCAATTTTATCATTATTCCAACAATTACTACACATTCCTTTAAAATCACCAAATTTTAAAGCACCACCCCCAAAGTCATTGTATGCATAATTTAAAAGTGTATCATTTTGTATAAAACATTTAAATATTTAGATTATCTATAAGTAATTGTTTGAATATTTTTGAAAATCTATTCCTTTATGTCTACCCCTAGTAAAATAGTCTTTAACTATATCTTGATATTCAAGAATAAAATCATCAAATAAAACAACTGAGTTATTTTCAAATTCATTTAATGGTATAATTTATTTATTATTTTCAATAAAAGTAATAAATTCGAAGACTTCATCTTTGTTTTTAACTGTTTTTTACACATTTTCGTAAATTCTTGATATTTTGTATGATATATACTATTGAGATAAATATATACAATGAAGCGCCAAAGAAACTAGTATAGGCATGCATATTCAAATACAGAGAAATGTAATCAGGCATAAGAGGGCACAGCAGTCAGCAATGCCTATATAAGATGACAAATGTCTGGTGTAGTTGTTAGATTGGTTACTGCTGCTACAATGGCAGGTTATCAAGGTTTAAGTCAGTTTGAACCTGGTGCTGTAGTCGGTGCACGAGCGATAGAACACAGCATCTCTGAGGTAGTGATGAACTGGGTATATTCCCTTACAACCATTTCACAAGTGTACAATGAATATAAGGAATCTGGTAAAACATCAAATCTCCAACTTCGCTGCAGCTGGAAAAAGATCGTGCATGATCGGGATGAGTGACAACTGAAGAGAATTGTTCAACATGGCAGAAGTGTAACCCTTCCACACTTGTTGCAGATTTCAGTACTGGGTCATCTCAGCATGTGAACCATTCAAGGGAACATCATTCATATGTGCTTTTCAATTTAAGGCCGACTTGTGCATCCGTGATGACTGTATGACATGAAGCTTTACACCTTGCCTGTACCCGTCAACACCGACATTGGACGGATTATGATTGGAAACGAGTTGTCTAGTCAGACGAGTCTCGTTTCAAGTTGTATCGACTGGATGGACTTGAATGGGTATGGAGACAACCTCATGAATCCATGGACCTTGCATGGAACTATTCAACCTGGTGTGGGGCATGTGCAGTTGGAGCGATATGGGACCCCTGATATGTCTAGATATGAATCTTGACAGGTGACATATACATAAGCATCCTGCCTGATCACCTGCATCAATTCATGTCCACTGTGCATTCCCCTGGACTTGGACAACTCCAGCAGGACGATGTGACACTCCACACATCCAGAGTTGCTACAGAATGGTTCCAGAAAAAGTTTTCTGTATTTAAACACTTCTCATGGCCACCAAACTCCGCAGACGTGAACATTATTTAGCATATCTGTGATTCCTTGAAAAATACTGCTCAGAAGAGATCTCCACCCCCTCATACTCTTATGGATTTATAGACAGCCCTGCAGGATTCATGGTGTCCGTTTCCTCCAGCACTACTTCAGAAATTAGCCAAGTCCATGCCACGTCGTGTAGCAGTAGCTACTTCTGCATTCTCGTGGGGCCCTACATGATACTAGGCAGATGTACCAGTTTCTTTGACTCTTCACTTTTACCTCAATTTAACCATCCTGGAACTAAAATATAATTATCAATCACTAATGTCGTTTTACCACATCCACTTGGTCCTATTATAAACATCAAATAGAACTAGGATAGAACTCGCCATGCTTATTTTTTTTTAATTTATCTTCTGGAGCTCTTATTTTTGGTTCCCAATTATTTTTCAATTAATTAAATAGCTTTTAGTAATATTATATACCTTTTTATTGTTATTAAATGAGTTATCACCTACTTCAATTAAAAAATAATTTGTAAGTTCTCAAAAAAGATCATCTACAGGGTACGTTCCGAAAGTAATGCAATTGAATTTCCCGCGCCGCCCCTAGTAGTCGGAGTGGGAGCGGGCCACATGGAGTAGGTGGGGGGGGGGGGGGGGGGGGGGACGCTAAGCTTTGCCGCGAAACCGGTTTCAGTGCTCTCCGAGCTGTGGAAGCGGCAGGACGTCTGTTATTGTAAACCTCTGCGCGCCGACCGTGTCACGGATAAAATGGGATCGAGCAACGTTACGCGATTAAGTTTTGTGCTAAACTGAACAAATCTTTTGAGGAGACTAACAAAATGATTCGTGAGGCTTACGGGGACTCTGCTCTGTCCTACTCACAAGTTTCGAGGTGGTTAAAGGCCTTTAAGCCCAAAAAGGCAAGAATGAGCAAATCAAAAGTGAAAACAATGCTCATTGTCTTTTTCGACAGCAAAGGAGTGGTCCATAAGGAGTTTGTTCCTCAAGGACAGACAGTTAACGCTGCCTACTACGTGGATGTGCTGGAAAGACTCTGCAGAAGGGTCGTCAGGACGAGAAAGGACATCTCCGCTACCTGGCAACTCCATCACGACAACGCGCCTTGCCACAACGCGCTACGAGTCCGCGAGTTCCTGGCCAAACACCAGGTGCCAACGCTGCCCCACCCCCCCTATAGTCCTGACCTCGCCCCAGCTGACTTCTTTTTGTTTCCTAGGATTAAGTCAGCCCTGAAAGGAACCCGTTTTTCGTCCATAGACGAGATCCAATCCGCCGTGACGAAGACCTTGCGAGAGGTCCCAGAAGATGCCTTCCAGGGCGCGTACCGGTCATGGCAGAGTCGCTGGAAAAAATGTGTAGAGGCCCAAGGACAGTACTTTGAAGAATTTTAAGTGTTTGTGCAAATCTGTTCAATAAATTACTTTAAAAAAATAATTGCATTACTTTCGGAACGCACCCTGTATTCCTATATGAGACAGTTTTAAAAATGTTGAAGTAGTTGGTTTTATACAATTTTTTAACAACAAACATAACTTCAAAAACTATTAAATTATGTTGTGAAGGAGAAACTATAATAATTCCTTCTGGGTGATATGCTTTAAAAAGTATTAAAAAATCATTGAGTCTAAAAAAACTAATTTATATATTAAAGAAGATAATGGCTGGCTGGTTGGGTGGGTGGGTGGGGAAGGGACCAAACGGCGAGGTCATTGGTCCCACCGGATTTGGGAAGGAAGTTGGCCTTGCCTTTTCAGAGGAACTGTCCTGCCATTTGCCTGAAGCGATTTAGGGAAATTGTGGAAAAACTAAATGAGGATGGCCAGATGCTATTTTGACCCTTGTCCTCCCGAATGTGAGTCCAGTGTGCTAACCACTGTGACATCTCACTTTATGATAAAAACTTTAAACAAAGTTATTATTGTGAGTGATGGTAAATTATATAAGACTACAAAAAATAGCCCTGGGGTAGTTTTAGGCTTTAATAATCAAATTATTGGAGCTAAGAAGAAAGCTTTTGCTATTAATTTGCCAAAATTTATTCCACTCAGATTAATATATAAAAATTTTAATTTAGCCAACTGAGAAACTAAATTCAGGTGTTGCTAATAAATTTTAGTAAAAACAATTTAAATTAAGTAAATTAAATGAAAGAAATTAATTTATTTTTGTTTCTAAGTGAAGAAGACTTAGACCTACCGATTTTGATAATTTCCAGTGAATGAAAAAAGTAAAAATAATTAAATATTCCTAACAAAGAAGCTGAAATTAATATATGGACTGGTGATAAATGGGTTCATCCACGTCATGCTCAAGTAAGTGGAGCTTTAAAATTATCCTAGCTGATGGTTTAGACAACCCTACATATGATGGAAAATCTAATAAATAATTAATTGATAACTGTATTGCGAAAGTATTTGATTTTGTAACTATAAAAAAGACAAATAGCACAGGTTTCCCTACATACCAGAGGAAATGACGTAATTAATGACCCTGGCTCCATGACATCGCCGAGAACGTCAGTGCCAGGAAATTGAAAAGAAGTGCTAGATGGCACTGGTGGGAAATCTTTTAGTATTCACTTACAAAGTCAAACACTCCATCACAGCCCTTAAAAGTTCAGTATGTCAGTGGGAGGAAACTATAAGAATTTTTTAGCATCCATTAAAAATTAAACAGGCAATGACAGTGCAGTTTTTTTTTACGGAAATAGAAACACTCAGTCACTAAATGTGGCCTGCAGTGTTTAAAAGTATAGGATTTTTTTGCACCGTACTCATAAAAAGGTATTATCAGTACCCCATTACTTCAATAAATTGACATAGTGCACACACACACAGATACAAACATACAAATATGTTTATGTCAAGTACTGTGGCCTCATCAGTAATTTCCAGTGCTTTGATGCTTTACTCTTTCTAGCGTGCTTAGTATCATTTCAGACAGGTTGGTTCAAGTGTTTCAGAATGTTCAATATTATAGTGTGTCAGATCAGTAGTCACCGTCCTATTACTGAAGGAACTTTCATATAAAATAAATAAGATTGATGTATAGTACAATTTCTTTCTTTTTTTTAGACAGTAATTCAGTTACAAATCATCTTTACATTTTCCGTCACATACAAAATATTTTAATCTTCTCTTGGAGCATGAATCACATTTTATATTTTCATATATACACAATAAAATCAATTATCATCATCATCACTTTTAAAGTGATAGTGAACACCAGCTGTCCTTCTCCATAGTGGTACGGTACAGTACAGCTGACTGCCTTGTGGGGGACCTGGGTTCAATTCTCGATAATGCCAGGGATTTCTCCTTCTTAGGGTGGTTATTATCGTGCGCACTCAGCCTCGTGAGGTCATCTGAGGAGTTATGTGACCACTTAGAAGTGGTTCAGGGATCAAGAAACCCGAGAACGACTTGAAGAGTGGTGTACTGTCCACATGCCCATCTGAACTGCACCTGATGACGCTATTGGCAGAGAATGATGTGGCAGATGGTCAGGCCCTAGTGACCCATCTAGGACCAAAAAGTGGAAGCTTACCTTTTTCAGGCCCCAAGCTAACAGATTCACTTTACCTGGAAGTTTGAAATTTGCTGATAAATCTAGCTTGTGCTTTTTAACTGTAGAAGCTTATGGCACTTCTACTGAATAACATATGTGCACACAGAGCATAACAGAAAGTTTTTAGTGAAACAAGAAAGACATTTTATAGAACAAATGTTTTTATAGAGAGTAAATGGGTATTGTATAATGTACACCTGTTTTTGTTTTGCAATAGGCTACTGCTAAATTAACTGTTGTGTGCACACCTATGACCACACACGAGAGCATGCAATTCATCATCTAGTATGAAATGGTTATCATCTTTAGCGGCAACAAAGAATTTTTTTTATACTTATGAATAATAGTGTGTTTGGTAAAGCTATGCAAAGTGCATGAAACATAAGAGACATGAAATAATGACATTTTGGGAAGGTAGATATGAATGAGATGCATTGATTGCAAAACCTAATTTTCAAAGGAGCTTTATTTTTAACGAAACTTTAGTTGGTATTGAATTAAACAGACTTAATGTAGTGCCTGATAAGCCAATAGCAGTAGGAACTGCTATTTTAGATCTTTGTGAAACCCATCTTATAGACTTTCACTATGGATATATTGTAAAAAAATGTTTCCAGCAAAGTTTGTAAAATACATATTATGATGTCAGGCGGTTTAATGCTTCAAGTTTCCCTGAAATAACAGACATAACATTCCACTTGTAAATAAAGAGGTGGTTGGATTTCTGCAAAATGAGTTGAATGATGAACCTATTAATGAATTTGTCAGTCTGTCAGCTAAAATGCATGCACTCGAAGCTAAATCAGGATATGAAAGTGCAGAACAAATTATGTTAAACAGTCTTCCATTAAATAGTTAACGACTAATGCTTATTGATCATGCATGTTCAGATGTCATGCTGAAATAATTGCACATTATGTTGTTTAAACCAATCAAGCTTGGTTATTACGACAGCACATATTCAACTTTTAAAAACTGAATCCACACAAAACCATTCAAAACTACTACCACGCTGCGCGAAAGTAGGTACGATTCGATATTAGAAGGTATCCTATTACTTTTATCACCTCTGTGTATCAGCTCTAATTTCTCTTCTCTTGTCTTCGTGGTCCTTACGTTAACTGTAGGTGGCGCCAGAAGAATCGATTCGCGAAAAGTTATAGACGGCTATACGAGCAGCATGGCACTTGGTTGATTGCTCACCCATTATATATAACTACACTCCTGGAAATTGAAATAAGAACACCGTGAATTCATTGTCCCAGGAAGGGGAAACTTTATTGACACATTCCTGGGGTCAGATACATCACATGATCACACTGACAGAACCACAGGCACATAGACACAGGCAACAGAGCATGCACAATGTCGGCACTAGTACAGTGTATATCCACCTTTCGCAGCAATGCAGGCTGCTATTCTCCCATGGAGACGATCGTAGAGATGCTGGATGTAGTCCTGTGGAACGGCTTGCTATGCCATTTCCACCTGGCGCCTCAGTTGGACCAGCGTTCGTGCTGGACGTGCAGACCGCGTTAGACGACGATTTATCCAGTCCCAAACATGCTCAATGGGGGACAGATCCGGAGATATTGCTGGCCAGGGTAGTTGACTTACACCTTCTAGAGCACGTTGGGTGACACGGGATACATGCGGACGTGCATTGTCCTGTTGGAACAGAAAGTTCCCTTGCCGGTCTAGGAATGGTAGAACGATGGGTTCGATGACGGTTTGGATGTACCGTGCACTATTCAGTGTCCCCTCGACGATCACCAGAGGTGTACGGCCAGTGTAGGAGATCGCTCCCCACACCATGACGCCGGGTGTTGGCCCTGTGTGCCTCGGTCGTATGCAGTCCTGATTGTGGCGCTCACCTGCACGGCGCCAAACACGCATACGACCATCATTGGCACCAAGGCAGAAGCGACTCTCATCGCTGAAAACGACACGTCTCCATTCGTCCCTCCATTCACGCCTGTCGCGACACCACTGGAGGCGGGCTGCACGATGTTGGAGCGTGAGCGGAAGACGGCCTACGGTGTGCGGGACCGTAGCCCAGCTTCATGGAGACGGTTGCGAATGGTCCTCGCCGATACCCCAGGAGCAACAGTGTCCCTAATTTGCTGGGAAGTGGCGGTGCGGTCCCCTACGGCACTGCGTAGGATCCTACGGTCTTGGCGTGCATCCGTGCGTCGCTGCGGTCCGGTCCCAGGTCGACGGGCACGTGCACCTGCCGCCGACCACTGGCGACAACATCGATGTACTGTGGAGACCTCTCGCCCCACGTGTTGAGCAATTCGGCGGTACGTCCACCCGGCCTCCCGCATGCCCACTATACGCCCTCGCTCAAAGTCCGTCAACTGCACATACGGTTCACGTCCACGCTGTCGCGGCATGCTACCAGTGTTAAAGACTGCGATGGAGCTCCGTATGCCACGGCAAACTGGCTGACACTGACGGCGGCGGTGCACAAATGCTGCGCAGCTAGCGCCATTCGACGGCCAAGACCGCGGTTCCTGGTGTGTCCGCTGTGCCGTGCGTGTGATCATTGCTTGTACAGCCCTCTCGCAGTGTCCGGAGCAAGTATGGTGGGTCTGACACACCGGTGTCAATGTGTTCTTTTTTCCATTTCCAGGAGTGTATATGGCGCTAGCTAGATTACTGGCTGTCTGTAGCAGTACACTCCAGCGCCAAAAGACTGCAAAATGAAGATGTTGCACTATTCCGGCTGCTTTCCTTCTCCATTAACAAATTGCAAAATTGAGATGTCACGGTATTCCAATGCACAAAATCTCTCGATAACACACACACACAGAGGACAGAAGCCTTTAATGACTCACTTCTGCTAGTGCCTGCCTCAGTTTATTATTTACCTACATTTACATAGCTCTGCAAGCCCCTGTACGGTGTATGGCAGAGTGTGTGTACCATGTACCAGTACTAGTCATTTCCTTTCCTACTGCAGTCGCAATTAGAGCGAGGGAAAACGACTATCTACACTGAGGCGTCAAAAAATCACGAGATACACTTACAAACGGCGGTAGTGTCGCGTAAACAAGGTATGAAAGGACAGCGCATTGGCGGAAGTGTCATTTGTGCTCAGGTGATTCATGTGAAAAGGTTGCCGACGTGGTCATGGCCGCACTACGGGAATTAACAGACTCTAAACGCTGAGTGGTAGTTAGAGCTAGACGTGTGGTACATACCTTTTCTGAAATCGTTAGGGAATTGAATTTTCCGAGATCCACAGTATCAAGAGTGTGCAGAGAATACAAAATTTCAGGCATTACCCCTCACTATGGACAACGCAGTGACCAACGGCCTTCACTTAACTACCGAGAACGGCGTCATTTGCGCAGTGTTGTCAGTGATTACAGACAAGCAACATTGCGTGAAATAACCGCAGAAATCATTGTGGGACTTGCGACGAACGTGTCCGTTAACACAGTGCGGCAAAATTTTGCATTAATCGGCTATGTCAGCAAACAACTGACTCGAGTGCCTTTTCTAACAGCACGACATCGCCTGCAGCGCCCCTCCTGGCCTTGTGACCATATCGATTGGACCCTAGATAACTGGAAAACCGGGGTCGGGTAAGATGAGTCCCGATTTTAGTTGGTAAGGACTGATAGCAGGGTCAGAGTGTGGCGCAGACCCCAGGAAGCCATGAACCGAGGATGTCAACAAGGCATTCATCAATTTGGTGGTGGCTTCATAATGGTGTGGGCTGTGTTTACATGGAAAGGACTGAGTCTTCTTGTCCAACTGAACTGATAACTGACAGGAAATGGCTATGTTCAGCCACATGGAGACCATTTGCAGCTATTCATGTACTTCATGTTCCCATCAGCGATGTCATGTCACTGGGGCACAATTGCTTGCAATTGGTTTGAAGAACATTCTGGACAATTAGACTGAATGATTTGGCCACATAGATTGCCCTACATGAATCCCATCGAACATTTATGGGCCGTAAGGAAGAGGTCAGCTTATGCACAAAATCCTGCACCGGTAGTACTTTCGCAGTTATAGACGGCTATACGAGCAGCATGGCTCAATATTTCTGCAGGTGACTTGAAACGACTTGCTGAGCGCACGCAACGTCGAATTGCTGCTCTTCGCTGCGCGAAAGTAGGTACGATTCGATATTAGAAGGTATCCTATTACTTTTATCACCTCTGTGTATCAGCTCTAATTTCTCTTCTCTTGTCTTCGTGGTCCTTACGTTAACTGTAGGTGGCGCCAGAAGAATCGATTCGCGAAAAGAACATCTTCCTTCCAAGGATTCCCATCAGAGTTCACGAAGTACCTCCGCAACACTCGCGTGTTGATCAACCTACTGGCAACAAATCTAGTAATAGTACGCTTCTGAATTGGTTAGATATCTCCTTCATTCCAACCTGGTGAAGATCCCAATTACCCGAGTAGTATTCAATAATGGCTCACCCAAGCGTTGTTCTACATGCGATCCCTTTTGTAGGTGAACTACAATTTCCAGAACTCTCACAACAAACCGAAGTCGATCGTTCTCCTGCACTACTACCGTCCTACTATCGTCGTTACGCTTAGACCAGTAATACCTTACTCGTAGAATAGAGGATTGTTTTTCCTACTCATCTGCATTAACTTACACTTTTCTACATTTTGAAGAAGTGCCATTCACACCACCAAATAAAAATTCTGGGTCCGGTTGTATCTTTGCCGTTCAACGACGTTTCTTTCACGTATACTAAAGCGACATCAGTAAATAGTCGCAGGTTGCTGCTCACCCTATCTGTCTGAACATTAATATGCACTTAGTCAGTCAGTCAATACTTTAACAGTTTCCAAGCATGTTATATATATAGGCGACTCGACAAGATCTCCTGTTTTCTTTTCTTAGACAAGCCAGGACAAACTGCGGCTTGGCAGCGAATTCAGACTTACCGATGCCTGCCTGCCTGCAGAGGAATCGACAGCTGTGTCATATTAGGCCAAGTCGAGTCAAAACATTGGGTAGAATAGTGAGCAACGTAACGAAATAAAACGGTTATTCAGACATCATGCATCATTTCGTCAAGCATCAGTTACATCATTAATGTATGTCCATTACAAAGATAATAAGGCGGTTAATTATAACAAATAATGGAGCGTTATTAAAACACAAAACAAATCATTTCGATAGTTTAGACATAGCGCCGATTTACGAGAAATTCAGATCACTGGATACTTTTGAACATGGCAAGCTACATTACTGCTTTTCCAGCTCGTTTGGAGTAGTGCATCGACAGTCAACTCCATGCATATCTCATCTTGCAGTTGCTTGCTTTGTGTCATGTCGGAGTTGCAGCCTCATTGGGTTGAAGGGTTAGCAGGTCTATCTGCTTTTCATTCTTCTTCCTCTGGTTTGATTTTCTGTTCATCGCATCTTGTTTTGTTTCTTCTGGTTTGACACTCTTCTTTTTCCTTCCTCTTGCTGCCCGAGCAGCGTTGCTACTCTTGTAGCAAGTCCGGCCATCTTGTTGTCTCTCGCCAGTGAATCTGGTTTCCCAGATCCCTGATGAGAGGATTCATGTCGACATATAAGTGTCTCGCCGACTGCTTGAAGCAGTCCTTCAGTATCAGCAAGCCCGTTAGCCACGTAGTTCGGCCGTGCTGAAATCCGCGGAAGATGTAGTTCCAGTCTCAGACACCTATTCTGGATCTTCTAGAGACTGCTGATGTGAGTCTCGGCAGCATTCCCCCACACCTCGGCGGTGTATTCCAGCACGGGCCTGATAAGTGCCAGATACAGCGTCTTTCCGCAATGTGGAGGCAGTGTGGTCGTGGGATTGAGGAAGGGGTATAGGAGGCGCATTCTGCCACGCGCCTTACCCCGTACTTTGATGATGTGCGTCTTCCACGTAAGGCGCCGATCTAGTGTGACGCCCAGGTACCGGCCGGTGTTCAACCATGGCATGGGGCCTCCCATGATGCAGATTGCTGGCAGAGCTTCAGGTATACGTTTCTTCGTGAAGATCACAGCCTGGCTCTTCGCCGCATTGAACTTGAGCCGCCACTGGTTGGCCCAAGCTCCCAGCTCGTTGCAGGCTATTTGTAGTCTTCCTCGCATCAGATGTGGGTTGATGCTCTTGGTGTACAGGGCTGTATCACCGGCCTACAGCCCCGTCTGCACCTGCTGCGTTCGCGGGATGTCTGCCGTGAATAGGGTATACAAGAGGGGCCCCCATACTGAGCCCTGTGGGACTCCGGAGGCTATTTCCCGTGCTGTTGAGGTCCCGTCTTCTATCTTCATGTGGAAGGTACGTCCCGCCAGGTAGGAGTGGATCAGGCGGGCATGTGACACGGGAACTCCCTGTACTATAGTTCAATTCTTTTATCTTGACGGTTCGCGCATGCCCGCTCAGGCTCGGGAGACTGCTGCGTTGCCAGTTGTACGCGCCAAGAGAAGCAGCGCATTAGTATAGTTCGCAAACTTACGTTTAGAGGGGGGGGGGGGGGGTGGCGGTTTATGAAGTAAAGCCACCACGGCCGTATTAAGCCTTTCGCTGCTACAGACGTGCTCCCCGCATTCCGCGATGTGCGCGATTTTGTCATCATTGCATTGCTTGCTTGTGCAGACACATGGTGTTTCGACTGCTTTGACACACTTTATCATTCGTTTTTATAAAAACTATTTGGCCCAAAAATTTGATTTTTACACATCTTCTTGACTGATACCTTCCCCCCATAAATGACTTAATTTCAACGCAGTTATTGTGCAGCATTAGATGTAGTAAACCATTGCACGAAATTTTGAAGAGTCCATAGCGTATACTTTCCATATGGTCGATTTTCGTTGCCACTAGAAATTTCAAAAAATTACTTTCATGAAGTAAGACACTTCGATATTGTTTTTAAATAAAGAAAATATTAAACACTAAACAAGGTTTGAATTCAGAATCTTTCGCGTAGCAGTCATATACTTTAACCACTACGCTAACACAGCTCGTCATTCAATAGATCTCTCGAAGGACTTTAAAATATCACCAAAATACCGACAAACACTGTTGGTATGACTATGAATTACTCACGTTTCGTCGAAGAATAATAGGAAATAACAATTACCGCTGTTCTTTATTGCAAAGAAGCGGTTAGTGAGAATGATACAAACACCTTTTCTTGCAACCGCCTGAATTAGGAGGCTTATTGCTTGTTTGGTTTAATTAATTAATAGAATATCAATTGGTATAAAGAATGCTTTTTCCAAACTTTCTATAAAAGAAAGTCTGCTGCTTTTGTTCAATTACTTTATTTATGACTGAACGTTTCTAAAGCTGAAGACACTCGTCTTTGCTCTGCACTGCAGTCGAGCTCTGGCAACGTCGTTCTCTGTTCATTGGCTGACTGTGTTTTGTGACATCAGATGTGAAGAACGAACTTAAACTCGGCCGCCGTCATAAATGACTCGCGCTTAAGTAACTTGCAGGCTAGTCCGTCTTCCCGCGTCCGGCCATCCTGATTTAGGTTTTCCGTGATTTCCCTAATTCGCTCCAGGCAAATGCCGGGATGGTTCCTTTCAAAGGGCACGGCTGACATCCTTCCCCGTCCTTCTCTAACCCGATGAGACCGATGACCTCGCTGTCTGGTCTCCTTCCCCAAAACAACCAACCAACCAACTAGTCCGTCGTGCCACACGCTGTCGAAGGCGCGGGAGACGTCTAGGAGTACCGCCCCAAGGTACTCCCTCCTCTCCAGCGCTCCCATCGCCTGCTCCACTAATCGCAGCATTTTGTGTAATGTCCCATGCCCTCTCCTGAAGCCGAACTGCTCGTCGGGAAGGCGGCCTTCCTCTCCGACGTGGCGATGCAGTCTCCTGACATATATTCGCCAAATAGCTTTGAGACTGTAGGTAGTAGGCTGATAGGCCGGTAATTTTGCGCCAGCCTGTTGTCTCTGCCAGCCTTAAGGATCGACACCACCTCTGCATGTTTCCAGGCGGACGGGGGTGGGGGGACGGGGCAGTGGCCGATCACAAGGATGGCGTTGAATATCTTCGCGAGCAGTTCCACGGCCTCTGGGGGGACCTCCTTCAGGATTGCGCCGCCGACGTTATCGCACCCACCCGCTTTGCGGGTCGAGGTGCCATAGCTGCCGTTGAACCTCTTCTTCCATTGTGGGTTCGATGGAGACCTACGGGTCCTCTGCCGCGAGGTATACACGGAGCCTATCTTCCACCATTTGGATATGGTCGTTATCCACATCTTCTTCAACTAGCGTGAAGTTGGCTGCGAACGTACCAGCCAATACCCCAGATTTGGCGTCAGGCTCGACCACTGCATGCTGTCCGACGTGTAGCGGCGGAACTCGTTGCCTCCTGCGAAGGAGATTGATTGCCAAGTAGTGCCGTCTGCGATGTTCAGGGTGGCTATCCTCCCTGCCCAGTCCCTGTTCCTGTATTCCGCGACCGCGTATTGTATGGTGCGGCGCATTCGGTTGATCCAATTTTTCGACGCCGCCTGGCGGGTGACGTGCCATTCTCGGACCAGCTGTTTCTTCTCCAGGATCATCTGCACGATGTCCGGCGGTAGCTGGCGGGAGAAATCCCGCGGCTTCTGACGTCTGTGCTGCGTTGCTGCATCAGCCGCTCTGATCGCGAGATGCGAGAACGCTGCGAGTGTGGCGTCCACGACATCAACATCAGGATCCGGTACCGCGGCGAGCGTCTCTGCTAGGTGCACCCGGAAGTGTTCCCAGTCGGTGTTGACGTAGGTCTTGCGTCCTTCAGGTGGTGAGGCCCCGTCCGTGCTCAGATCGAAGATCACTGGCAGGTGATCCGAGGACAGGGCCACATGTGTCGTTGCGACTGCGTCGTGGGTCACCCCTTTGATGATCGCGATGTCCAGGACATCCGGGCGGCCTCTCTTAGGATAGTATGTAGGGTCGTATGGCCCCAGCACTATCGCGTCATTATCCTTGGCCGCCTTAAGAAGCCTCCTGCCGCTGGTTGTGGTGACCCTGGAGTTTCATACCGGGTGCTTGGTGTTGAAGTAGCCGCCGATAAAGATGTTGCCACGCATTGACAACAGCGTCTCGAAGTCCTGTTGTCGTAGGAGTCCTCTAGGCTTCCGCTACGCGGCGAGGTGTTGACTGCGACGCCTGTTGCTTCTAGTTGCGTCAGCTCTTGTAGCTGGATTTAGTGGTGTCGCGGCGTTCTTCTTACGTAGACCGCAGTTCCGCCGCTTGCTGTTGGTCTATCATCGCGATAGCACCTATAGTTGGGTGCCCTCGCGTTTACGCCGGGCTTTAGCCATGTCTCACACACGAGGCACACATCTACGGTCTCGTCACGTAAAACTGCCTAAATTCACCCTCCTGCTGCCTTATGCTGTTTGCGTTCCATACCCAGATGGTGAGACCTATGATGTGATTAGGCACCGTGGGTGTTGTTGACTTCTCTTGTGGTGTTGGCCTGGTTGGCCTCAATCAGTGCAGACACGATCATCTGCGGTAGTTGGATTAGCAGCTGTTTGAACTCCCGCAGCATCTCTCGCAGATCTGCAGCCTCGGTGGCTCCAGTGGTCGGAGGTTGTCAGGCGGGCGTGTGCCGCACATGCTCGGCGTGTTGTTGGCACCGTCTTCCAGGCGGTTCCCTTGCGGCCACTGCCGCGGTCGCCGCTGCTGCTGCAGTAGCGTAGTTTCTTCCCGACTAAACTCTCCTCCCTGGTGCCTACCGCCCTTTTGCAGCTGCTTTCTTGAAGACTTTGCAGCCGCGGAAGCTGGCGACGAGTTCTGCACTGCAGTTGCAGCAAGTGGGTGTCTTCCCGATCGAGAACGGACATTCCCTGCTCAGGTGCTCTCCAGCACACTTTACGCAGCGTGGGGACATTTTGCAGTATTTTGCCAGGTGGTCGATCCCGTGGCAGTTGAAGCATTAAAGCAGGCCTCTCCGTCTCCTTGGTTTTTCAACTGTGACCCGGCGATACTTTCCACTCTCGTTTCTATGCTCTGATGTGTCATACAGTATGACCTGGAAGAGCGGTGTGTCTGCATTGTCTTTCAGCGACTTCCTCCGGGATGCTGTCCTTATGGTGTACCCCTTGGCCTCAAGAAGCTCCTTGAGGTACTGGGGGTCCATACTGAAGGGCAGGCGTCGGAAGACTACTTTGTGCGTCTTTGTGAGTTCCGATGAGTACGGGAACCAGTTTAGACCACGGTTGTCAATGAGGTCAGTAACGCTTTTGTAGTCTTCCGCGGTTCGCGTCACGATTATGTACATATCGTGTCTTGTTGTCTTCGTAATAATGTTGTTCTTGACGACCGCGAGGATCGCCTGTTCTACTTCTTGAAAGGGCCCCGTCCATTTCACCATGATGGGTGGCGGCGGGGCCCCATGCTTCTCTGCTGCTGGTCTGCTGTCTCCTCCTCCTGCCCTTCGAGCTCAGCAAACCGGTTTTTAACGACCATGCCTGCAGCAGTGGCCATCTGTATAGCTCTTCCAAACTTCTTGCGTTTGGGTATTTAAAACCCATCCTCGTCAGTGGTCGTCTAAGGGGCTTTACGCCATTTCGACGACTCCTTTCTTCGTGTCTGCAGCGTCGGTGCGGTGGTGGGAGCGGCGGTAGCCGCATGTTTCCGGTAGCTTTCCGGACTCGTTTCCGCCGGGTGCTTCTTAGTGCGACTTTCTTCCAACTCCATGTCCTCCGTGTCTTCAGCTTCCTCTTCGTCGTTCCCCAGCATGAACTGGGCCGTCCATTGAACCGTCCGCGAAGACGTCTTTTATCTGTTTTCGTGACCCGACTTCAGGCCAGGAGACTGGGTCTTCAGGGGGCGATGTTACCCTTTCGGGTGTCTCGATCTTGGCAGTGGCTTTGTTTGGTCAGCCCACGTCGAGTGCGCACGTTACTGCATATGAGGGCATGCCTCCTGCGATAGTAATGGTGCGCTTCTGCTTCTTCTTGTTCCCTTTCTGGGAACAGGTTGCTGTAGGTTGCGGACAGGGTGTGGCCGCCGGTAAAGGGGTACCCCCGGTCGGCGACTCCCCCCGCAACTAGCTTCCACCACCGAGGTCGAAGTCACATAACAGCTACCCGATCCGTCAGCGTTGTCTCGTACTTTTGCGTCTTCATCTTCCGTCGTCTTCCCGGAGCGAGACGTCGTAGGTAGCGGACAGGCCGTTTCCGCCGGTAGAACCGGGCGGCGACTTCCCCCGCTACTTGCGGCCTCCGCCGAGGCATTGCCCGCATAACGCCGTCTCATCTCCGTTCCTTCCTCCCCCTGGATCTTCACTGGCCTGTCCGTGGTAAGCAGAGGGTCGGATGGGCCGCCGACGCCGCAAGCTCCGCCGGGTGGCCATCCGCAACTCTGCGCTCGTCTTCTAGTCCCAGGAAACCAGCCACCTCGACTTCCGAATCACACAGCTGGTCCATGTCAGTTGGGGGACCGGATGGGGCCGTCGACAGAGCAGACTCTCCCGATCGGCGATCAGCCACACCCTTCGTTTCATCATCGCGTTCAGCACGGTGCGCCATCTCTGAGCTCCTCTCCGGACGGTACCGAGCAGCTCTCCTGTCACTCGTCTTGCAGTGCGCCACGACGTGTAACCTGAGCTGTGCCTGTGTGTCATCTTCCATTTGAAAGTAGCCGCTGGTACGTGTCTTGTACAGTTTTCTACGCATAACGAGAGCAATATTCATGTCTTTAGATGTAAAAGGAAATTCTGGAGAGCGCCTTATAAAATCGATATACTCCCAATGCATAAATATTTATTGGGAAAAGCAACATTTAATTCTTGTTAAGGTAGGCCTAAGTTCGACAGTAACTAGATTAACAAGTCTACATTTGATACACTTTTGAACTAATTAGGACAATACTTGATACTGAAGTCAATGGCGATTCTTCACCAGACGTTCACAGCCATCTCGCAAACGGCTTGTTTACAGGTTAATGTTTACTGGAAACGTCTTTCGCTTATTAGTTTTGATACATTCTGTATATATGTAAGATGTAATCACCGTTTACAAAACGTGGTTACCAATATTAAACACGGTTGAACGCAAACTGACGTCTCTGGCCGTGATAGCAAGGTGGCATACCGCAGGTACGATTGGTTATTCCTGTTAACTGTGTCTGTAAAGAGACAGAGATGGGATACTTAATGTTCCAGAACTATTACATATAGGAAGGGAGCTACACCAGTAGACTGTGGAGAAATGGAACTGACCCTGTACGTAATATATGTAAATAACATTTCGCACACAAATCGGCGAGAGATCTGCAACATTACTTAATACACGCAGCTACTGTCTACAAACGCTATGAGGAAAGCTATTAGCCAGTGCATCATGTATGCAATGAACATGGATTAGAACTTTAAAGGGATAAATGAAATGGCCTTTCTATTGTTTTTGACAAGTTTTACAGCTCAGAAATTGCTATTTTTTATATTATAGGATAGGAAAGGACAGTTTTTGAGTGTTGTACTGCACTTTATCGTATTACCGTGTCTCCAGGTTAATCAGTTTAGCTTTGGAGACATTTCGGAATGGCTTCCTAGTGTGTCAAAGTGAAAGTGCTCTCGGAAATGCATTTGGCGCTAAGGCATGCAGCAAATTTGCCATTCATCACAAGTTTAGATATTTTTACAGGGATGAAATCCTTCCGTTTCAACTTCCTGATAGATTTTTTTGAAATCTCTGTTCATCGGAAAAGTAACATATTATTCGCAGATAAGCATTCTCTATGTCATAGGTGCTAGTAGTGAAGTTTCCTATCGTAACTAAAAGGTGTACAACTTTGATTGCGCCGTTTGCCGATAGGTGGCGACAGCGGTAAGTAGCGGTCGAAAGAAACAGATCACAGACGTCAGGCAGTTAGCTTGGACCTTGGTCAACATAACCTCATTCAAACATTAGTCGATTTGTGTCTGTATCATAAAGTTGTCCTTGATTCAAAATTTCAATTTACAAGCCTAATTCTCGTCATTTTGTTTCAATATGAAGAAAACAGCGGCTGAGTGTCATCGAATGCTCTCACGTACGTATGACAAGGACGCTATTAGTGAAATAACGTGCCATGAGTGGTTTCAACGCTTCAAGAACGGTGATTTTAACATCGTAGATCGACATAGTGATAGAAGAGAGAATGTTTTCGAAGATGCAGAATTGGAGACATTGCTGAGTTAAGACTCGCGTCAAACTCAAGAATAATTGGCACGATTAGTGAGAGTGACACAGCAAGCCATTTCAAAACTTCTCAAGACTATGGGCATGATTCAGAAAGAAGGAACTTGGGTCCCATGTCAGCTGAAACCAAGAGACATTGAATGGTATTTGTGTGTTTGTGAACAGTTGCTTCAGAGGCAAAAACGGAAGGGATTTCTGCATCGCATTGTGACCAGGGACGAAAAATAGGTTCATTACGATAACCCTAAACGCAAAAAATCATGGGGATATCCCGGCCATGCTTCCACGTCGACGGCCAAACCGAATATACACGGCTCCAAGATCATGCTCAGTGTTTGCTGGGACCAGCTCGGCGTTATGTACTATGAGGTGTTAAAACCAAGTGAAAAAATCACAGGTGCTCGTCATCGAACGCAGTTAATGCGTTTGAACAGAGCATTAACAGACAAACGGCCGCAATACAGCGAGTGACACGATAAAGTGATTTTGCAGTACGACAACACTCGACCACACATTGCAAAAGAGGCCTACTTGGAAACGTTAAAATGGGAAGTCCTACCCCACCTGCTGTATTCTCCAGACATTGCTCCCTCTGAATACCACCTGTTTAGATCAATAGCGCATGGCCTGGCTGACAAACACTTCTGGTCTCATGAAGAAGTCACAAATTGGATCAATTTGTGGATCGCTTCAAAAGATGAACAATTTCTTCAATGCGGGATTCGTACACTGCCCGTAAGATGGGAGAAAGTAGTATCCAGCGATGGAAAATACTTTGAATGATACACATGTAACCAATTTGTTTCATTAAAGCCTCAAATGTTGGGGAAAAACGGTGGAAGCAAAGTTGCACACCTTGTAGTTTAAGTGCTATAGCTCGGAGGACTGTTCAATTCACAGGAATTGATTCCTACCATCATACACAAATCTTATCTGCAGTTGAAAATTGCTCGAAATATGTATAAACTCAGGGTACTGACTGCAAGTACACTTCCAGATTTATCTATACAGCATTTGTCTTGCAATATAACATACGACCACGCAGACACATAAATTAGCCATACAGTATTGAACCTATGTCTCGATACTTGTTAACTCTTAAACCTCCGATTGTGGTACTTACGTATCGAAAGTAAATTTTTCTGCTTTGAGACATATTGATTTTCGTCATTGCTGATATCAATAAATAAATGTGTAAAAATAAATACATGTAATTCTACAGCTTAACTCTTGTCGCAAAACGTATACAAACAGCGGTTTACGGAAGTCAGGTAACAAATCCTTTTCCATGTCGGCGATATGTGCAGTACACTAACCTCATGCAATAGACATTCCTAGCGGAAACTATTACGTTTTTTCCATCTGTATGATTTCGTTACTTGTTTACAACGAACACTCTGTCTCGCCCCAACAGTACATCAGTACATAACCTGACAAATTCTTCACCTAACAGTAAATTTAAGTGAACTTATAGGCATAAGCCCCAGTATCTGACACAAAATGCACTTACACACTGTCAGCTTCTGGCATTGTCCCACCAAATAGCACACAAGGTAATCGCAGTCACTGTGTAACTTAGCATCATTGCCCCAATCCCGTAAACTGAACATCACTGACCCACAAAATAACATCCAGAGGGGTAGTGATGGTCACCCTGTAAACCGAACATAATTTCCCAGCCAATAGTTTGCAAGGACAACGGCAGTCATGTTGTCAACTGAACAACATTGTCTCAATCAATAGCACGCAGAGTAATAGCAGTCACCCTCTTAACTGATCATTCACGTTGGTCGTTGCAGCCCAGCAGCATTCCACATTTAAGAGGCACTATCTTGGCAGTTTTTGTTTCATGTTGAGCGAAATGGAGCGTTTTTAATAAACAAAACCATGACACAGATCGCATTTAATTATATGTTTCACTGCTTCTGCTGACACACTAATGATTACACAGCATCAAGGTAAGCCCCACTTTGTATCACATAGCTCTTTATTGCGATTTTAAGGAAATTATTTTTTTTTAACTTAAGGTAAATCTATGCGTTCTGGGTAATGGTAGTCACCATGAACAAGGGGACATTACAGACAGTCAGCAAACTGAAAAACTTTGTGGCACCTAATTTTATTCATAACTTTAACGGCAGTCACCTCGCAAGTAACTGATTTTTGTTGCCACACCCAACAGTATCAGGAATGTAATGACAGTCATCCTGTAAGCTGAACATACTTGCCCATATACACATATATAGTCTGTGTGTGTTTTTAAGGAAGACAGACAAAGTTAAAAGAACTACAGAAGATTTGAAAAAGACTAATGTGACTTTCCTTCCCCTGAACACGAACAAGTACTAGAATATCATTAAAACATATGATGCTACAGTGTGTTTGAAGAGGCAATTCAAGAAGCACATTCGTCAGTTTATCTTCAGAAGCGTTTCCAAGCACAGTGAATCAATATGTGAAAGAGCAATATTTATGTTGTCTATTACCATAGCTAAATAGATATATTACTGAGATATTATGTTATTTTCAATTTCAGACCCTAATCCAACTGCACTTATTGTTGGACAGAAAAAATGTAGCCAGGTACTGTCAAAATCTCCATGAAATATCAACAAGAAGTGGCAAGAAAGGCAATCTGAAGCCGAGTCGGTGGCGGAAAGGTTCTCTACAGCTACGGGGATTAATTCAAAAAGGATAGCTGTTCTGAATGAATAAAAAGAAGAGGACAGACAAAGATGAGGGAGACGAAGAGGTTAACGCCAAAGTATTTATTGAAGCAGAAGACAGAGCTATTCGAGAAGTAAAAGAAGATTTGGATGATTAGAGTGTGGAAGATGAAGAAGAAGAAGAAGAAGAGGATGATTATAACGTGGAAAATGACTTTAACAATATTACTAGGCGCTGACCACCTAATCCTAAATACATACGGACTATGTCCAATGGAATAACCCAAATAAATTGGTAGAGTGGTTAGTTCTCTTGCTAGCTTCGCAAGCGGTAGGCAACAATTAGCATGATATTGAAATAAAATCTGTTCAAGAGGAACTTAACGAAATATCATTTATTACTTGTAGTTTACATTGGCTATCGAAAATAATAAAGGGAAAGATTAAATTTCTGGATGGGAAGTTGCTTATAAGAATATTCACATGGTTCAAATGCCTCTGAGCAATATGCGACTTAACTTCTGAGGTCATCAGTCACCTAGAACTTAGAACTAATTAAACCTAACTAACCTAAGGACATCACACACATCCATGCCCGAGGCAGGATTCGAACCTGCGACCGTAGCGGTCGCTCGGCTCCAGAATGTAGCGCCTAGAACCGCACAGCCACTCCGGCCGGCATAAGAATATTCCGTTAATAGAAAGACATCCACAAAAGCTGCACTTCGTAAATTCAAAAGATGAAGAAACTTTTCACATAATTATTGCGTGGGATTTTGCATATAAAACGGCCTATTTTGGATCTTGGGAACAGATGGCGATAGATAGTATTAGATTCCAAAGGATAATTGAACAGGCAGAATTGTAGCGCAATATTAAAAGCTGGTCATCATAAAAATTGAGACCTTAGGAGAAGCGCATGTGTTCAAATAGTATACAGTTTTCTCACAAAATGCAATTCAGTGTTATTTCGATTTTATTGAGAAAGATGCAACTGTCAAAACTTGGTCAATTGGTGGCGATACCTCAAATATTTACTCAAATTGTAACAACCAGCTGTTTGGGCCAGATGATACTCTAAAAGTGCTGAAGATGAGTTAGAATGTATATTAAATTCGTACTTTTATATCGTGTGATAGTATAGAGTGTCAGACGATTTGTGTTGGAAGTCTAATAATGTGCTGTGGCCGAGCGGTTCTAGGCGCTTCAGTCCGGAACCGCGCAGCTGCTACGCTAGCAGGTTCGAATCCTGCCTCGGGCATGGATTTGTGCGATGTCCTTAGGTTAGTTAGGTTTAAGTAGTTCTAAGTATAGGGGCCTGACGACCTCAGATAAGTCTCATAGTGCTTAGAGCCATTTGAACCATCTAATAACGTAAAAAATTACAACAGTTTTGTATCTAGTGTATTTTTTCCTTCTCACTTCCTTTGTAAATCATTACAATGTAGATGCCTCATTAAAGTCACCATTACAGAGAGAAATCAAGCATAATACAGATAGAAGTTTACGGATGTAGAATTTTAGGTGTTCATGTATTTTCGATGTTGGATGCACTGTTAGTTATACCGCAATGTAATTGTTATTGCTGTTACTGATGATGATGCAGTACACTGCTGAGGCAGAAAGTTATGTGCTTATGTATTTTTTGTATATATATATATATATATATATATATATATATATATGTGTGTGTGTGTGTGTGTGTATGTGTTTTATGATGAGGCTGATGTGGAAAAACTGTTTGTAGCTTTTTTTAAGTGTATTCACAGATATGATTACAAATTTAAGGACGAAGCAGTATAATATTTGCAAATGTATATAAATCACAGCAGTGATGCTGAGACCATTGAGGAAATCAAATACTCTTAACGTGGCGCCAGTTCAGGTGCAGCTAACATAAGGCATTTGATGTTACTGATTGGCCTGTTTCGCTTAAGGTAAAAAAAATACTGCACTGTCATTGACTATTTCGTTTTAATGGGTACTTAAAAATATTTTTAAATTTTTCCACTACCGCCATAGTGCGGTTTTAAGCACTGTGACTGGCTGTTTCATTTAGAACGAAATTTTAAGAAAAATCCATCAGTGTCATTTTGCATGTTCAAATTGTTCTTCCATCTGCATTTTTTTCCCTTCATCGCCATCATGCGATTTTTTGAGCGTCTCACAACCACTATCTTGCTACTTTTAAATTCCCACCACCGCCACCCGAGGACATCGTTTATTCCAGGTATTCGATAACGTTATTACTTGTGGCATGTCGGCAGCCACGTCCCTGTGTGTAAGGAGCCTAACGGGCAATGGTCAATGTGGTCCAGAATGTCTTTAGACATTGTACTAGTGACTTACACTTTTTGTAAGACGAACACTTTGTTCTTGGTCTCCTATTCTTATTGTACTTTCTTGATTCTTGTGCATACTGTATAGTATCCGTCTTTCCTTACAACATCTACCTACGTTTCTTAGAATTTCGAACATCTTGCACCATTACATGTTGTCAAACGCTTTATCTAGGGTGACAAATCCTATGAAGGTGCCTTGATTTTTCTTAACCTTGCTTCTACGAGGGCGTGCTGAAAAGTAATGCCTCCTAATTTTACATATGAAAACTCTTAAAGCTTTTTAAATGAAACAAACATTAGCGGCATTCTACAACTTTATTCTTCATGTCTATATATTTATTTCTCAGCGTAGTCACTCTGGCAAAGAACCAATTTCTTCCAACGAGAGACCAGTTTGTTGATACCGTCGATGTAGAATATTTGACTCTGTTGACGGATCCAGGACCTCACCGCTTCCCGCACAGATTCATCACTATCAAAGTGAAGTCCTCAAAGGCGTTTATGTTTCCGAAACAGATGAAAATCGGATGGGGCCATGTCGGGACTATATGAAGGATGACTGATGACAATGAATCCAAGGCGTCGGATTGTTGAAGACGTCGCAGCGCCTTTGTGTGGTCTGGCATTGTCATGCTGAAGGAGACGGTGCTCCATGTGTGGACAAACACTTGCGCGGTTATAAACTCGATTACAGCACGTTGTTTCTCACGCAAACATAGTAGTTACTTTACACACCGCCATGTTACACTCTGCAATTCGGAGCTCTCTAGCGACAGAGGGTTGTAGGTTGCGTCAGCGAAGCGGGAAAGTCTATCGACTGATATGCATAACATGCAGTACTTCAACCAATATTGAGAATAGAAAAAAATTGGGAGGCATTACCTTTCAGCACCCTTTGATACTGTCAAGAGCAACGTCAGGACTGTCTCTCTGGTACCTTTAGCTTTCCTAAAGTCAAACTGGTCGTCATCTAACACATTTTCAGTTTTCTTTTCCTTTCTTCTGTATATTGCTCCTCTTGCTATCTCGGATGGATATCTACATCTACATCCATACTCCGCAAGCCCCCTGACGGTGCGTGGCGGAGGGTACTTTGAGTACCTCTATCCGTTCTCCCTTCTATTCCAGTCTCGTATTGTTCGTGGAAAGAAAGATTGTTGGTATGCCTCTGTGTGGGCTCTAATCTCTCTGATTTTGTCCTCATGGTCTCTTCGCGAGATATAGGTAGGAGGGAGCAATATAGTGCTTGACTCCTCGGTGAAGGTATGTTCTCGCAACTTCAACAAAAGCCCGTACCGAGCTGCTGAGCGTCTCTCCTGCAAAGTCTTCCACTGGTGTTTATGTATCATCTCCGTAACGCTTTCGCGATTACTAAATGATCCTCTAACGAAGCGCACTGCTCTCCGTTGGATCTTCTCTATCTCTTCTATCAATCCTATCTGGTACGGATCCCACACTGGTGAGCAACATTCAAGCAGTGGGCGAACAAGTGTACTGTAACGTACTTCCTTTGTTTTCGGATTGCATTTCCTTAGGATTCTTCCAATGAATCTCAGTCTGGCATCTGCTTTAACAACGATCAACTTTATATGATCATTCCATTTTAAATCACCCCTAATGCGTACTCCCAGATAATTTATGGAATTAACTGCTTCCAGTTGCTGACGTGGTATATTGTAGCTAAATGATAAGGGATCTATCTTTCTATGTATTCGCGGTACATTACACTTGTCTACATTGAGATTCAGTTGCCATTCCCCGCACCATGTGTCAATTCGCTGCAGTTCCTCCTGCATTTCAGTACAATTTTCCATTGTTACAACCTCTCGATATACCACAGCATCATCCGCAAAAAGGCTCAGTGAACTTCCGATGTTATCCACAAGGTCATTTATGTATATTGTGAATAGCAACGGTCCTACGACACTCCCCTGAAGCACACCTGAAATCACTCTTACTTCGTAAGACTTCTTTCCATTTAGAATGACATGCTGCGTTTTGTTATCTAGGAACTCTTCAATCCAATCACACAATTGGTCTGATAGTCCATATGCTCTTACTTTGTTCATTAAACGACTGTGGGGAACTGTATCGAACGCCTTGCGGAAGTCAAGAAACACGGCATCTACATGGGAACCCGTGTAAGCTGTTAAGTTGACTTTGCGATAACTCTCACAATTGTCTGCACTTGCTATCTTCAGGATTGCGTGGATAATATTTTCCTGAAAGTCTGATGGTGTGTCTCCAGTCGTGTAGATTCTACACACCAACTTGAATAGTTGTGTGACTGTCATTTTCCTCAAAGAGTTTGGAAATTTCGAAGGAATTTGATTTGCAAGCTTTCCGAAGCTCTGTAACTCCGACTGTAATGTGCTGGATCCCCTAAGTCTTCCATATCGAGTTCCATTCCTTCTTCTATCATGTCAGTACACAGACCCCAGCCCACCTCCTCCCCCTCACCGCATCCACACCCCTCGCCCTCTCCCCGTCCAAGAGGCTATCCCTGTACCCTTTGCAAACTTTCCGCTCTCTCCCCTAGCCCTCTACCTTTAACAGCGGAATCCTTCATGCACTCTTAATTTTGACACCTTTTCTTTTAATATTACGCAAAGTTGCTTCTGCTTTTCTGTTTGTTGAATCTGTCCTTCCGAATATCATTTCTTCCTCTATTTCTTCATAATTTTCTTGCAGCCATTTCGTCTTAGTAGTGAAATAGGAAGTGCGAGGAAGCAAAGTAGCTTCATTGATGAGCCAAAATATTATGATCACACGCTTAATTGATTGAAAAGTTTTTAACATGGCTATTTGATTCAGTGATCGTTTATAAATTAAAGTTTAAACAGATGAGCCCGCGGCCACAATTTTTAGTCTAAATTGTTACCGAGCGATCATTTGTTTCAACTTAAACTTAATAGATTGTTTGTCCGTCTTTGGAATAAAATACATAATTGATACTGCGTATCAGGCATCCGACAGCTTGTTGGTAGGTTTGTGGAGTTATGTTGCATTAGATGCCTACGCATAGGTCATGTAATTCGCATAAAGAACAGGGTGCTGATTTTCGTACGTGGTGATGGCGCCCGATAGCGACCCAGATGGGATTTACATCAGGCGAAGTTGGTCAGCAAGACATCAAGGTGAGTTCACTATAATGCTCCTCGAACCACTGTAGCACGGTTCTGGCGCCGAGACACGGAAAAATATTTCGCTGAAAGATGACATCGCCGTCGGGGAAGACATCAAGCATAAAGGGATGCAGGTGGTTCGCAACTGTCAGCATGTCTTCGATTACTGCCTCAGGTCGGTGCAAAATGTCTCCCATAGCAGAATACTGCTCCAACCAGCCTGAGTCTGTAGCTCGCTGCAAGTTTAGAGCCGCCGTTCATCTCGATGACAACATTTGTGGAGACCACCATCGACTTAGTGTAGCGAAAATGTGATTCGCTCCAAGAGCCGACACGTTTCCATTCACCGACGCTCGAATCCCGTGGTCCCGTGTCGTTGGGTCAACATGTGTACACGTAGGGGTGGTCTGCTGCGGAGCTCCATGTTCAACAAAGTACGATGAGCGGCGTGCTCTGAAACACTTGTGCGTGCACCAGCATAGTGCTCTTCCGACGGAGATGTCACAGATCACCATCTATTTTATTTTACAATGCAGACAAGCCTCCGAACTCCACGTTCTGTGAAGAGTAGTGGACGTGCAATCATTTAGTGCCTAGTGGTAGACTCACTGTTCTTCTACCTGTTTCTGTAGATGCTCACACATGTAGCACTTGAATATTCGGCCAGCTTCGCCGTTTTCAAGGTACTCGTTCACAGGCTCTGCTTAATAATAATATGTCCTCTGTCATTGTCGCTAATCTCAATGGATTTCTCCATTTGCTGCCCATATCTTCTTCGCTAAGGTGATCCCCCGTCCGTGTTTGCTCCGCTTACATAGTTTCTTTACCGCATCACTTGCCCGCAACGCCCCCAGGTGGTATCCAACGTCGTGGTGCGCAGTAGTCATTATGGTTTGGCTGATCAGCGTATATTGCTATGTTCCTATTTTTACGTGAAGATTGTAGTATGTCCTTTGTTTCTTCGAAGAACTGATGTAATTCTTGGGAAACTCAAGGTTTCTTCGTTCAGTACAAGCCCTAGTTGAACTATCCGATTCTTTTAAATGTGTAGCAATGCAAAGTACCATGGTTCAATCCTCATAATTTTTAATTCGCACCGATCGTCAAAACTCTGAGTGACTCCCTCTAAGAAACACGTCCAACGCTCTATTTTCCGCTTCTTTGATCAAGACTCTGTCCGCATCTAGTTTGCGCGTCAATTCATAAGTCTGTGCATTAATTTTTCGTATTCTGTCAGAAAATGACAACACTGCTTCACTCGCTTTCTGTGTCAAACTATTGAGTTTCTCACTAAAAACACTGTATTGTACTGAAACTTCCTGGCAGATTAAAACTGTGTGCCCGACCGAGACTCGAACACGGGACCTTTGCCTTTCGCGGGCAAGTGCTCTACCAACTGAGCTACCGAAGCACGACTCACGCCCGGTACTCACACCTTTACTTCTGCCAGTATCCGTCTCCTACCTTCCAAACTTTACAGAAGCTCTTCTGCAAAACATGCAGAACTAGCACTCCTGAAAGAAAGGATACTGTGGAGACATGGCTTAGCCACAGCCTGGGGGATGTTTCCAGAATGAGATTTTCACTCTGCAGCGGAGTGTATTGTACTGTTTTCTATACCACTGTCACATACTCTCCGCTAACTCACTTAAGGTGGATACTTTATTAAGCATTTCATGACACGAGATACAGGTTTCTGCCTCGGCAGTGATACGTAACTTGGCCATCTGCATGCGTGTTTAGTCTCACTAACTACTTCATGCGACTGTGGCTAATCCATCGTCTATAAACACAGTAATGTCCTCTGTTGTTTTCGTAGAGAAGGGAGTTATTGTATTTGTTGCTGAAAGATCAGTGAATGACGAAGGAGCACTTACTGCTGTTTTAGTTTCACATAAGCGTGAGTGAGGCTGTCGTTCTGCCAGTAAAGATTGTACTTGCTGCTATGGCTATTCGTTAATTGTTTTGTGCTGCTCGTTATCCTCCAACAATTTAGAAACTTCCTCCGTAAGGGCGCCTATCACTTAGTTCGTTCTAGCTTCCCATGTTTGTGCAGTTCACCTTTGCCTCTTTCACACGAATCATCTAGTATTATTTCCGCCAATAACTCAGTAGTCCCCGTTGCAAAACTAAACCAATTACACTTAATTTCTACTCCCAATTATTAACCAATATCTCACTGAACAATCGTCTGCGATGTGACCATACCTTATATACGTAGTACATGTTGCTGGTACAAACCTATCACACGGTGCATTATGTCCCGCTAAATTACAGATTATGCAAAGCGTCAGAACACTGTGAACTGTCACCCTTCTACAGAAGACAACTTCAAAGTCTTGAAGTTCTAATCTCAACATAGCAAAGTATACAATTTCTCTTTTGAGAACAAACAACAGTCTTCTCCTTGACTCACCATCTGTGACTGTTACTGAAGTTGGCGTTCCAGATCGTTGGAGGGCATCCGACACTTACTGACGCTGGGCTGGAGTACTTCTCTACAAAATTTTGCAGGGGCCGCCCTTTACCGGGATGGAAACCGCTACTAATTCGTCAGGTTCCAGATCGAGGCTTCGTTAGACGCAAATAAAATAATATTCAAAATTATTTCATTTATTACGGAAAATACAAGTCGTTGCTGTTTGTTCTCCGCCGACTGGTGGCCACGTAATTTAGAGAAGAATGCACTGAATCCAGCAGCGGACTCTTGAGTGCCAAGGAAGCTGCATCAGTTCGGAGTGGAAGTCCATGACACCCTGATGCGGCGATGCCCGCCCGTTGGCGAGATAGGCGCGCCCTGTCGGTTGCTCGGCTTTTTAGCGGTGACCGCGACATGTGTGTTTTGATTCATATGCTGCTTTGGGGAGTTCTCAGTCCCCCCCCAGGTCACTGCCAGCATTGCCCCCTCAGACTGACCGTGATGTCGGATGCTATGTAGTCGCACCTGGCCCACAAGTATGGTGGGCCTTGAGATCTGTGTGATGCTTGAGGTTATCGCAGCTTTTGTCCTTGGCTATAACTGTATTGGTAGAACCTCAGATTACCCATCAGCGCTGTCTGCTTTCCTGACGTCAGTACTGGATGCTGGACTCCATCTGGCTCTGTCGTGGGGAGGAAGGAGCTCATAACAGGAAATTCAAGGATATGTTGTTTATTTGTAAAAAAATTAGTTTGCCAGGATTGGATTTCTCTTGCTCATCATTTTCTGCTGTCTGGAAAGGTGTAAGTCTTCTAAGAAGTAATTACATGGGGCAAAGGTGTTGCATAACCTAATGTTCGGCACTATAAACAATGTGTCTTAACCTAATGTTCGACCCTTTGAAGGCACTTAACCTATTGTTCTGTTAAGTGGGTTTCCTTGTCATCTCCATTCCCTTAAATTATTGTACCGCCTTTCATACCAAATTATGTAATTAGTTATGTCCTCGCACCATTTTCTGGTATATTATTCGAATTTCACACGCTTTTTAACGCCATATCTGACGCACTCTTCTTTGTCATCCACCCCCACCCCCTCAAATTATTCTGCCATGTTTTACATAAAAATTATGCAAATTAATTATGCAAATTAACCTAGTGTTCTGCACTTAACCTGCTGTTCTGTTCCATGTCACCCACACACCTCCCTCTTAACTACTGTACCGATAACACCACACTGATGTAAAAAATTTATACAAATTAATCACGCAAGTTAATTAAATCGATATCCTTCACATGCATGGGATAGTTGTTTAATTCTCAGCATCCTAATAAAAAACACACACTACTAACTGACGCCCGACGCCAATGCCGCTGATTCCGCACACGTTACAATGCAGCCATCAGCTGCCGAACCACATGCAGGTGTCAGTTCGGGTCCCGCAAGGATGAGGCTCTGGCATCCCTTTCATACTTGACACCTGAGAAATACCTATCGAAACACATGTTCACTTAATCATCATTGCTGGCGCGAAGACACACAGCTTTCGTACCTGTGCGTCCAGCCAGATGGTTACCTAGTGGCTCACACTCGCAGCTGTAGCTAAGAGATTGTAAGTGTTATACTGATGTCTCATGCCTATGTAACCAACAGCTTAGTCTACCTCTGGACGCGCTATAGAAATCCCTTGCAATGCTTCCCAGAATAACACAGGAGGCATTCTTCCGAGCGATCCTAATGGGACAGCCCGTCCATCATGTGCAATGTCCTGCTTTCGATATATGTCTCAGAAACAGCAATCATTCACCCTTGTTCTCACCGCTAAAAGCCTTCATCATGTCTGTGCGTGCTTGCAAAAACACCCTTAATCATAAAAGTATTTTTGTTGTTTGGAAAGAGAGCACTGTCTAGGCACAGAGGGGAAAATCAGAACAATTATGCAAACAGAATTCGCATGTTACTCTCAGAATTTCCCATAGATACCTTGCCCCCATCTTGTTCGAAACGGTCTATAGAGGCACCTAGTCCCAGCACAAAGTATGTCTTGTGAATGAATGGAGCATTCTGATTGGCTCTTAATGAATTTACCTGCGAAACTGCTGCTGCTGCCCGTGTGGGAGCACTGTCCGCCATTTTTTTCTGCAGGCAAGACTTTCAGTGGCAAAACTATTTTGTACAGATCGCAGTATTCAATGACAGTTGAAGCCCGCAATAATGGTCTACAGATCGTCAAATACATCCCACATACTCACTGTGCCACAGTGCAGTGTTGACGTAGGAAGCTGTTGCCATTAACGCAGCTCACGATCGCAGCCACAGAAGGGCTTGTCAGCCAGAGAGAGGCCAGCTGGCCGTGGACAACCTCCCACCCCAGGAGGATCTGAGTGGTAGGAGTTCGAACGATATTAATACCCCCATCTCAAACACTCGTCCTATGAATCTTCTCAGATTCTCGCAGACTATACACGCGACACACGCGGTCTCGAAGGTGACTCAATGAAAACTGGGTATTAGTTCACTATTCATCCATCCAGGGTTAGCCATGAGCCAAATTGTCATACGCCGGAAGCTTTATCAGACTCTCTGAACTGCCGTTGAAAGGCTGGGTCAGTTCCCCTTGGCACAAAGGCATTACTGTTTCTGGCCCCTACCTGCTTGCTTGCTTGCGTTCTGCACTCATCTCCAGATTCTGGGATTACAAGAGCATATATATTTTCATATGGCTTGCCAGAATATCATACCATTTTTGTGATACTTCTCGATATCAAGCACTTAGCAGTATGCCAACAGTCGCTTGCAAGCTATAATTCTGAAGATATAGACTGGAAATTATTTCTCTAGAAGGCTGGGTCAGGTCCCCTTGGTACAAAGTAATTACTGTTTCTGACCCCTACCTTCTTGCTTGCTTGCTTTCTGCACCCATCTCCAGATTATGGGATTACAAGAACATATATATTTTCATATGGCTTGCCAGAATATCATAACATTTTCATGATACTTCTCGATATCAAGCACTTAGCAGTATACTACCAGTCGCTTGCACGCTATAATTCTGAAGATATAGACTGGAAATTATTTCTCTAGAAACCTGAAACTTTAGCGAGGTGAAGCGTACTATAGACCACTAAGTAACTAGAAACTTATCTTGTCTGCGAAGACCTTTACGTAAAAACTTGAATAAAACAGAGGAAACTGGTATTTCCACTCGCGAATATTGATGTCTGTGATATAACAGATTTAAAATCATTCTTATAATTTACAAAGTCAACTAAGGTGTTTCTCATGTCTAGTAAACCAGCAAATGTGTCTTCTCCCCGGCTTTTATCTGCTAGGTTCACTCTACACACACCACAATTCATGTTCTCTCAACCAAATAAATATGGGAAATGTACAGAAGCTGTCGGACGATCTGCATGCGAGGGAATAATGGTCCAGCGCAAACACACGATCATATTGAATCTTCTGAAATTTCCACAGAGAGCATATGCGATCACACATATCGCCCAACACATTCTGAGTATTAGTTCGCTATTCAGTCGTCTAGAGGGCGACACGTTTATGTCAGCTACATTTCTGTACCCCAACAGGACTCCCCATTCGGGCAGCTCAGGCCGTTAGCTGGAAACGTGTATAATTACCGCCACAGGCCAACAATGCTGCTCGCCACGGACCCCCAGACAGAATCATCCTAGGATGCTACATACATATTTGATCGCTATACTTACAATTAAATATTACGATTGCGGTCTCAATTGGACGACATTCGACAATGAGTGAAGTATCGGAAATACCCCCTGCTGGCGGCTGTGGTTCTGGAAATAGACATACTTTACCATTCTTATGAGTTGACATACTTTCCCAAGTAAAAAAAAAAATAATTTTCATTTCCTTCGTGGCTATCGCAGTATTCCACTTCAAATCCATACTTTCCCTTACAAGAGGACATAATCATTTTGTTTGCACATGTCACAAAACACACACACACACAGACACACACACATATACACACACACTTTATAAGCCTGATGCTCAAGGTGAACCTATCACGCATCCCTTACCACTAAGTTTAATACTCGGTCAATAACTGATTGCTGGCGATACGAAACAATACTGACTGAAAATCAGCGATGGGTGGACATGTCTCGTAAGTTTTTATTGCGAGTGGTACCACAGTATCTTAGAAAGAGAAACGTAAGAGTCTTATACGCTGCCAGATGTCAAAAACAGGATCGCAACAACTTTGCTACTGTCACTAGCGGTCTTGGTTCTACATGTGCTCACAAGTATCACTAATGATATCCATGTCAAAAACTATACAAGCCTTATAAATCGAGGTATGGCATTATCTCCAAATGAAGTAGTTTTTCTAGACAAATACCGCGACATTGAATATAGACGGTGATCGCCATACTGTATATTATCAGACCAACAGTGCGGTTACACGTCGCCGATAGGTTTAAGCTCGTAATAAAATCGCCGAATTTATAAAGTGATTCGGCTAAGGAATGCGGTATGAAGCCATTGTTTGTAGCTTCCTCATGCAGCCGCTAGCTGTTTCTCCAGTATTTGTAACGCACTCTGTCTCGATGCCATGTCAGAGGTTCTGCGATATATCCACTGGGTTAGAGGCAATGGTTGATTGGGAAGGATCACAAACAGTAGATGGTGTGTTGATTGAGGTCGTAAGAAAGGTACACTAGCTTTTCAGATCTCTAGTGCTGCGCTTTGCAGTACAAATGCTGTCTATGATTTGGGGTCAAGCCTTTCCATTCAGCCACATATGTACATTGGATCCTATGGAGAAGTCTTTTAATAATTACGGCCACTAGTGAATCATATTTTTGGCACTCTCATATCTAGAAACGAGTCACCTTTTTTGAGCCTATCTGCTACAGTAAAATTTTAGATAGTCCCTACGCATCTTGCAACTGTCCCCTCGGACTCTGCGCTGCTACCCTGCAGCTTTGCACATGTGATTGTTCCCAGAATTGAGCAGAAGTCAGAGAGAGCAATATCTACCACATTCTGAAACCACTGCAGAAACAGACTGAGCTGAGTTAGAGCGACAGAACTGTGTTTTGACCATTCGATGCAAATGGGAACATGTTGTCAAATGGTTCAAATGGCTCTGGGCACTATGCGACTTAACTTCTGAGGTCATCAGTGCCCTAGAACTTAGAACTACTTAAACCGAACTAACCTAAGGACATCACACACCGCTACGGTCGCAGGTTCGAATCCTGCCTCGGACATGGATGTGTGTGGTATCCTTAGGTTAGTTAAGTATAAGTAATTCTTAGTTCTAGGGGACTGATGACCTCAGAAGTCAAGTCTAGGGGCTTCCGTCCGGAACCACGCTGCTGCTATTGTCGCAGGCTCGAATCCTGCCTCGGGCATGGATGTGTGTGATGTCCTTAGGTTAGTTCGGTTTAAGTAGTTCTAAGTTCTAGGGCACTGCTCATTGCTTACAAAATGAAAAAGTGCTTCACCTCTTGCATCGATACTGCTATACACCTCGCACATAGCGGGATTCGAACCTGAGACCATAGCAGTCGCGCGGTTCCAGAGTGAAGCGTCAAGAACCGCTCATTCGTTTAGAGGAGTGTGTCGAAACAGGATGGTCACGTTTCATCACACATGAGATGGAAGTCCTCTGATGACCGAGAAGCTTGCTGTTAACGATCGCTAGGAGACGTGGTTGTATACGAGTAGAACGCAGGCTGTCACACGACTAATGCATCCTGACAGAACAGCGAAAAAAAATGGTTAAATGACCTGCAGCAACATCTCTCTCCCTCTATAGAATGCGTCATCAGTCTGCCATTAAATCGTACCTCGTTACAGCTCCATCTCAACCGATCACTTCAGCCACTCTCTGTTATCCTTTAAAAGCACCAAATACAGTAGTCAACTCTCGTGTATCACTGTTACCTCAGTAGACATACAGTAAAACGCTGCCTCGGTAGAAAAAAGTGACTGTTTCCCTGGTTCCCGGCGCTTCCATGTCAACGTTTTCTCGGGTTCCCCTTGCTGTCGCATACTTGTTCCCTTGTACAAGTATTGTTCTGCCCTAACCAGAAGACACGCAAATACGTCCTCACTTTCCCCGCATTTAGGTGTATTTTCCCTCAATTTATAAGTATTTTCCGTCATTTTCCGTAATTTTATCGATTTTATGTCATTTGTATCCATGCGATCATGGCATCACTTCTCGTCCCCCGTTCTAAAATTGCTTGTAAATGTAGAACACCTAGCGCAAATGCACTATTTTTGTGATCGGGCGGCATAGTATAGCACTGTACTCGATTGAATCCAGTCACCTCCACCCACTTAGTCTACATTTGTAATGCGTTTACTCTGTTTTCTGTATGTCTGTGTATGTGCATGTGTCGCGGACTTGTTACAGAGTAAAGTGGAGCACATTGTAAACACTGCTTCTTGGTGTCTAAAACACTTAAACAGCTTCGCACTGGGTCGAACACACGATCCATTCTGTAGTTGTATATTGTGGCCTCCAGCCTGGCAGTGCCATGTTCCTTAGCCGAAGAAGACGTAAAAGTTACCCGTAGCCGCGTGTCTGGACCTTGATAAAACCTGCAAGATATTTACCGATAACTTTTTTTACTCCTGAACTTGTGATTTGACATATAAATTTGTTATATACCTTTACTCTACAATTGGAGCTCATCCACGTTAAACAGCCTATTCCAGCTCTCTTATCGTTGTCCACAATCACATTGCTCCTTCCCTGATGGTCTCCTTCCATCCAGAAGTCGTGGGTTGATACTAGATAGTCGCACATCTCCGTTTTATTAAAAATTCCGGCAAAATCTTGCGTTAAGTCTAAATCGGAAAGGTAATAATCGTCTGCAAGTAGGTGCTGCAATATTCCAGGCAACTCCCTCATTAGAACATCAAATTTAACGTCGGCTAATTCCACTTTATATGGTATAACTAAAGGATTTTTATATTTCTTTGAAATAGTTCCCAACGCTTCCTTGCCAATTTTTTCCCGTATCCCTCTCGCTTTGACACGGCTGTTCCCTTGAAGAAGAAAAGGCACCTTCGCCTTGACACCATGTCTTGCAATAACGAAATTGGAGAATTTACTGCGTAGATAATAGTTAAATGAGCCACACTTCTCTTTCTTTAACATTACAGACCGTCCTCTTCCTAATTGTTCTTGGCAGTTCACTTGGTTCAAATGGCTCTGAGTACTATGGGACTTGACTTCTGAGGTCATCAGTCCCCTAGAACTAAGAATTACTTATACTTAACTAACCTAAGGATACCACACACATCCATGTCCGAGGCAGGATTCGAACCTGCGACCGTAGCGGTCACGCGGTTCCAGACTGTAGCGCCTAGAACCGCTCGGCCACCACGGCCGGCTGCAGTTCACTTGATCACAGATTTTAATCACCATAATGTTGTCCCAAAACAGTTCTGTAATAGGTGTAAGCACTTTTACATTCTTCTCGCTAAGTAGTTTACCATTTTCGAGGTAATTTATGTTGCCAAAGTCAGTAGCCGGATTATCCAGGTTCTGCTGTAATAACCACAAACCAAAGCGTTCGTCCGTTGGTCTTGCCTTCCCCCCTAATAGCTGAGGGATGTTTAGCACTTTGGAGTAACCCATGTTGACACTTTCAACTACCGCGGAAGACTGATCAGTTGCAGCAGTCAAGCCTTCTTTTATACTCTAAAGATCCAAGATGATAACACTTCCGGTCACGTGATTTCAGGTCATACACACTGCTTAACTCGCAGCCCAATTGCGCTGTTTTGTGTGCAAGGTGGCCGTGGCAGGGAGAGAGACTGCTCCTCGTAAGTACCACCATTATGTATTGGATGAACCAACGCATTTTCTTGAATGTGTGATACTGCACTGTACTTGGAAACGTTTTTGGACAGTATAGTACTGCGCAATATCCACACAGTACAGTATGGAGCTGTACTTGTACATGGTTTCCGACGGGGTGGTACAGCACAGTGTCCTCACAGTAGCGTATAGCGCCGTACCCGGACACGGTTTCCAGAGTGGTGGTACAGTGCGATAGACAGACAGTAGCGTGCTGCTATAACCTACATGGCAGCGGGAGTATGCGGTTTAGGACAGGGTGATACGAGGGGCCGATCGTCCGATGCAGATATCGCCGAATTGGGACTGGTTCCTACAAATAATGTTATACCCCGAGTCTTAAGAAAAAGGACCAGTGTATCAAACATTCCCCATTAAAGAAATTACTTCTTTAAGTGCAGTTAATGCATTAAGTGTACGGAAAAGAAAACTGGAAATGGAGGACCTCGACGTAAGGAAAAGAAAATTGGAGTGTATGGAAAAGATAACTGCCATAAAAGAAGAATATAAGCTGCAATTGGAAAAGGAAGAAACTATGTGCAGGCCACAGTTACATACGGATTTCAACACTGCATGAAAAAATCTAACTACATAGGGGAAATACATAATTTTGACATTTACAGTAAACAGCAATGGAAACTGGTCATGTTTTGGAGTACTGGCTGAAATCAATGGAATCGGGAAAGTTTACTATGTTAAGGGATACACGAAAAATGTGTTTATTAGGTCTGTTCACAGTTGGATCGACTTAAAAAGGATTGTTACTTTCTATCTAAGTGTGGCGAGCTGGGTGTTGTTCACCTAGCAACAAAACAGCCATTTGTCGAGTTTAAAACTGATGGAATAACTACATTTAATGGACACTTGCTTGCAAAAGTTGTAAACTTAAATTTCTATACAGAAATGCCGAAGGATGTGGAGCAGAAGAGTTGCCGACATACACACAGGAAGATGCGGAATGCTTTAACAATAGCGTCATGGAGGAGATACGAGGAAAAATTATAATCCCTGAATTTTTCGCCTAGGAAAACTGCAGGAAGGAACTGAACTAATAGTTAAAGCCATAAAACAAATATTTTACAGGAAGAAAATTAGATATGTATTAGAATTCGAGAATATACCTTGTCTGTATTTGGCAAATTACTGGTAGGAGAAAGAAATAGAAAATTCAGATGTCGATTTAAGATATAAGTTAAAAATTAAATTGGACATTATTAAAACTACACCTAACAAAAATAAAGAAAGAGTTGTTTTCTGTGTGTAAATGTATATGCAAACGTTAATAAACATTTTGTACAAGAATATTTACTTGTGTTATTCGCTAACCTACCAAAAATTCTATGACATTTCCTATATGCAACTATCTATGTGCATGTATTTCGGGTGTGTAAATGGGTGGTTGGATGATCTTGAAAAGTAGTTGAAACTAGGTAGTTGCAAGCGTAGCGATACCCTTTTCTTAACCTTTACGAATATCATATTTTTTTAAATAAACTATATTCCACACATTGTCTAAATTGTTTAAACATGATTCCATGCACTGCAATCAAATTCCCTCCAAATGACCGATCAACTGAGCCTTTTTCCACCAATTTCTGGAAGGGAGGGTGGGGGGCAGGGGTTTTACCAGAAGGGGAGAGGTTAATTAATTGATCAATTTAATTAAGTAGTCAATAAAATTGATAAGAGAGGGCTGTTACAATAACTCAGACCTGAAAGTGTACCTGCAGCAAGTAGTGGGGAGGGGGTGGGTTGGAGGTTTCCTGAGGTGGGGAGGGAAAGAGGGAAGGGGTGTGAGAACAATACGTTAAGAACCTGTCAAACAAAAGGAGGGATCCTTTTAGCAGAACTAAAGGTTGAGGACATGTCAATCAAAGGAGGAAAATAAGTTAATGACCTGTCAATCAAAGAACAATATGTTTGCCCCTGAGTGCTACAGATGGTTCAAATGGCTCTAAATAGTATGGGACATCTGAGGTCATCAGTACCCTAGACTTAGAACTACTTAAACCTAACTAATTTAAGGACATCACACACATCCACGCCCAAGGCATGATTCGAACCTGCGACCAAAGCAGCAGCACGGCTACAGACTAAAGCGCCTACAACCGCTCGGTCACTACGGCCGGCCCCCTGAGTGCATACCTGCCCCTGATGTAGGCAACCGGCACTGACAAAATGCGCTGAAACCACTGTTGCCCCTGGGTGTTGTGTGATGTCCTTAGATTAGTTAGTTTTAAGTAGTTCTAAGTTCTAGGGGACTGATGACCATAGCTGTTAAGTCCCATAGTGCTCAGAGCCATTTGAACCATTTGAACCAGTTTCCCCTCTACTAACGTTAATATGGTCCACAGCTATCTTCGATTACTACCACAGATCCCATGGAAGCCCAGATGAAAAATGGTTCAAATGGATCTGAGCACTATGGGACTTAACATATTTGGTCATCAGTCCTCTAGAACTTAGAACTACTTGGACCTAACTAACCTAAGGACATCACACACATCCATGCCCGAGGCAGGATTCGAACCTGCGACCGTAGCGGTCACGCGGTACCAGACTGAAGCGCATAGAAGCGCACGGCCACATCGGCCGGCCAGCCCAGATGAATATCACCCATAACATAATACCGCGTCGGCCAGTGTGGGCGAGCGATTCTAGGCTCATTACTCTGGAACCGCGCGACCGCTACAGTCGCAGGTTCGAATCCTGCCTGGGGCATGGGTGTGTGTGATGTCCTTAGGTTAGTTAGGTTTAAGTAGTTCTAAGATCTAGAGGACTCATGACCTCAGATGTTAAGTCTCATAGTGCTCAGAGCCATTAGAACCATAATACCGCCTGCATCCATAACGCCCTCTATGTTTCGAGTAGCCATTCGTCTTGATAACGGCAAATATGGACACGACCATGAACCTGTTATAACAAGAAATGTGATTTGAGTGGTGTCACCGCCAGACACCACACTTGCTAGGTGGTAGCCTTTAAATCGGCCGCGGTCCGGTAGTATACGTCGGACCCGCGTGTCGCCACTATCAGTGATTGTAGACCGAGCGCCGCCACACGGCAGGTCTAGAGAGACTTCCTAGCACTCGCCCCAGTTGTACAGCCGACTTTGCTAGCAATGGTTCACTGACAAAATACGCTCTCATTTGCCGAGACGATAGTTTAGCATAGCCTTCAGCTACGTCATTTGCTACAACCTAGCAAGGCGCCATATTCAGTTACTATTGATATTGTGAATCATGTACTATCAAGAGCGACGTTCATCATTTAATGAATTAAAGTTAAGTATTCCACCAGCTACGTCCGTTTTTCTAAATTCTAATTTCCTTGTCCAGTTCCAGACCTCACGCCAGCCTGCGTGAGCTAAATCGCGTGCCTATCGGCTTCCTCTAGTAACACGGTGTTGGCTCTCCTGCCAACCACAACATTAGCGACGAGGCAAAACCGCATTATTTTCGATAGTGCCCTGATTTACTTGTGTAACTGCTTCCCCACAATTTCCGTATGTACTGTCCGAATTTTATCGCTTACAGAATCAGCAGACGCAGGCCTTACAGGATGCCCTTGGACAGCTCGTCCAGGGTCAACGTGCGATGCAAAACGATGCGGCAGCAGCCGCTTCACCGCTAACGCAGCCACAACACGCTGTTGCACCCACTTTTCGAGCTTTTGATGCTGCACTGGAAAGCTTGGATTCCACCTCGCCGCCTACAGACTTCAAGGTAACGAGCGGCAGCCTTTTTTGTTGTCTTCGGTTGGCGTGAATACGTACCATGTGACAGTCAAATTATTTTCCCCGACGCGATGTAGCAACTCTGTCCTACGAAGAAATTTTGTCTGCATTAGATGCATATTTCAAAGAATCAATCACTGAAGTTGCCAAACGGTATACCTTCTTTCGTACAACACGTACGGCAGGTCAGACTAATCGGGAGTGGTTTGCAACCTTGCAAGGCCTTACTAGGGATTGTGCTTTTGAGTGCCAATGTGGACTCCCTTATTCAGATACTATGGTACGTGATGCAATTGCACAGAACGTTTCTGATGTTCGTATACGGGAACAGATTTTGAAACTAGTAAATCCCTCCCTTCAACAAGTGATGGACATATTGGATCGGCAGGACACACTTGACTTTGCTCAGGAATCATTTGAAACTTCGCCAGCAGTGTGCCAGGTTAACCGGCCCGCCGGGCGAGCTGCACGGAGCAGTGAACAGCCCTCGTGCCCCGCCGCGCCGCTGCCGCCAGGCTCTCGGCCACGTGTGCCGCGCCGGCAAGCAAATGCAGTGATCAAATCATGCCCGCGGTGTGCTACTAAACATTCGCGTGAGAATTGCCCGTCACTCCAAGCTATTTGCTTTTATTGTAATGGAAAAAGGACATGTTCAGAGTGTTTGCCAGAAAAAGCTCTAATCGGAAGCTCAAAACCGTTCCAGGCCCTTTTCTTCGCGCCGGAATCGGAATCGAACCAAGGATACTCAGGCTCGCGAAACTTCGCCCATGGAAATTCATGTAGTTCATTCCACTTCGCGCAGTGCCACTCTCTCTAACAGTGACTGTGTTCGTCCCAAAAATAGTGTGCGTCGACATCGCCGGAACTCCCGCCAAGTCGCAAGTGATTATGTACCAGGGTCAGTTCACGTTGCACGAGACAGTCGCTCTTGTCGTCAGCAGGACAATAAACTTTTTGTAGACTTGGATATTAACGGCAAAGTATACCATTCCAGCTCGATACAGGAGCTGCAGTTTCACTGATCAATCAAGACACTTACAAACTGCTGGGCACACCTCCGTTGCGTGCCGCAAATGTTAACTAGCTATTCAGGTCAAGAGATCCCTGTGTTACGACGGTGCAGCCTTCTTGCAACATACAAAGGACAAACAAAACTTGTGTCATTTTACGTCCTTCGTTCTTCTTCTGCAGTGAACTTGTTTGGTTTCGACTTATTTCAGTTGTTTAACTTGTCTATAGTAAATCAGGTCCTATCAGTGAACCAGACGGTGCTTCAGACAGTGTTTCTCGTCTATGCGAAGAATCTGCAGACATTCTTGCACCGGGCCTAGGTTGCGCTAAGAACTATATAGCACATTTGGAACTGAAAGTAACGCGCAACCGAAATTTTTCAGAGCGCGCAATGTTCCCCACGCATTGCGTGATGAGGTCGCAAAAACATTACACGATTTGGAATCACAAGGTGTAATTGAACGTGTGCAGGCTTCTCTCTGGGCATCACCCTTAGTAATTTTGCCAAAACCTTCCGGAAAGTTGAGACTTTGTGTGGACTTCAAAGCAACAGTGAATCCACAAATAGTGATTGCAACTTTTCCTTTACCCCGCCCGGAATATCTTTTTGACAAACTGTGCCCGGGTAAATATTTTTCGAAGTTGGTCCTCGCAGATGCGTACTTGCAGATACCGGTGGACGAAGAATCCGAGCGCGTTTTGATGGTTAACACGCATCTTGGGTTGTATCAATTCAAACGACTGCCATTCGGGTGTGCATCCGCCCCTGCATTGTTTCAGCAATATCTACAAACTGTTTGTGCGTCGGTCCCTACTGCAGTAAATTATCTGGACGATATTGTGATCTCTGGAAAGACGGAAGAAGAACATTTGGCCAATCTCCGAACATTATTTCAGGTCTTGCGACAAAATGGTCTTCGCTTGCGGAAGGACAAATGTGTGTTTTTTGCTCGTGACTTGCCATACTTGGGACATGTACTCAATGCCCAAGGCATACATCCCAGTCCCACGCACCTTCGTGCCATACAAGACTTGCCTTCGCCGCAGAATTTGAAGCAGCTACAGAGTGTGCTGGGAAAAATTACGTATTATAACCGCTATGTTTCGCATGCCACTTCCATTTCAGCTTCGCTTCATCGCTTACGCCGTAAGGGTGTTCCGTTCGTGTAGACGACGGAATGCGAACGCGTCTTTCTCCAGTTGAAATCGGCGTTGCTTTCCAATACTTGCCTTACGCCATCCGATCCCCAGAAGCCACTCTTGTTGATGGTGGATGCATCGGATTTCGGGATCGGTGCTGTGCCTGCGCACAAAGATGGATCGCACGATCGCCCTATTGTCTTTGCGTCCAAATTGCTCTCGTCTGCTCAAAGAAATTATTCACAGATCGAAAAAGAAGCATTGGCTCTCGTATTTGGTGTTACAAAGTTTCATGATTTCTTGTATGGTCGTCGCTTTACCATAATCACAGACCACAAACCTTTGACATCGGTTTTTCATCCAACCAAGCCTGTACCTCCACGTACAGCGCAGAAATTCATTCGCTGGTCTATTTTCCTCTCGCAGTACCGCTACGATATCTTGTATCGGTCCACTGCTAAGCACGGAAACGCCGATGCGTTGTCCCGCTTGCCTGTTGCTGAGGATAGGGCATTCGATTCCTCCGAACTTGCTTGCATGTTCATTGATGCGGAAACCGATGACGTGGTCGAATCATTTCCGATTGATTTTCGTCGTGTAGCTACAGCCACAGCTGCCGACCCTGTCCTTGCTCCCGTTCTGCATTTTGTTGCTACGCAATGGCCCTTGTCAAAGTCACGGATCGGGGACCCGTTGGTTCACCGATTTTTTGCTCACAAGGAGAGACTTTTTGTCGACGTGGTGTTTTGCTGTTGCGTTCTGATAATGATCGGTTCAGGGTCGTGGTACCACGTTCGTTACAGCCCTCTGTCTTACAGCTTCTCCACCAAGGACATTGGGGTATAGTGAAAACGAAACAACTTGCTCGTCAGCACTGTACTTGGTTCGGAATCGATGCCTCGATTACGAATATGTGCTCTTCTTGCATGGTGTGTGCCGAACAACAATCAGCACCACCGCGGAAATTCTTTGCATGGCCAAAAGCCACTTCCCCTTGGCAACGCTTACACATCTATTTTGCTGGTCCATTCTGGAATGCTCGATGCTTGATTGTGGTAGATTCATTCAGTAATTTTCCTTTTGTTGTCCGGATGTCTTCCACGATGTCATCTACCACCATCCAAGCGTTATCCGCTATCTTTTGCGTTGAAGGTCTTCCACAGACTATTGTTTCCGACAATGGCCCACAATTCATGTCCGCAGAATTTCAGTCATTCTGCAAGGCCAATGGTATTCACCATCTGACTTCCGCGCCGTTTTCGCCACAGTCAAACGGTGCCGCTGAACGATTGGTCAGGACTTTCAAGTCACAGATGTTGAAGTTGAAAGAGTCGCATTCTCGGGAGGACGCGTTATTGCTCTTTTTTTTCCTCGTATCGCTCTCAGCCCCGAGATGGTCGCTCGCCGGCTGAGTTGCTCCACGGTCGCCCTCATCGAACCTTGATGTCTTTGCTACATCCGCCGCATCAGGTTCCTGTGCAGCGACAGACACCTGCTTTTGCTCCAGGCGACGTTGTCTACTATCGCCACTACCGAGGTTCACGGCGTTGGCTCGAAGGGCGCATTCTTCGCTACCTCGGACGCGCTATGTATCTGGTTTTGGGGGCCTCTGGTGAGGTGTGCCGGCATCTCAACCAGCTGCGCCTCTGTCGTCGCACGGGATCTGCCGCTTGCCGTCTGCTTTCAGCGACGGTGCCGTCCGGTCAGCGCCCCGGGAACCCATCTACTGGCTCGCCTCACCCCCAGGTGTTACCGACGCTGCCTTCCATTTTGCCCCATGGCGACGCGCCGCCGCCGGCCGGCGACGCCCGCAGTGGACGCGTCGCTGCAACCGCCAAGCGCCTCCCTGTGTCACGCGCCGCCGATCGCTTCCAGTGACCAGTTGTCCTCCGACATGGAATTCTTACCCGCTCCGGACCATATGTCGTCTTCGCGCGTCGGGTGCCCGGCACGATGGAGGTCGACCCTTCGGCCCCTCCTGTCTCTCTACGGGCGCATACACCGCATGTTGGCGTGCACCCTGGAGCAGGTTTTCAGGCGTTTCCTAGCTCCCCGCGGTCCGAATGGCAGGGTGCGGGTGGCACAGCCTCGCCTGTTGTTAGGCTCCCCACCTCGTCGCATACGTCAACATGGTGTCCTCCCCACGGCGGGCGGAAGCCTTATGCCACAACCGTACGCCGATTTGTGGGGGAGGAATGTGGTGTTACCTCCAGACACCACACTTGCTAGGTGGTAGCCTTTAAATCGGCCGCGGTCCGGTAGTATACGTCGGACCCGCGTGTCGCCACTATCAGTGATTGTAGACCGAGCGCCGCACACGGCAGGTCTAGAGAAACTTCTTAGCACTCGCCCCAGTTGTACAGCCGACTTTGCTAGCAATGGTTCACTGACAAAATACGCTCTCATTTGCCGAGACGATAGTTTAGCATAGCCTTCAGCTACGTCATTTGCTACGGCCTAGCATCTGATGAATTCAGATGCTAAGTCCCATAGTGCTCAGAGCCATTTGAACCAATTTGAAGATTCGTGCCTAACAATTATAAAAATTACGAGAATGTGTACAGTTTATTTTAACGCTATTTCCATCAGCCTACCTTTGTGAAGTTTCGTTTAAAAAAGAACTGCTGGAAAAATAAATATCGTAATCAGTTTTCCTGTCATTCCGAAGACGCAGTGAGAATTACATGCAGTCCGAACGAAGCAAATAAAAAAAAAAATGGTTCGAATGGCTCTGAGCACTATGGGACTTAACATCTGAGGTCATCAGTCCCCTAGAACTTAGAACTACTTAAACCTAACTAACCTAAGGATATTACACACATCCATGCCCGAGGCAGGATTCGAACATGCGACCGTAGCAGTCGCGCGGTTCCGGACTGCAGCGCTTATAAACGCTCGGCCACCACGGCCGGCTCGGCGCAAATATATACGAGGCAGTCAAAAAAGTGCATCCCAAGTAACATTAATCAACATTTTTATCCCTGTACTTAAGATTTTCTTTACAATCAAAATTAATGAAAATCTAGATTCAAGAACAGACCTGTAGCATTTTTACACAATTTTTGGCATGTGATGGGTACCGGAAATGAAGCGGCTCATCGCTCTTGTGTCACTTTGAAAGTCTGAGATTCATACCAGGAGAATTAAGTCTATGTAACCATTTGAAATATAAAACACAGTCCACAGCTCGTGGTCGTGCGGTAGCGTTCTCGCTTCCCGCGTCCTGGTTCCCGGGTTCGATTCCTGACCCCGGTCAGGGATTTTCTCTGCCTCGTGATTACTGGGTGTTGTGTGATGTCCTTAGGTTAGTTAGGTTTACGTAGTTCTAAGTTCTAGGGGACTGATGACCATAGCTGTTAAGTCCCATAGTGCTTTTAGCCATTATTGAATTATTATAAAACATAACTTTTTAATAATATAGGTACCTGATCTTGCGTAAAAGTACTTTGAAATCAATTTCAGGGATAAAATACATTCATTCCTGTCTCGTTTCTTGAAGTGAATCTTCTTCTTCTTCTTCTTCTTCTTCTTCTATACACATTCAAAGACCTGCCAACCGAAATAAAAATTATAACTCTACACAAGACAGATTAACTTTGTTTTAAGTAAGGTAAAGTGGTCTGGACTCGATTAGACAGGAGCACTGTAATCCCTCTTCGTTTTGTATTGAAAGCTGATGAGGAGCACCTTCTGTTTCTTTCCACACTCGCAAGCATGGTGGCAGTCATTCTGTCAGTGGCCAATCTCGTCGTTGGCCGTTGTTACCACGACGATTATTCCAATCAGCGCCAACTCTTGATTCCAATAAATTCATCTCTAAAAATCTAACTGCTGCCAAACCGGCTCACGGCAATTCTTATTCCTTATGCCGAAGGATTATAGTACCATAAACATAGTTTATCATTTTCAGCAACAGCACAATAGTTTTAATCGACGAAGGAGTCAGGTACAGCCAACAGATGCAAAACATTAATGTTTGTTCTTTACCAGTTTCAAATATACATTTCCAGTTGTAACAGGTGTTAACGTTTAATAGTTTCTGAAGAAAGATAAAGTATGTCCATAACCAGTAAATAATGAATGATTACCATTGCATCTCCTGACTGTACGTGACACCTTAGTCGAGTCAAAAATATACTGGATGAATTGTAGACAGCGTGCGGAAAGTTAACCTGTCACCTCAGGGGCTTGAGCGGCTCACAAGTCAAACATCACCACCATTGTGGAATCAGTGTTCTTCGAATGTGAAATGAGTTTCTTAAACTTATAGGTCATCTTTTACGCTATTTATATAAATAAATTAATAACGTTTAGATGAACGCTTTTTCTTTTATTTATTTTTATTTGCCGTGATGTATTTCCCCAGACAAGTATAAAACATGCTACAGGTTTCAGAAATCATTTTAGTTAATAATATTGTGGACACACAACAGCACTGAATCTGATGTCCTTCCAGTCACTAGATATCATAATGTAGCTACCAATCCTTCCTCGCAGCTTACAACCTCTCTCATGCTCATTAAAAGTGGTTTGATGGTGTGCAGCAATTCCGAAAGGTATGTTTCACTCATTCGTGGATAATTACAAAAATTATCGGATCTCCAAAAATTGTTCAAATGTCTCTCAGCACTAATGGGCTTAACATCTGAGGTCATCAGTCCCCTAGAACTTAGAACTACTTAAACGTAACTAACGTTCAGGGCATCACACACATCCATGCCCGAGGCAGGATTCTAACCTGCGAGCGCAGCGGTCGCGTGGTTCCAGACTGAAGCGCCTAGAACCGCTCGGTCATTTCGGCCGGCCTATAGGATCTCCGCTGCTCAGATAACAGAACGTGGGTGAATTTATTTACTTGCGTTAGCTACCTCTTCGGCCACAGTTTTCTCTCCGGTTTTTTCCGTTTCTGTTTATGTGTAAAACCAAGCGGTATTTCTTAGAATGTAAACAATGAACTTAAGGTAAACAAATTATAACAACACGGCCGCGCTGTAACCCCTGAGTGCCGTCAGTCGGGAACATGTGTAGGCTGCCACGAAATTGGTCATTCGGCCGATAAGTTGGTCCGTATGCAGTGGCCTTAAACTCGGCACCATTCGGAACACTTCGCTTCGACTCTTCTACGTTTCGGATTGCTGCCACCCTCAGCGGCCCGAAAGTTGCAACTCTGTAATTGCGTGACGAGGTGCTGTTGTGTTGTCTGTGTGAGTGGATGATTAATTGATTAATAAAGGTAACTGCACTTATATTCAAATGTACTATGCAATGTGAGACAAGATCTACATCTACATCTGCATCTACATACATACTCCGCAATCCACCAAACGGTGCGTGGCGCAGGGTTCTCCACGTTTACCATGTTTACCACGTACTTAATGTAATTTTTCTTCTACTCATTGCGTTGGATCATAACAGCCTTAATTTACTTTCGTGTTCCTTCTTACAGAACATATTGCATTTGAAGTTTACCTTCTCTATAATGCGCATTCACCAAGCTATGTTACTTACTTTTGAAATTTATGCCATAGCTGCTGATTGGTATCAAGCACAAATGCCCATGAAATGTCAGCACTGGAAAAAAAAAATTCCCTTGTCACATCTCCTCACCTCGGAACGACAAATCTATCTTTCCCTGTACTCAGTTTCACCCATGAGGGGGTGACGCATCTCGTCCAATAAATACAACAGATAAGAAAGAAATGAAGCATTTAGCAAGTGTAGACAAAAAAGCACACTTCGCTCTTCATAGCAGAACTGGATATAGACTGGAAATTTTTCAACACTTGAACTAACGAAGTAAGTGTGTTTAATGAATTAACGTCCATTAAAGGTGATATTTCGGTTTTTAGATTTCATTTTCCATAAGTATCGGGAATAAAACAGAAACACAGAAGGACTACGGACTTTTGTTCTCTCTACGTGCTGCACAAAGCCATCACAGATTGCTTACAAAATGAAAAAGTGCTTCACCTCTTGCATCGATACTGCTATACACCTCGCACGACGTGTCCCACAGACGTCTGCCGTCTTCAAATTTCTCCAGAAACTCTGTCAAAGTTTCGCCTGCCTTCCACCTTGTTGTGTAACAAGCATTTAATCCCGAACACAATGACAAAAGACGTTTTGTCGAGCGGTTTGCACGACAGCGCTACACACAGCACAATTTGTTGGTTTGAGTGGCGGGGGACGGTGCGGGGCTCGCTCGACATCCCGACAAGAAAAATTCGTCGGTCGGTCGGTCGGTCAGAACGCCTACATACGTCCAGTTTGTCGGTCCGACGGCCCGTTAGTTGGTGGGTGTGAAGGGCTCTTTAACGACCAATACTTCGGAGCCAGTATCTAACTTACCGCGTCCCTAGTATAGCTCATCTACTGGGGGCTAATAACATACAGATTTCTGTAGGTTACCAGTTAACAGTAAGATCGATAAACATGCGGGCCGATGTGCCGCCTCACATTGTCAATGGTGGGTCCTGAGCAAAAAAGTTTGACGACAGCTGATCTAGAGAGAATATCACATGAAAATAGTAATTGCGTAGAACAGGTATGTATTAATTATTAGTTATACGATATGACAGGTAGCTTTGATAGCAATTACAATCCTTAGTGTGTTTAAAATTATGTGGTCTGTATCAAATAATGGAAAGGATTTTACATGGACACAGGGAGAGAACGTTGTATAAGGATGTCGAGTGGTGAGATTTCACGTAGACGACGTACGACGCGTTGTCATAAGTAAATGCGTTTTTACATCACATATTATTAAAAAAAAAAGTCCAATAAACGTTAAATAGATTGATCACGGGTTTAATAAGAACTGTTGTGATTCCATGTGACAGAGCAGTAATGGAAGAGAATTAAACTTTAAATCGAGTGATGAGATAACACGTAGATATCGGGTAATGAGGCCTCACATAGGCGTCGAATAATGTATTGTCGTAAACAATCTCGTATAAACAGGACATTTGTAAACAAAATTGTAAAATATTGTTTGTAGCCAGATGTTCTCTCTTTGCGTAATTTTTGCCTCCGATTCCAAGTAATTCTGGATGGAATAAAATTAATTCAGTTGATATCATTAGATATACACGATGGCACATTGATGATGGTCGTCTAGGGAGGACATCTACGAATATAATAATTGTATTACATACAGATATCTATGAGTGATTAACAACATTATATCACCAGTTGTTTTACGAACATTTGTTCAAAAGGGGCTATAATTGTACGTTGATTATAGCAAACAGTGGAAGAAACTTAACCAAGCGCAACGAGTATACATTTATTCATTACATCTTAAAAAAGAGAAAAAAATCTGAATAAACAATTCAGTTTCAGTTAGGACCAATTGCAGTCCCATGTGATAAATTAATTTTACAGTGGAAAATGGAAATGAGCGTTTGGCGTCATCGGCCGGGAGGCCCATTGCGGTGCATGTCCGGCAGCCTTGGTGCAGGTCTTATTAAATTCGACGCCACATAGGGCGACCTGCGCGCCGGATGGGGATGAAATGATGTTGAAGACAACACAAACCCAGTCCCTGAGCGGAGAAAATCTCCGAACCAGCCAGGAATCGAACCCGGGCCCGTAGGATGGCAATCCGTCACGCTGACCACTTTTTTTTTTTATTTTGTTCGATATAGTTCGTTGCGTTTGGTCTGGGCGGACGTCGCAAGACATCCGTTCAAGTTGATCTTTGATTCTTTGACTCAGTTTTTGTGTGTGTGCTACAGAGAGCACAGAGTCCTCTGACCGAACACGCTAAGCTACCGTGCCGGCTACCATTGCGCCAACACCGTTGCCATTGTCGTATATAAGCTCGTACAAACAGCACGTTTGCTGACAAAAATGCAAAATATTAGTGGTAGCTCCATTGGTGTGTTTATTTTCCAGATGAAAATATCATAATTTATTGCACCTTTGATTTCGAATATTTATGGAGGTAGTAAAATTAGCACACATATGGCATTTTAAGACTTACATAGGATTTTAAAAAAAAAGTTTTAGTTTATCTTACGTAATCTGATGTTATGAATCGTTAAAAAAATTAAGAATTTTTTTGGAAAAAGTTTTTTAGGTAAACATTGGCACTTTTAGATAAACATATGTTCTGTATGAACATTTGTTTTACGGATTTTTATAAAAATACTTTTAAAGTTAAGGTGTTCTTGACACTGGTCATATTCTTTTAGATTATGACATTTTTGACATTAGTCATCTAGGTTGAATATCTCGTGAACATATTTGTTTTAGCACAGGCATGTGTAAGAGTGAGCTCGTAAAGCTAGATCATAGGCGCAGTTCAAGATGGCTGCAATCCCATATGGTGTGACAATCGTACATTGGTTATATTACACATTGGAAGAAGGTTCACCTAGATACTAGGCGACCAGATTACACATCGGCATCAAGTGAAGAGTTATCGTTTATAAGCTCAGGTATACATCGTACTTGAAAACAAAAGCACCAACATTAGTAGATCCATGTCTTAATCCAATGTGAGACGATAGTATCGATTTGTACTATCACTGCGCCATCTGATGTACTTTTGCATCACCAAGAATATTTGCGCTGGGAGCTGTCAGTTGTAAGGTGGTGATGAATGTGAGAACGTGTAATCAGCGCAATGAGATGGATGTACATAGCTATTTTAAAACAATGTCCTGAAGGAGAAGATGGTGTAATAATGTAAACATAGGTATGCTATTATTCTGTGAATTGAATTGCAAATCTTGGCTATAACTGTGTGTTCTGGTACGTTCGTTGCTGTGGTCTAGCATTTTCGGTCCCATTTTTAGAAGTTCCAAAGATAGTAGGAAAATTCCGAAACCAGTAATCTATATAAATGATTTTAGCGGAGCTGGCAGTTGGAAAGTTATACAGTGTTCATATAAAACATTTGTTAAAGGACTTAGTATAACACTTTGCTCACTTATTGTTTCAAACGTCTGATATACCTTTTCTGTAGTCTTTGCTTTGGGTATTCTCGCTCGCTAGATAATGAAGCTTTTTAGTGCAGTGGGAGTGTAAACAAAGACGCGAGCGTAGTTTTGTGCTGTTAAGCTGCCTGGTACGACCTCGCGTGTTTTACTGGACAGGCAACGCTTCTTGGTTCAATCAAATTTTGTGGTGTGCTCACTTTTAGCTGGAGATTCCATACGAACTAAGGAAAGTACATTTGAATATATTAATTACAATTAAAGTTAATCCTAATGATTTTATAGTAACATGTCAGGTATGTTTTAGGAACACTTAAAAATGACTGTAGTAGTGATCTGTCTACCCCGATATGGACTTACGGACTTCAGAGAAAGAAGTAACAAAGTGTCGGAGACGCCACAATCGCTGTAATTAATCTACAGATAACAGCCACAAGTCACACAAGATTTGTTACTTGTTTACTTCGTGGGAAGCGAAAGGGCAGATCTAGCAGCCAAGGAGGCGTGTCTTGATCCTCAGTTACTTCAGTGTGCCATCCCCCTGCATGCAATCGCCTCGCTGTTGAGGTGAAAAGTAATTCGTCGATGAGAAGACGAATAGCTGGAAGTGACAAACAATAAGTTCCGTGTAGTAAAGCCCACAACTCGGCTGTGACGTGCTTCCTTCCAGCCACGTCGACTGGATGGGGTCCGTCATACCAGTCTACGCACTGGCCACTACGCTATAATGCATGGCTACTGCCTCTGGCGAGAGAACCCTCCAGTGGATGGTGCTTCCAAAATTTTTTCCAAGATTTTATGGAGATGGTTTTAATCTGTTAACAGGGTGATAGGCTCACTCAAGTTCTTTGTAAGTGGTCAGCCAATCACATTTCCCTGTGCTTTTCTTTTAGCTCTTCCGTGTTTTCTTTGTTTAAATTTCATGTGTTCCTTCCTTCCCTCTTTATAAGTTGTTTTAGCGCATGTGCGTTAGTGACTGTGGTGATTCAGTGGGTCTGAGATTGCAACAGTTTGAGTTTCTCCACATTCGTTTGTTTAATGAGTGTAAGGGCACTGATGACCTCGCTGTTGATACACACACACACACACACACACACACACACACACACACACACACAAGTTGTTCAGCACGTAAAAAAAAAAAAAGTTTGAGCGACATTCAAACGTACTGTTCTTTTGACCCGCTGACTTCTTCACACGAAGCTAATGTTTATACGAATCTAGTTAGTGACAAGCGAAACAAGTTACAGCGAATCGAACTGTCGTGTCATGTGCTGTTTTATCTGAATATTAAGGTCTTTAAGCAACAAGGAATGGGAATATTGCTTTGAATGTTTTACTACATTGCTGTGCTAAAACACGACTTAGGACGTATATATTTTGCAGTGTTCTGTCACTAATTGGCTGCCAATGGCAAAAGGCTGAAGTTTTGATCATCTTAGACTGGTATAAATTTGATTTTGAGATATTACACAAACAATCTTCTTGTATTTTATATTTAGTAATGAGATTTCGCGTAACCTTAGGGTTTTCACTTCAGGTTTAACGTGCTTTAAGTGTTGTCACGATAACATGATGCTCCTGTGTTGTTACATTCCATGTTCCTGACAAAGAATACAAACGCTCATTTATGGTTCCGGATTAAATGGGGTTTATTGAAGATACTTTTATGTTTACCTCTACTTACTTTATTAAACACTAGAAAGCAACTGCTTCCAGTTACTCCATTTTTCCGACGGCCATAAGACGTAGAGAGAAGCGTCAGGGGCTGTGAGCGGGATAGACCATACCCGTGGTAACAATCACCAGTGCAAACGCAGTTTTATCCGTATTAAAGAAGTCTAAAGTTGGCAACATACTATGTCAAAGGTCACAAGGATGAAAGGTCAATCATGTTGTGGAAGGATGAAAGAATCCCCTCACTCCATACATTCAAAGAGTGCTTGTACATGTATCACTTTGTGCTTAGCATCTGAGGAGCTCGGACGTAGTTTTGCACTTTCGGTTGACATTGTGATGAGAAAAAAAGAGAACTGCAAATGTGGTTAGATTTAAATTATTCTGCTGAACTAAAGACACAACCACTAAATTATCAGGATGAAAAATATTTTTATACTTTTATTCCAACACGTTTGGTTAGAAAGCAGGATAGCCCTGAGACAAGCCACTGAGAAAATTTACAGAACCGGTATTTGAGACGCAGTGAGGAGCAATTCTAATGCTGCCAAAGTACATTTCGCGTAATGGCCATGAAGATAAGATCAGAGAGATTAGAGCTCGTATGGAGGCATTCACAGTCGTTTTCCTTAGCTCTATTTGCGAGTGGAACAGGAAGGGAAATGACTAGTCACGCACCATACGTATGCATGTAGTCGTAGAAAAGACACAAATACTGACATTCCTCGCGTAATGGGGCTATAGACTTAAAGTACGCGTCTGTAGACCCTTAATACTAGATTGTTGATATTGTACTTGCTTCGTGGCCTAAATAAATACTTTGGACTTTATCCTCCTGTAGTTGCTTAAGGGAGCATTTTTACATTTCATGACCCTTTCACTTTAACACTCTTGAAACAAGGCTAACTTTCGTATAATTGAATTGATTCCTAGCAATCAGCTTTTCTGTGTCGCTCCACACAGTATGCTACAAACACAGCCTCACAGACGGTCACTTGTACAAGTCTGCATATGGTCGGTACACACACTCAAGCACACCCACGTCTATAAGTCACACGTAATTTTATGTTCGCTACATTACCGCTTGATGGCCTTAAGCCGAAAGTTGGTTCTCTGCTAAATAAATATATTGCAGAATATTAGGAAAGTGTTTCGTATTTAATGTTTGTCAGTTACCTGAAGGGAAAAAAATCATTCGAGAATATAGAGATCTACCTTTCTAAAGCTACAAAAATACTTGGCTCTGTTACTTAGTCATAGAATTACCAAATACGTCAAAATGTTGAGGGACGTAGGTCCTTGATTTGGAATGGAGACCCCGCATGTGTAAGAGATAAGAGGAAAAGATTTATAATCACGAAACGAGCCTGACAAGACAAACATTGCAGTACAAATCAATTCGAGGAATCAAAGTTTTCGGTAAGAATCGTTTACTGAATAAGAATCAGAGAACATCGCTTATGCAGGATTAATAGCTCGTAGTTCCTGTGCAATATTAATGCCAGTAACTTAATGTACAACATCTATTCTACTACAGAGCAGTGATGTAAGCTTTAGTTATATCTTACACAGATATCGTTTTAGCTTTCTCCTTTAGACAGTTCTCAGTCTAACTGGGGTTAGGTGTAGTTTTTTTTTTTTTTTTTTTTTTTTTTTTTTTTTTTTTTTTTTTTTTTTTTTGCTGTCCCCACTAAAGGTAAAACCACTTCAGTTTTGTTTAGTTTGCTTCAGTGTCCTACAGCAAGGGGCGTATATGGACATTTCGAAAGAATTTGAAGTGACAAATTACAAACTGCAGAACAGTATTGAATGAAACATATCCTGCCACTGACCCAATCTGCTGCCCACTACCCTCAAAAAAAATTTTTTTTGTATCGTTTTAATCGCTTTGGTAAACACACATTGAGTTCGTTTGTTGGCTTAGGAGAAAATAGAATATCTACAGTAATTCTTGAACACTTCTTTCATACAATCAAAAAATGGAATTTGCCAAATAACGACGAAAATGACAAATTTAATATTTGTAGCTCACGTTATTCCGTTAAAATAACTTTTGAAAACTTTTTCAGCTGAATTTTCACGTGCGTGAAATGTGGGGAAATAATTTAGATAGAACAACTTCCTGATTTTGAGTTTTGCAAATGCTGAAGACAATGAAGACAGAATAAATTAGCAGTTAGCATAGAGAGAAATTTTTCACTTAGGTGAAGTAAAGCTTTCATTTCTGCTGCATTAGGCAGGGAACATTGTTTAAACTGTAAATTACATTCAGGTAGAGGGTAGGGCGCCCCTCCCCCCACGCTCACCGAAAAGAATAAACTGTAGCTTCGTTTGCAGTCTACAGCTTAAAGAAGCAACAGAAAAAACAATCCAGAGGCATCTAAGACCTATTTAATATGAGAAGAAAGTGTACACTATCGGGAAGTTATTTGCACGAAGATTGCCAAATGTTTCATTGTATTGCACAGAACAGCAAAAGATATAACGTTGTTCCAATGTTTAAGGAATTGACATTTTTACAAAACTCTTCAGTTACTGTACACAAACTAAAGGTTCTAACTTTCTCTCATAGTTAAATATCTTCACTACCGCTGTCAGCTGAAATTTGACTGCTCATTGTCAGTATAACAGTGTTGGGATGTAAATATCTTACTTGCCGCCAATATTACTGTCAAACTTTCCATTCTAAATGAGCCCTCGCAAGTTTTTTTTATCGATCTCAGTTTCTGAAAGAACTAATTTGCAAAACGTAGCTTCTTATCTAGGCCTCATTGTCAGAATTCTTATGTACCCTTTGGAAATCACCTTCCACCATAGATATTCTTAAATGTGTGGTCTCTCTTCTAACAGCCGTCTGGCACATTTTTACTGCTGTTTCGGCAAATATTTGCAATTTAGTTTTTGCAATGCATAAGGAGTCAGCCCAAACAAATACTGTTAATCACATGTTTCACGCGAAGCTCACTGTTGACGGAAAGTGTCGGTTTGTTTCCCGTTACAAACTAAACGATTTTTAAAGCAGAATTTTGCGTGCCCGTTCGATGGTGGTCTCATATTAGTCTACCGAAATACAGTTTTATCGATACATATTAAAACCGGAAGAATGAAAAGCTTCACCGACTGATTAGCACTACTGAATAATGGTAGCAAATCGGGGCCGGTCCAATTGGCGTGCTACTACTGGAGTCAGCGTGACGGGCTGCCGTCCTAAGAGGCCCGGGTTCCATTCCCGGATGGGTCGGGGATTTTCTCCGCTCAGGGACTGGGTGGTTGTGTTGTCTGCACCATTTCATCACCATCCGGAGCGCAGGTCGCCCAATTTGGCGTCGAATGTAATAAGACCTGCACCAAGGCGGCCGGACCTGTCCCGTGAGGTGGCCGTGTGGTTCTAGGCGCTTCAGTCTGGAAAGGCGCAGGTTCGAATCCTGCCTCGGGCATGGATGTGGGTGATGTCCTTAGGTTAGTTAGGTATAAGTAGTTCTAAGTTCTAGGGGACCGATGACCTCAGATGTTAAGTCCCATAGTGCTCAGAGACATTTGATAATACACAGTTAAATTGTGAAGTTTAGAACAGGTCTGATTGTGTAATTACTGCAAAAAACATACTGAAATATTTCCTGATGAGCTGTGATAAGTTACCCCTTTTCCGGAGATTTTAGTTATTCTTTATCGCTCATCCTCTTCATAAAGCTCTTTTCTATTGCCTTCCCAGAGAGGAATAAATAGTTGTCGTACATAAGACGTCAAATTTAATGGCAGTACCACTGGAATATAGACCCATTTTCACAGCATCTCCAACTTGAGTTTTTTAGGGCCTCTTTTGCTCGCACTGCGCAACCATAGTTCGGATGTGGTCTTCCGAATTAAAAAGGTTTAAAAGGTAGCAGTAGAGTCTTTCCTGTAAAAGTGGCCAGAGATAACCATTTTTCGCATTTCTGGAAAAATCATCTTTGTAAACTGTTGGAAAGAGGCGATCCCCCTGTGGGTTCGGGGGTAAGAATAGGCCCACGGTATTCCTGCCTGTCGTAAGAGGCGACTAAAAGGAGTCTCAAACGTTTTGGCCTTGTGAGATGGTCCCCTAACGGGTTTGACCTCCATCCTTCTAAATTTTCCGAAGAGCGAGCCGATTGGGGAAGGGCGCCTTACAAGGAGCGATGTGTCCATCAAGCATTACCATCTCTAGCCAGGTTTGTCGTCATCGCTTAGCAGTCCCGCTCACCTACCATCTCTTGGGCGTGGATTTGTTCTTGGGTGCGGTTTCTTGCAGTCTGCTATGCTGTGCCGCTTTATGCGCCAATGACGATATTGGACTACATCACCTGAAATCCAGCACGGTAGCCAGTCCGTTGTGGTGGGGCCGCCATGTACCCTGTTGGTTGTAGCCCCCTGACTACACAGGGATCGCTCTGCTGATGCCAGCGCCGTTAACTCCCCACGTATGCCAAGGAGTAGATGCCTATCTCCTTGGGGCATTGGGACTCCCGGCAATGGCCATCCTGCTAGGTGGTCGTTGCTGAGGCTGGGTGGCGCCCGTGGGGAGGGCCCTTGGTCGGAGTAGGTGGCATCAGGGCGGATGACCCGCAATGAAGCGTGGTAAATCATCTCTTGCTGGTGGCCAGCCGCCAGCAGTCTCTAAGCGTTCCAGGGCTCAATACAACGCAACTACATATGACCCCAAATCGTTCCCCTCCCTGGCTACACCATGGGAGGAACGAAAGACTAAGGATGCCAGCGAACCATACTCGCCCCGCTACCTGGTGTGTACGAGAGCTGATGGTGAATCCTTTACATCCATGAAGTCTCAGTTCTTCGTCGAGCACTTAGAGGACAAGTTCGGGGAGGTGGAGGGCTTGTCCAAAATGCGCTTGGGCTCGGTTTTGATCAAATCGGCGTCCTCCGCCCAGTCCCGCCGGTTACTCGATTGTAACAAGCTGGGGGATGTTCCGGTTACAATCACGCCCCATAAGAGTCTTAATATGGTCCAGGGCATAATATTCCATCGGGACCTTCTATTGCAGTCCGATGACGAGCTTCGCGCCAATTTAGAGCGGCGAGGTGTTCACTTCGTCCGGCGCGTACATCGTGGTCCAAGGGATAAGCAGGTTGCCACCGGTGCCTTCATCTTGGCCTTCGAGGGTGATACTTTACCTGAGAAGGTCAAGGTGATGGTCTATCGTTGTGACGTCAAGCCATATATCCCTCCCCCAATGCGGTGCTTTAAGTGCTGGAAGTTCGGGCATATGTCTTCCCGCTGTACTTCCGGCCTCACATGTCGAGATTGTGGACGCCCATCACATCCCGATACTCCATGTGCTCCGCCTCCCATCTGTGTAAACTGCGGAGAGCACCACTCACCTTGCTCGCCGGACTGTAGGATCTACCAGACAGAGCGCAAAATCATGGAGTATAAGACCCTGGACCGCCTGACATACACTGAGGCCAGGCAGAAGTTCGAACGCCTCCATCCTGTTCGAATGCCTGCCTCTTACGCCGCGGCTACTACTGTTATGGCCCCATTAGCTCTCCCTCAGACTGCCACTTCTCAGAGCCGGAATGCTACGCCTGCCCCCTTGATGGTGGGGGGCACTTCACTCCCTGCTGCTCCTGCACTACCTGCCTCAGGAGCAGCAACCCCCCAACCATCGGGGACATCAGTCCCCACTTCTAAGCTGGGGAAGCCTCAAACTTCCCCTGCTCGAATAGCACGGAAAGGGTCCCTTGGGTCCCTTCCTTCCCAGGTTTCCGCCTCTGGGAAGGGTGACGTCAGCCAATGGAAGAAAAGCAGACCAGCGGCTGATCGCAGGGCTTCCCGCTCCTCCTCTGTCCCGGAGACTGACTCGCTGGAGCCCTCCCTGCCAATGAAACCCAAGGACCAGAGAGACAAGACGAAGAAGAAGACCTCTAAGGCCAAGGACCACGCGGTGGCATCCACCCCACTGCTCCCTACAGGCTCTGCGTCCGGGGATAAGGCGGAGATCCGGGCGTCCGCTGAGGACCTGGATCTCGCCGGACCCTCAGACGCCATGGAAGCAGATTGTACTGGTCCTCCATCGGTGGCAGCAGGTGACCCAGTGGCGTGATCTGCCTCCTCGGCCCCTTCACGCCTTTTTCGGACATGGACAAAGCAATACTCCAGTGGAACTGCAGCGCTTTTTTCCACCACCTTGCTGAGCTTCGCCAACTCATCAGCAGTCACCCTTTCCTCTGCATTGCCCTACAGGAAACTTGGTTTCCGGCAATGCGGACCCCTGCCCTACGTGGGTATCGGGGTTATTACAAGAACCGGGCAGCTTATGAGAGGGTATCTGGTGGAGTCTGCGTCTACATCCTTAACTCTGTCTACAGCGAATGTGTACCTCTTCACACACCGTTAGAGGCTGTCGCTGTAAGGATGTGGACGCCTCAGCCTATTACTGTCTGCAGTTTGTATCTTCCGCCAGATGGTGATGTCTCGCGTCATGTGTTGGCTGCATTGATAGCACAACTGCCTCCTCCTTTCGTGTTACTGGGCGACTTTAACGCCCATAACCCCCTGTGGGGTAGCGCCGCGATTACTGGCCGGGGTAGAGATGTCGAGACTCTTCTCTCGCAGCTTGACCTCTGCCTTTTAAACACGGGAGAGCCGACACATTTCAGCGTCGTCCATGGCACATTTTCGGCCATCGACCTTTCTATCTGCAGCCCCGGACTTTCACCATCCATCCACTGGAGTGTCCATGACGACTTATGTGGTAGTGACCATTTCCCCATCTTTCTGTCACTACCACAGCGTCACTCTTCTGAACGCCCCTCCAGATGGGCTCTGAATAGGGCTGATTGGGGCTTGTTCTCCTCTCTCGCCACTATCGCACCTCCTTCCCATGACACCATTGATGCGGTGGTTCAGTCGGTCACCACCGGCATCGTTTCTGCGGCGGCATCTGCGATTCCCTGTTCATCCGGGTCCCCTCGGAGGAGGACTGTGCCTTGGTGGGCGCCCGAGATCGCAGAGGCGATTAGAGATCGCCGGCGGGCTCTTCAACGCCATAAGCGGCACCCGTCCTTGGAGGACCTCATCGTTTTTAAACAGCTCCGTGCCCGTGCCCGACGCCTTATTCGCCAACGGAAGCAGGAGTGCTGGGAACGGTATGTTTCCACCATTGGCGTCCGTACCTCTGCATCGCAGGTTTGGGCTAAGATTAGGCGACTCCATGGCTATCGGCCGCCTGTCTCTGTCCCTGGGCTTTCGCTGAATGGAGTGGTGTGTACTGACTCCGACACGATTGCGGACCGGTTAGCAGCGCATTTTGCTCAGTGTTCCGCATCTACGAATTACCCACTGGCCTTCCGCTCCCGGAAAGAGCGGTTGGAAAGTTGGAGGCTTTCCCTTCACACGCGCCACGCGGAGTCGTACAATGCTCCTTTCAGCGACTGGGAATTCCAGAGTGCCCTATCTGCTTGCCCTGATACGGCTCCTGGGCCAGACCGCATCCACAGCCAGATGCTGAAACACCTCTCTGTGAATTGCAAGCGACGCCTCCTCGATGTTTTCAACCGCATCTGGGTTGAGGGTGTGTTCCCGTCTCAATGGCGAGAAAGCATCGTCCTCCCCGTGTTGAAACCTGGCAAGAACCCGCTGGAGGTGGACAGCTACCGCCCCATAAGCCTCACCAACGTTCTTTGCAAGTTGCTAGAACGTATGGTGAGCCGGAGGTTGAGTTGGCTCCTCGAGTCTCGAGGCCTTTTGGCTCCGTCTCAGGGTGGGTTCCGCAAAGGCCGCTCTGCCGTCGATAATCTGGTCTCCCTAGAGTCTGCCGTCCGTACAGCCTTTGCACGCCGCCAACATCTGGTTGCCGTCTTCTTCGACATGCGGAAGGCGTACGATACGACTTGGCGATGTCACATCCTGGCCACACTTCATGGGTGGGGTCTTAGGGGCCCGCTCCCGATTTTTATTCAGAATTTTCTGTCGTCTCGTTCCTTCCGCGTGCAAGTTGCTGCGTCCCATAGTTCCTCCCGGGTCCAGGAGAACGGGGTCCCACAGGGGTCTGTCCTCAGTGTCTCCCTGTTTTTAATTGCGATCAATGGGCTCGCTGAGGCGGTGGGATCGTCCGTCGCAGCTTCGTTGTATGCAGACGATTTCTGCCTCTACTACAGCTCCGCTGGCATTGCAGTTGCTGAGCGCCAGCTGCAGGGCGCTATCCGCAAGGCGCAGTCGTGGGCTGTAGCGCACGGCTTCCAGTTTTCGGCCGCTAAGACCTGCGTTGTGCATTTCTGCCGGCGTCGCACGGTTCACCCTGAGCCACGCCTTTACCTTGACGGTGAACCTCTTGCTGTGGTAGAGACGCATCGGTTCTTGGGACTGGTATTTGATGCCCGGCTGACTTGGCTGCCTCATATTAGGCAGCTTAAACAAACATGCTGGCGGCATTTAAACGCTCTCCGTTGCCTTAGCCACACCGGATGGGGTGCCGATCGGTCCACCCTTCTCCGGCTGTATCAAGCGCTGATCCAGTCCCGCCTTGATTATGGGTGTGTGGCTTATGGTTCGGCGTCGCCATCAGCGTTGCAATTGCTGGATCCCATCCATCACTGCGGGATCCGACTCGCCACAGGAGCATTTCGGACAAGCCCTGTTGACAGCTTACTTGTGGAGGCTGGTGTTCCTCCATTGCGGATCCGGCGCGACCGACTTCTGGCCGCTTATGCTGCCCACGTTTGTAGCTTGCCAGGGCATCCCAACTACCGTCTCCTGTTCCCGCACTCGATCGCCCATCTTCCAGACAGGCGGCCCCGGTCAGGTTGTACGATCGCGGTTCGCATCCGGGCTCTACTGTGTGGGATTGAGTTTTTTCCTCTCCCGCCTGTTTTCCGGGCCAATCTCCGTCTGCCCCCTTGGTGTGTGCGCCGACCATGCATTCGGCTTGATTTGGCACAGGGTCCGAAAGACTCGGTCCCTCCTCCGGCCCTCCGCCGCCGCTTTGTTGCTCTCCTTGCCGAGTTTCCCGGATCTGCCGTGACCTATACCGACGGTTCGATGGTCTCTGGTCGCACTGGTTACGCTCTTACTCTAGAGGATCATTGTGAGCAACGGTCGCTGGCACCCGGGAACAGTGTATACACTGCCGAGTTGGTTGCCATCTATCGCGCCCTAGAGTATATCCGCTCCCGCTCAGGTGAGTCCTTTGTCATCTGTAGTGACTCCCTGAGTGGTTTACGAGCTCTTGACCAGTGCTTTCCTCGTTCCCGTCTGGTGATGGCCATCCACGAGTCGCTCCATGCTCTTGCCCGTTGCGGCCGCTCCGTGGTCTTTGTTTGGACCCCAGGTCATGTCGGCATCCCGGGCAATGAGCGGGTTGACACGCTGGCTAAACAGGCAGTGAGTTCACCGGCTCTGGAACTCGGCCTTATGGAGTGTGATCTCCTGTCGCTTTTGCGCCAGAAAGTGCTTGGTGCCTGGGGTGACGAGTGGCGCACCCTGCCCACGCCCAACAAACTTCGGGCGGTGAAGGAGACGACCCGTGTATGGCGCTCCTCCATGCGGGCCTCTCGGAAGGACTCTGTCGTCCTCTGCCGGCTGCGCGTTGGCCACACGTGGCTGACGCACGGCCATTTGTTGCGCCGGGAGGACCCACCGCTATGTCGCTGCGGGGCAGCTCTGACGGTGGTCCACATTTTGGTGGACTGCCCGCTTTTAACAGGACTCAGGCAGACGTTTGCTCTGCCTGATACCCTCCCTGCCCTTTTATGTGATGACGATGCTATGGCGGACCTTGTGTTGAGTTTTATTCGGGCAGGGGGTTTTTATCGTATGATTTGAGTGTTTGTCCTTTTATTTCCTGTATTGACTTGGGCCTTTGGCCTGTGGTTTTAAACTGTGGGTTTTAATGTCATTTGGTGGTTGGCTTTTCCTTATTTTCATGGTCGGCCAACCACCTTCACACTCGGTGCGATTTTAGTTCCGTTTGTCTGGTCTTTGTCTGCCTTTCTTGTATTGTGTCGTCCCTTCTCTCAGTTCTCCGTTTTTAACGACTGACAGTTTTTATTTCGTGTGATTTTATCGTGGAACAAGGGACCGATGACCTTAGCAGTCTGGTCCCTTCAATCCCACACCCAACCAACCTGGAAAGAGGCGAGAGACCGAAATTTTATATTCTTAAACTTCGTATTGGTAAGTTTATGCCAAGTTTCAGATTTATCCCCCAGTTACTTTCGAAGATAAAAAAAATCTAAACATAAAATTTGTTCGAGCGTTTATTTTCTTTACTTTTTTGTCGACTTTGCTTCGAATTATCCGTATGAAAGTTGCTCAGGAAATTCAGTATTTCGTTTAAGTGTGCCCAAAATGTTATACAAAATAGCCTGGCTTTGTTTCTTTCCAGAAAAGATTGCCGACGTTGTTACGTCTCAAATTTGCCGAAAACTCAGGGTGCATTGGTGACAGCTACGCTTTGGGGTCAAATGTCTATACCTCCGGAACTGTTGAATTAGTTATAGTGAAACGGCACTGTTTAGTGAGAACATGCGCGAATGCTCATAAAAAAATTAATCACTATCCGTGCTGGTCGTTTGTGAACATATTCTTGCTAATCTCATTTTGTTCGTTGCATTTGTTCAGGTCGAACATCCCATGACATCCGTTTAAGTTCCTCGTTGATCCATTCACTCTTTTTTTTTTTTTTTTTTTTTTTTTTTTTTTTTTTTTTTTAGGGCTGCTAACCTCCTGATGGAACACGATGAGCTACCATGCCGGCATAGACGCTTATGTTTCAACCAGGTGATAGGTTATAAACACCTGTTACGCAATGCGTTCCACGTAGCTGCTGAGCACAGTGAAATCGGCAAAATAGTTAGCATTACTATTGCACTATTTTTCTAAGAAATGACGTAAAATTTGTATACTTCAGTTTCTTACAGTATATGGGATGTCCTATTACTCAGTCAGGGCTGCGGCGCAGATCAGTTGCCATTGAACTTGACGAAGAAACGAAAACGTTGCAGGTGCTCTAAGAACACACCACATCGAGCTATTTAACAGAGATCGGAAAATCGGCGCTTTGCTCGTTCATACTCGCTCGAGCCCACCGCACTCTGATATGGCTTGTCTGAGAACGAAAGCTCGAGGAGGGCGGGTTGTGATCGGATGAGGTGCTGCGGGGAGGACAGACGCGACCCCCGTCCGGCGCGCGCGTTGAAATGCTGTTGCAACAGTTTCAGTAGCAGTTTGTGTGTCTGGAGGATGTTGACACTGAAAATCTGATGGAACTACAGCATATAGCTTTAGTTACACTGCAGACGTATATTCCTGGGTGGAAGTGTCTAGCCGCGACATCGCTGTGATCGGTAAGGGAAAAACAACTTGGTTTATGCAATAACGAAAATCTTGGAAACCGTTGAATTTAATAGTTAATTGTGTAACTGCCAACTTCTGTTGGTCTTGTAATGAAAAATCATTGTTTTTACAACACTATCAGCTTTATTGATTCAAACGTACATATGTGAACTCGACCATAAAAGAAATTAAAATTATAACAGGAGCAAAACTGTCTCCAAATTATTCCCTGTTGGCGTAATTACAATGGATCTCGGACAAGTTTTGATTCTTCAGTCCTAGATACCGTTCCAGGGTGCAATGAAATTTCTTTCGCTAGTGATATTTGAGGTTGCTTCATTAGATAGCTTCGGGACAACGGTTACGCTTTCACCTCGCAAGCAGATCTTGGTCACCACCACTCTCAATCATTCGTGTTAAATAAGTCAGCCTCACCTGTAGATTATGGCATGGTCCACAACCTAATTAGACCCTGTGGGTCTTGGGGGGGGGGGGGGGGGGGGGAGAGAGAATGTCGTAAGAGGCGGCTAAAAGGAGTCTCTCACTTTTCGGCCCTATAAGTCCAAGTCCCATTTTATGGTTTGACCTGCCACTTCCCAAATTGTACAGTGTGTCACATATGGGGAAGGACGCCTTAAGTGGTGCATAAGTTACCCGTGTGCCCTTAGATTCGATCTCCTGAACCTTTTGTCATGGTTTTGCATCTCCACCTGTAATTAACTTATTTGGGCGAGCGCACTTTCCAGGTTCCGTCTTCTTCCGTTGTCTTCTGTCGCCCCCATGACATAATATTTCTCTGTACCCTGTATCCAGCATGGTAGCCAGTCCGTTGTGGTAGGGCCGTCATGTACCCATTTGGTGGTAGTCCCCTGACAACACAGGAATCACACTGCCAATGCCTTAGCTGTAAAGTCCCCACGTATACCAAGGAGTAGATGCCTGTCTTTCTGGGGCACGGCCATCATGCCAGGTGGCCTTTGCTGTGGGTGGGTGGCGCCTGTGGGGAGAGCCCCTGATCGGAGTGGGTGGCATCAAGGCGTATGATACGCAATGAAGCGGACTAAGTCACCTCTTGCTGGTGATCGTAAGACGCCAGCAGTCTCTAAGAAGGGCCAGATAGAGTACAATGCTGACAGATATCACCCTAAATCGTTTTCGTTCCTCGCTACACCATGGGAGGAAAATAGGGCTACAGAAAGAAGAGCCATATTCACCTCAGTATTTAATCTGTAGCAGAATGGATGGGGGCTTCTTTCTATGAAGCTTAAATTTTTTGTTCAACATCTTGAGGATAAGTTTGGGGAAGTGACATTGCTATCAAAGATGAGAAGCGGTGCTGTCTTGATTCAGACAGCATCCCCAGCCCAATCCCAGGCGTCAGTCGTTTGTGATCGGCTGGGTGATATTCCTGTTTCCGCCACTCCCCATAAAGCAACGTGGTCCAGGGGATTATTTTCCATTGCAACCCACTCTTGCAGTCTGACCACGAGCTCCGCGCCAATCTAGAACGGCGGGGTTTTCTTTTCATCCAAAGAAGACAGGGTTCCCACCAGTGCCTTCATCTTGGCCTTCGAGGCTGATTCATTGCCTGAAAAGATAAAAGTGACGTTAAACCATTCGTACCTCCATCTATGCAGTGCTTTATGTGCTAAAAATTATGGCACGTCTTCACAATACACTTCCAGCGCCACATATTGAGACTGCGGACGTCCACTGCATCCACTCCTCCCACTTGTATCAACTGTGGAGAGCAGCGTGTCCGCTGCACGACAGAATCCACAGCACTCCAAAAGGAGTTGAAAATCATGGAGTACACGACCCTGGGCCGGTTGACATACTAAGAGGCTAAATGTAAATTTGAACGCATACACCCCATTCGGTTGACGTCCACATACACTGCAGCTACATTAACATCGCCGTCACAAGTACCAGTCATACCACACTCTGTGCCACAAACAGTAGGCCCTCTGGGCCTCCAGAATACATCTGCCCCCTTAGTGGTAGGGGGAAAATCTCCTTCCTTTGCTCCCAAAGTACTTAATTCGAGAACAAGCCCCCTACCCCCCCCCCCCTACCCACCCAGAGAAGCAACAGCTTTTTCAGACTCCTCTTGTGTGGAAGGGGTCCCTTGGGACCCTTTCTCCCACAGTCTCCACTAATGCCACAGCATACACTCGCCAGGGGCTTAAGGAGCAAAAAGCTGCTAGTTGAAGAGCTTCAGTCTTCCTCTGTGCCTGAAGATACTTCAGAGAAGTCCTCCCAGCAAGCCCCAAAAGAGAAGCAAGAGGGCAAGCAAGCAAAGATATCTGCTAAGAAAAAGGACCCTCTGGTGGCCCCAACACCACTAGTCCCTACCAATTCTGCACCTGAAGATGAGATGGAGATCTTAGCGTCCCCTGAGGATCTGGATCTCACTGATGCCTCATTCACAATAGGAATGGATACAAATAGTCAATCGGTGGCAGCAGGTGACCTGGACACGTAACCCGCCTTCCCTGCATGCTTCATTAATTCCCAGCCTCACGATAACGTCATCCTCCAGTGGAATTGCTACGGTTTTTTCTACCACCTGGCTGAGCTACGGCAACTGTTACGCTTTACACGTGTTTTCTGCATTCCTCTCCAGGAAACCTGGTTCCTGGAAATGCAGACCCCTCCCCTCTGTGGCTATAGGGATATTACAAGAACCTTAGTGACTAGTAGTGTGTCAGGTGGAGTTTGTCCTGAACCCAGTATGCGGTGAACATGGATAAGGGCGATGCAGGAAATAACTGTCTGCAACGTATATTTTTCTCCAGATGTGCAGTACCCCTGAACACATTTGCTGCACTGATTTAACAACTCCCTAAATCTTTCGTACGTTTTGGAGATTTTAACACCCATAACACCTTGTGGGGTGGCACAGTGCTTACTGCGCAAGGTAGAGATGTCGAAAATTTCCTGTCTCAACTCTACCTCTACCTCTACCTCTGCCTCTTAAATACTGGGCCCCCACACCTCAGTGTGGCTCATGGCACTTACTTAGCCATTGATTTATCCCTCAGCAGCCCAGGAATTCTTCCATCTGTCCACTCGAAAGCCCACGATGACTTGTGTGGTAGTGACCACTTTCACATCTTCCTGTCACTCGTCCAGCGCCATTCCCCTGTACATCTACCGATATGGGCTTTAAACAAGGAAGACTAAGAAGCTTTCATCTGTCACCGTTGAATCTCCCCCACATGGTACTATCGATGTGGTAGTTGAGTCGGTCACTAGAACGATAGTTTCTGCGCGGGAAACCTAATACCTTGTTCTTTGGAGTGCCCCTGGCGAAAGTCAGTACCTTGGTGGTCGCCGGAAATCGCTGAGGCTATTAAAGAGCGTCAGCTAGCTCTACAGCGACATAAGCGGCACCCTTCCCTAGAGTACCTATTAGCTTTTAAACGGCTCAATGCTCGTGTGCGTCAGCTTATAAGAAGATTGAAACAGGAATGTTTGGGGAGGTACATCTCGACCATTGGGTGACATAACTCACCTTCCCAAGTCTGGACGTAGATCAGACATGTTTGTAGGTACCAGACTACGACAGGTGTCCCTGGTATTAACATCAATGGCGTGTTACCTACCGACGCAAAAGCAATTGCCGAGCATTTTCCTGAGCACTATGCTCGAGCCTCCGCTTCGGAGAATTATCCACCAGCATTTCGGAGCCTCAAATGGCAGACGGAAAGGAAAATACTCTCGTTCACTGAACTTCACAGTGAACTCTATAATGCTCCATTTACGGAGTGGGAGCTCCTCAGTTTTCGGACATTGCTCTGACACAACTCCTGGGCCAGATCGGATCCACAGTCAGATGAACAAACGTCTCTCGTCCAACTACAAGCGATATCTCCTCCGCAACCTGCAACCAGATCTGGTGCGATGGCGACTTTCCATCGCAATGGTGAGAGGGCACAACCATTCCAGTGCTCAAACCCGGCAAATATCCGCATGATGGATAGCTATTGGACCATCAGCCTCAACGACTTTTATAAGCTGTTAGAACGCATAAGTTGGCGATTGTGCTGGGTCCTAGTCACGTGGCCTACTGGTTCCACGCCAGGGCGGTTTCCGCCAGGGTCGCTCTACCATTTATAATATTGTGTCCCTAGAGTCTGCCATCCAAACAAAATGGTTCAAATGGCTCTGAGCACTATGGAACTTAACATCTATGGTCTTCAGTCCCCTAGAACTTAGAACTACTTAAACCTAACTAACCTAAGGACATCACACAACACCCAGCCATCACGAGGCACAGAAAATACCTGACCACGCCGGGAATCGAACCCGGGAACCTGGGCGTGGGAAGCGAGAACGCTATCGCACGACCACGAGATGTGGGCGCCATCCAAACACTTTTCCAGACGCCAACACCTGGTTGCAGCTTGTTTTATTTACGAAAGGCTTACAACACGACCTGGCGACATCATATGCTTGCCACATTATATGAGTGGGGTCTCCGGGGCCTGCTCCCGATTTTTATCCAAAATTTCCTATCGCTCTGTACTTTCCATGTCTAAGTTGGTGCCTCCCTGCAGGGCTCTGTACTGTGTGTCTCTATTTTTAGTGACCAATAACGGTCTAGCAGCAGCTGTCGGGCCGTCTGCCTCACCATCTCTGTATGCAGACGACTTCTGCACTTCGTACTGCTGCTCCATTACTGGAGTCACTGAGAGGCGCCTAAAGGGAGCCATCCACAAGCCACAGTCATGGGCTCTATCCCATGGGCTTCCAGTTTTCAGTCACGAAGTCGTGTGTCATGCACTTCTGTCGGCGTCGTACCGCTCATCCGGAATCAGAACTTTACCTTAATGACGATCCACTCACTGTAATTGAGACATACCGTTTCTTAGGACTGGTTTTCGACGCCCGATTGACGTGGCTTCCTCATCTTCATCTGCTGAAGCGGAAGTGCTGGCAGCCCCTCTATGCCCTCTGCTGCCTGAGCATCACCATCTGGGGTGCAGATCATTCTACGCTGCTCCAGCTCTACAGAGCCCTTGTTCAATCCCGACTTGACCGTGGGAGTGTGGTTCATGGTTCGGCGGCGCCATTTCTCGTGCTCTTCAGTGCATCCACTCGTGCCCTGGCAAGTAGTTACTTCTCTGTACGGAATCCTTGAGCAGTGTACAAGCTATCGACCAGTGATAGGGCCGCCATCCTTCGGCAGCGACCATCCAGGAGTCAATCTATGTCCTGGAACAGTCCAGTCCAGTCGTTCACTGGTGTTTGTGTTGACCCCAGGCCATGTCAGAATCCCAGGAAATAAATTTGCCGACAGGCTGGGCAAACAGTCAACAGCTTCTGGAGATCGCCATGCGATCATTATTATGCTGCAAGGTTTTTCAGCTTTGGGAGATGGAATGGCATAATCTCAGTATGCACGACAAATTAGGTACCATTAAGGAGACTACGAATGTGTGGAAGTCCTCCATGCGCGCCTCTCGCAGGGACTCTGGTTCTCTGCTGGCTCAGTATTGACCATACGTGGGTGGCTAACACATGGCTACCTCCTCCATCGTGAGGACCCACCTCGGTGTCACCGTGGCTCACATATGATGACCGTCGTCCACATCTCGCTGGACTGCTCACTTTTAGCCCCTCTGCGGTGGACTTTCAACTTTTCCAGCATCGTACCTTCGGTGTTGGGAGACAATGCCCCAACAGCAGATTTAGTTTTACGTTCTATTCGTGAGGTTTTTTATCGTACCATCTAAGGGTGGGCATTGAGCCGTCTCTTAAAGGCCGCCACCCTCCCTCCATTTTAACTCTGTCGCACTTTCTTTGCGTTTGTCTTTTTGGTCGTCTTTTCTCTACATACATTCATATCGCCTTGTCTTTTTGGGATAGAAATTTTAATGTGTTGCAGAGTGGCTGGCTCATCCTCTTATTATTGTTATCAGCCAGCCCAGACATTTTGCTCTATGGTTGTAATACTTTCTCCTACTTTTCCTTGTGGTGTATGTTTTCCCCGTTTTTTGTTCGTTTCATTCGTTTTCTTTTTAGGTGTGATTCCCCATTTTTTTCCCCATGTTACTTTCTCAAACGTACTTTGGGAGTTTTTGTACGTTGAGCGTAGCTTGTCAGGAAAAAGGGACTGATGACCCTGTAGTTTGCTCTCTTTATGCCCCAAACCAACCACAGTCTAATCACTCCTAAAACAGTGACGTTTTCTTTGGCTGCTGGGCGCCACTGACATCCTCTCTTAATGGCCCTGAAAATGTATATTTAAGAATATGACAGATATTATTTCTCCATTATAATTTTGTTCTAGCTTATCTGGGACTGACATTTAATGGCAATTTGATACACAGTATTTCTTATCTTCATTGGCAACAAACGTGATTTCCCCCCCCGCCCCCCCCCCCCCCAAAAAGTCGGATGGGCAACGTCCGAATTTAGACTTCATCTGTGAAACGGAGACAGCGATCTCACACACTCGTAGTTTCTACAGTTAATAGACGATAATATGACAGTGGCACTGTACTGCAAAAATACTGGTGACGCTGATACCGACATTTTGAGGTTAAGCGCAATTTTCATATGCTGGAAGCGCAGCGCTTACTAAACAATAAAACTGAGTCTACAGTAGTTTAAACATACCTCTGTACCTTCAGGACCTGTATTACAATGACTTTTCAGTTCGTGCACTTACAACAAAACAATCTGAATTATTGGAAAGTTCTTCCCTCTCAGCAGTCCTGTTGCATCCATGCCTCTAAAAATATCAAGCGCTATTTTCTTTTGCTGTCGTAACTAGTAAATTTTTCCGACGCCTCTCTCAGAAAGCATTTTTCATGATCTTATTGTACTGCCTAACTACAGACTGTAGCATTCCAAGCCAGCTGTTCCACCCACTTTTTCTCGCTTCAAGCTCCCTGTATCGAATTCGTCACCAGTTCTGTTCATGAAACTAATTGTATCTTTGGTAAGCCGATGTATAAAACAATGTAACCTCGTTTATCAAACGTCATCCAACATGTTGCAGAACTGAGTTCAAAACATGTGTAGTGCATGCGTAACTTCGAACGTTTTGCGATGACTTGCTTATATTAGCACCTCGGCCATTGACAAATGAAATTTTATTAGTGCTGGCGGTTTACTCCTAACAGTTAGAATGTTCCTTCCATGTAGTTTTTAACAAATTCTCCAGATGCTCTAGACAAAAAAACATTTATTACCAGTGCCATAATTCACACTGCCAAATCTTGGTAGGTGTGCAGTAATAGACAGGTAACACATTTTTCGATGTGTATGGGGCCACATATCCACTGTGTGTGTACATACACAAGCACTCACGCACGGCTTTGCTTTGTGTTTCGTTCTACTGTCCCAGGATGAGAAAGTCTTGGAGACATCGTGTCCCAGTTCAGAAACGACGGTTACAAGGTCCTGATACAAAGCGCGAAATCAGCTAATGTCAGTGTAAAGAAGGGCAAAGATCTTGGGAACGCTTTTCTACGCAACTTTTTAATTGCTGTAGCTTTCACAGAACCTAGTTCAAATGGCTCTGAGCACTATGGGACTCAACTGCTGTGGTCATCAGTCCCCTAGAACTTAGAACTACTTAAACCTAACTAACCTAAGGACATCACACACATCCATGCCCGAGGCAGGATTCGAACCTGCGACCGTAGCAGTTGCACGGTTCCGGACTGCGCGCCTAGAACCGCGAGACCACCGCGGTCGGCCAGAACCTAGTAGTACCCCATAACTTCACGTTCTGCAGACGTGCGCCTTCAAATGAGAAGTGGCGTATCTGCAAGACGGGAGAGCAGAGCACTTGAAACAGTACTTGTAGCCCACATCCTTATCACAAATGAAGATCTCGCCTAAGTATTGTTAAACCATCATTTGCACTCGGAATACATGATTCCGAATCAAGTTTCGCTTTCGCGCTCTCGAGATATTCCATCTCCCATTCACGCGTGATCATCCTCCACATGGCGGCTGAGCGGCACTCGAGTAACTATAGTAGACCGTCGAGCAATTGAAAAGTGCGATGCTCGAGCGAGCTTCAAGGAAGCAGAGTGCAGCCACCCCCTGCAGTCAAAGCGGCTGTACTGATATGGGCCGAACTTAATTGGAACTACATGCACCGAGCAATTAGAGCGAGCTTAAACTTCAGATGTCGACCTCCAGTGTGTAACAGTTTGAGACGGCAGTCTCAAGCTACATATTTCACAGACAAGGCATGAATGACACTGATTCATTAAAATTGATGAAATATGAACAGCAAACAGAAAAGAATTGCAATGAAAATGGAATAATTTTCTCGTAGCTACAAAAAATGACGTAATTGGTGAAAACCAGCTTTTCTGTTAACTACAATCCAATTAAAAAGTTGAGTCCGACGTGGAATCCACTTTTGTTTTAATAAGTGCCATCGGCTCTAAGTTAATATTTACGTAAATATCGCCCATTCCCAGTTAATATTTACGTAAATATTGCCCATTCCCAGTTAATATTAACACTTTTGCCTTAAATCGCGTAGTTGAGTTGGACGCGCTTGTCACTGTGTGGGTGTTATGTTGACGAGTTGCGCAAGAAGCAATTTCCATCCCACACTACTACAGAAGTCAGACAGACGCTCCTAACGTACTAAAAAGAAATGCCAGGAAAAACTTTCAGCAATAAATGTCTTCTGGAGTTGTCTGCTGTAAGGAAAAAACACAAAAATATTCTATTTTCTTACGTAACTAGTGGAATATTTGTGTACTGGACTATTACTAGTTAGTGTAATAACATTAAACGCCCGGAAAATTTTATTTATTGTAAAATTTAAGAAAATAAAGTGAAACCTTTATTTGCAAGGTGATACACAAATTTCCGGGTTCTTTTTGGAATAGGTTACCTCTTATGGATAGGAATCCTGTTAATGGCATTTACATACAAAGTGTGTGAAAGCTCTTTTATCCCTTTTCTTTAAGAATATTATTTACTTGGCAGAATGGCTGAGAGCCATACCTACTAAACTAGAATAATTATCCGATTGAATTTTTCTAAGTACAGTCGAGGCTGTAGCGTGAGGAATGTAATGGAGTGACGTGAATGAAGTATGTTATTTCTAATGGAGGAAAGATGGGGCTCGCCTATGCTGTAGTGCACAATACCGTGAGCTGCGACGACTGCTGCCTGCCTGCGTCGCTCGCTGCTGAAAAATAACAAAACTCTATCTGGACTGACCTTCGCCAATCGAACTCAATACGCCATGATGAAGTCAAGGACCCCTCTCTGCCCCTAGTCTGTTGGCGTGGTACACCGGCCAGATAAACAGTCTACCGCGATGCCACGCAATGTTCGCTCACAGGCACTAATACTCTGTGTTCACACCACACATTGTCGCAGCCAACACAATGAACACACACTTAATTGGAAGGTAGGAGACGGATACTGGCAGAAGTAAAGCTGTGAGTACTGGGCGTGAGTCGTGCTTCGGTAGCTCAGATGGTAGAGCACTTGCCCGCGAAAGGCAAAGGTCCCGAGTTCGAGTCTCGGTCGGGCACACAGTTTTGATCTGCCAGGAAGTTTCAGAAGATATTAACATTCAGATGTTGTTGCACCTATGTCTTGACAGCAAGCGCTTTCTGCGCAATCGTGTCTTGATGGATTACACTTCCCAGATGATGGCGTGAAGCCATTGCACTCCCCATACCGAAGTCCTGTAACGAAAAGTCTTCCATTTAGCTATTGCCCAGTTTCCCACACCAGTGGTATCAGCAAGGTAATAGAACGTATGATCAATGGTAGGCTGGTATAGTGGCTTGTCTCGGAATTTGCTACAAATCCACATTTTTCAGAGATCTGCTCTTGAAGTCTTGTAACGGGTTACACGCCAACTTGGAGTGAAGGGATGTACACTTCATGATGTCCATAGGAGGCCAAAAGGAAATAGGATAGCTACGAGTGCCTTCATCTTGGCCTTTGAAGGAGAGCCATTGCCTGGAAAGGTCAAGGTGATAATATACCGATGCAGTGCGAAACCATATCTTCCCCCCATGTGGTGCGTGGTGTTTGAAATAATGGGCACATGCCTTCATGTTGAAATGCCTAGCCCCATCTGTAAAGATTGTGGAAAAGTGCTACATGCAAATGCTCCTAGTGCCACTCCCCCATCCGTATCAGCTGTGGAAGACACAATTTTCCCTACTCACCAGACAGCACTGTTTTCCAGAAAGAGAAGGAAGTGCGCGCACACACACACACACACACACACACACACACACACACACACACACACACACAAAACTTTTCTGAACAACCTAACTTACCAGGAGGCCACGAAGTAGTACGACTTATTCCACCCAGTGTGTACAACAGTGTCCCATGCTGCAGCTACGACGAAGTCGTCCCCATTGACGCTACTACTCCCACTCCTTAAACTTCCTACAGTAGGCCCTCCAGGTTTCCCCCACACTTAATTTTGGACCTCCCAGGGGGCTTGCAGTTCTTTGGCGGTTTAGTGCTTGGATACCCTGGGGCTCCAGCCTTTGCAGTATAGTTTCCCTTCTGTGCTGCATGTCTATCATCTTGCTATCCTTTTTCCCCTCTCTTGGGAACATGTCTGTGATGTTGTGGGAATGTTCTGCATATTCGGAAGATCATACCAAAACAACTGCCTTCACTGTTTTTCGTTCCTCTTTCTCTTTCTTTCAATTCGAGGGAAAAGAAACTGATAACCTAGTAGCTGGGTCCCTTTAATCAACCAGCCAACCATCCATCCTACTTCTCACCAGCAATTCGAAATTTCCCTCACCAGCAGTGTCTGACAGGAGATGGAAAGCATCATTAGTGGCTGGATAGTATGGTGGCTTGGGTTTCGGAATTTGCTAACAAATGCGCAATGTGGATTTCGTAAGAACTATTCTGAAGTTTATCTCATCACTCTGTCAACCCAGATTGTGAACAGTTTACTGCAGAAATTCCAGACCATAGCTATGTTTTTGATTTGGAGGAGTGTTAAAATATCTGCTGGAGGACGGGCATCCAACACACAATGCACTCGTGGGGCTTCCAAGGGTGCCTGCCCAATTTTATCCAGGCGTTTTAAATGTTCCATGTAAGGTCTGCTTCGTCGAACACTTTTATTTAGGAGAATATTGTGCCACAGGGCTCTGTGTTTAGCTTGACACTCTTGCCACAGCAATTACCCTTGTTATGGGCTGTTTCCCATCAGGCATCTGACTCCCTTTTCGTCGACGACTTTGCAATCTACTGTAGCTCTCAGCGAACTTGTTTACTTGAGCGACGGCTTCAGCGATGTCTCGACCATCTGTGTGTGGAGCATCGACAACGGATTCCACTTTTCCACTGAGATCTCGCTCCTGTTGCTTTTTTTTCTTTTTTTTTCGGAACCATGAAATACTTCTGGCTCACGCTCGATATAACCTCTGCTGGCCCTCCCACATCTTTTCTGGCAGCACGCTTCACCCAGTCTACAAATATCCTACATTCCTACATGTTTTAAACGGTACTTCATGGGGAGTGGATCGGAAAAGCCTTCTCCACTTTTACCAGTCCTTTATCAGATCATAAGTGGAGAATGGATGTTTTGTTTATTCATCTGCACGACCTTCTGTTTTACGCTGTTTCAACACAATCCATCACATTTGGCTGCTGGAACTTTCTATGCTAGCCCAGTGAGGTGTCTCCTTGCAGACGCTGCGAGCTACTGCTGACATACTGGCGTAGTGTTCCCAGCAGATGCTCGTGCCGTCTGCCCTCTATGCCCAACCATCCATCCTATGCTTCCTTTTTTGATGACTCCCTTGACCACCAATATGGGTAAGCATAACTTCTTTGTTGCCTCCTGGAGCTCGCTTTGGTATTGTTTCGGAAGCTTAACCTTAAATTTCTTTCCACGTTCCCGTTAGGTGAGAGCCCTTTACCTCCTTGGCCTCATGCAGAGGTCCGCATTCATATTCAACTTAGTTGTCTTCCCAAAAACACTACTCTAGGTGCGACCTATTAGTGTTTCTCGAACTTCGCACACAATGTGGAGACAGCGCCTTCATCTATACCAGGGCCGCACAAGGTGCATGCACCGGTGCATCGCAGAGTGCAGAAGACGGCTGCGCTGTGTTGACGACGGTGAATAGCCCCCACTCCTCGGCTTTGCGCAACAGCGCTGCCTCTCACTTCCTTAGCTTGCGTCGCTCGCGCCGCCTGTCTCGACCTGTTTCAAAGCTTTTACCCTGTTGTTTTCGTCATTGCCAAATACTAATGTACACTAGGTGGAGAGCTTAGTTTGGTGTACCGGTACAAAAGATTTATATAATAACTGTAATGGTAACAAGTTTTCAATTTGGTTTCAACACAAATGTATCTTCCTATGCGCTCTTTATTTTATTTGCAATTATGCTACTAAGATCTGGAACAAGAGATTGGCTGACAGCAATTCTGAGAGAATTTTTTAAATTACAATTAGAAATACTCGCACGCAATCTAGTTTTTGTACAAGACAAAACAGAAAAAAACCTTTCACATACACAAGTGGAACCAAACATAGAAATAAACTTCGCTGCTTCTCTGTGTAACTTGGCAAATTCTTCCTTCGGCAAATTCTGGTGGAATTGGAGCAAACCTTTTGTATTGTAAAACACATCCTTTCGGTGAACATTGCTTTGCAAATCAATTAGTTCGAAATGTAAATCTGAAGGCGCACTTCCAATATCCATCGAAAAAGATTTCACAAAAACATTGAGAATTGGCAGCAGGTAGGTAATTTCCTGAAACAATAACAAAGCCAATGTTAATAAATGAAAGTAATGTAAGCCGTTGTTTCGAAGTACTAAAATGAGATAGATTTTAATAAACATGTAATGTGTACTATTGGTTTTAATGTAATGTTACACTTGCATATGTAACGCAATCTCCCTTATTTAGCTGTATGTCATATACCGGCACATTACCTGGAATCGGTCGTTAAACGCATTTTCTAGGGATTGTAGCACGTCGACGTATTTTTCAAAGCGCGCTCCTTCCTGCACAGATGCTGTCAAACAAAAACATAGTACCGTTTTGATTAGAGCGGTTACAAAAATCAGGCTGCTTTAATAAAGGTAAAATTTATATCTCGCTTACCTAGTTCAGGAAAGTGTTGCGTATTTGTCTCTGAAAGGTTGTTTTTGAGGAGCTTCAGTTTATACTGGAAAGCGTTTATTTTGCTGATCATATCGTTGATGATTGTTTTATTTTCGAGTTTCAGGCTTAAATCATTTAGGAGAGCCATAATGTCTGCTGAAAATCCTAAATCAGCTACTCATTCCGGGTCATGAAAAAGTGGCTCCGGACGTCCTTTGCTCTCCAAAACCTGAGCCACAGTGTGGCGTAGTCGAAAAATTCGGGAAATCACTTTGGCTTTCCTCAGCCAGCGCACCTCAGCGTGGTAGGGAATATCTGGATACGCCTCTTCAAAGGGAATCAAAAATTCTTTGAATTGAAGATGAGTGAGTCCATGAGAACGAATGTAGTTCACGATACCCACCACTACCTTCATCACGTCTTGAAGACCGATAACTTTCGCACAAAGAGCTTCTTGTTGTGCAAAACAATGAACGGAATGTAAATTCGGCATGTTTTTTTCCGCAGTAGGCCAATAAACCCTTTTGCTTTACCGCACATTGCTGGCGCTCCGTCTGTGTTTACGGAAAACAGCTTTTCCCAAGGGAGTCCTATTCCTTCAGCTGCCATTTCAACAGCTGCTAAAATATCCGCCCCTGTAACAGTGCCCTTCAACGAAATCATATCCAGGAGCTCTTCCGTTACATGTAGGTCGTCGCCCACGCCACGCAAAAATATTGCTAACTGAGCCGTGTCGTTAATATCCGTGGACTAAAGTGCGATGGAGTACGCTAGGAAGTTTTCAATTTTGGCTGCCAGTTGTTCATGCAAATTCTCAGCAATGTCGTTGATTCTCTGATGTATTGTCATTCTGGAAAGTGGTATTCTGCTGTGGGGGGGGGGATACATTGTGTCTACTACGTCCAACATAATGTTTTTTTATTATTGGTCCGTTCACAAATGGCCTCCCAGCTCTTGCTAAACGTAGAGCAACTTTGCAACTAGCTCTGAGAGTCCTTTCGCAACACCTCACCTTCTTCACCCTAAAGTAGAGAAAAAAAAGCTATATTAGAAATTTATGCGAAAACGAAAACTAAGGAATCTAAACAAATGTTATTTCGTTTCACATGATCTTTAACCAAAATATACATGCTAAAGTACTCTCTTCTGCAAGAGTTCGCAACTTCGGTAATTCTTCCTCTCTGGCATCACTATACTTTTCTGAATGCAATTTGCTGTAGTGCCTTTCAATAGACGATTTTCTGACACGTAATAAGTGTACCACAAATTAGACATTTGGCTTTATCGTCACAATGCAGAAAAAGTGTTCCCATTCCGGTTTAAATTGACTTTCGGCAATTTTTTCTTAGCAGATGGTTCGATTATTCCGGTAATCGTCTTGCGCTTACGTATTCCAATGTTGACTAAGCCGTGTGGCAGCGAATTCGGCAGCGCACAGCGTCGGCCTCACCTAGCAAGCCGAGTTGAGGCGAAGTATGCCGAGTTGAACCGATGCACTGTGCAGGCAGTCGCTGCACCTCGCTTTGCACGTGTGCTGTTTTCCGTGTCTGTGCAGCCCTGAATGGCGCCTTTGTCATTGGCTACAAATATTTTAGATACCGGCTTCTAGAACAGTGCTCGATTTTTACTGCAGAGCTTTCTGCTCTATCAGAAACCCAGTACATTCGACGAGCTTATTAATTGCGTACTGTGTTAAGATTTCCTTAGGGCCATACAGAACCTCTGTGTACTATACACATACCACCCCTTAGTACAATGAATCCAAGAATGCTTCCTCTCACTCGCTGATGGAGCCAACGTGATATTCATGTAGGTCGCTAGTCACGTGGGGATATCGTGAAATGAAGCTGCCGATGCTGCTACCAAGGCTACAGCCAGACTGCCTAGGCCTTCCAGCTATTCTGTCCCTTCCGATAATCTTTGTTGCTGCACGTACGAACATTTTCACTCTGGCATGAAGACTGGTCTTCTTTAAATGAGAACAAACGCCAGGAAATTAAACCCTCCCAAAGGCCTGGAGGACTTCATCTCGCCGCCGCCCCCCCCCCCCCCCCCCCAATCACAAGGAAACACCTTTAGGTAGGCTGTGATTTGGGCACTGTCGTTTGTCATCGTCATTTAAATGGAAACCCTCCACCACCTGCATACTGCAACCAACAATTGACAGTGCGCCATTTTCTGAATCGATGCCGATTTTATACGTGTTAATGTATGTTTGTCATCTGAATTATCAGTTATTTTAGCAGACACAGCACGAGCTGCAGATTGCGCTTTACTTGTTATTCGTAGTAGTAATATAGCGAAGCGAATTTAATTTTCAACCGTTTAAGCAACCTCCTCAAAGTTTTTAGCTATCCCTTTACTCTAGTCGTTTAGTCTCTGAGTATTATCGACTTAATTCATTTGGTAATTCCCCATTTTAAGTTATGGCATGGGCGCTTGTGCCCTCAGCTGTTTTACATTCTAAAGTATCAACAGATAACAAAAACAACCGATTTGTGAGACCTGAGTTTCTCCTGGCGTATACAACTTTCAAATAACTTCCGGGAATTCAGCCAGGTAACACTTTCAGCGAATTCCTGGAATTTATTTGAAACCGATTTGTGGAGACTTGCCAGTTACTTTACGAAAATTAACCATATATTCACGACCACCTGTCTGTCAATTGCTGGAATGACAACACTCCCCCAATTCCCACTCTGCTAATCTGCTCAAGGAACGCAAAATTCAGAAACTGCAGGTCACAGTTGCCTCCAATAATTTGAAACTCAGGAGAAGTGTATCCAGTCTGTCATACTGACCCTCGCCACAACTGTGACCAGGCCATCAGCAGTACCTGGAGTATTTACTTTCTCCGCCGGCCGGAGTGGCCGTGCGGTTCTAGGCGCTACAGTCTGGAACCGCGGGACCACTACGGTAGCAGGTTCGAATCCTGCCTCGGGCATGGATGTGTGATACGTCCTTAGGTTAGTTAGGTTTAAGTAGTTCTAAGTTCTAGGGGACTGATGACCTCAGAAGTTGAGTCCCATAGTGCTCAGAGCCATTTGAACCATTTTACTCTCTCCACGAAAATGTGGTACTTGCGCAAATATACTCGACCACGGGACGATAACGCTGCCCTCCCCTCCCCTCCCCTCCCCCCCCCCCCCCCGTTCCACACGTCACGATCCTCTCGTGGTTCCTGTGGCACAGTCTTCAGGAGCAACTCCCAGCACCTGGTCAGAGAAAGCAGCCCCATCCAGTGTCTACTGCTGACAGGGGTGATCTAAGAGACCCTCTCCCAGGAGATCCATAGATCCGACCCGACATCAGCCAGTTGCTGGAGCCGTCACGGTTTGTGGGTGCTAAGGGATATGCCGTAACATCTAAAAGTTGTGAAAGAGGACTACTCGGTAAAACGATACTCTAGTGACCCTAGGGGCAACAGATCTCCCTCACCTTATTCCAACCCCACTGATGACAGTGATCATGGAGTGTGACCTATCAACCACTCTCCTTTTTTAATCACAATATCCTCAACATGATGATCCAATACAACTGAAATATACTACTGCCACCTTCCAGAACTGAAGCCAGTAATTTCCTTTTTTTCTGTCCGATAGCAATGACGAGGTTGTAAGAGACATCTCCGAAGCGATCATTTGCGCTGCTGGAATGCCGGTTCCTCTTTAGACAGGCCTCTGTGCCGCCAACTGGTTTCATGATGGACCAAAGGTACTGCAACAGCTTATCTTCATCGTCGAAGGGACTTGCAACGTCGCAGGTGATATCGTTCACAGATAACTCGCTTCAGTTTTAAGTGACTCTACTCTAAGCCTCGCTACTAATGAAAAGCTGCAAAAAGGAATGCTGGGAATGCTAAATCTCCTTTGGAACGTACACTTCATCCGAAGTTCACCGATAGCTCGATAGGCTACAGAGTTGCCAAAGAAAAACTTTCTGGTCACTTCGTTCATCGTGGTATTTGTACTTGTGAAATTGTTACTTAATAGTTTTTTCCTTTCTTCCTCTCTACTTTCTCTGTACATATGTCTTTGATAGTCTATAACATTTTGTTCTGTTCTGTAATATGAAATGTTACTATGGTTTTGCTTTATTGATATTGTTACAACAACCTCTTTTGAGTATGCAACAGTGTCCATATACGTTTCATTTTGTTTGTAATGCTTTTGTGAAATACCCTGTGTGAAACAAAATGCAACATGCAGCTCTGTTGTTTGAGCTTTGATCCGAGAGCGATAGCGATTAATGCAGATGGACAGGGTAGACAGCCAGAAGGCGTGCAATGTCGTGGCGTAAGAGCGATTTACGTCGTATAATAGTGCTAAACAGAACCACACGAAAATTCATGGCCTCCTCCTTATTCTTCGGTTACGGCTTTAAGTAAACTTAAACGTGGACGTTGTGGAACAAAATGTTAGGCTGTGTGAGTGCTAAGAGTTTTGTAGAGTACTATAAACAGGAGTGACAATACTTGTCCGAAAGGACTGTGATTGTCGTTCCGAGAACTGAAGTGTTTGCAGCTAACGGAGCTGCACAAAGTAATATACTTCAGAGTTATTATCTCGTTTGCAACTTAACGAGCTGCCGCGCTCTCTAAAATATTGTCACCGTGGGGGTTTTTAAATTGCTTCTGTCGAAAACAATGCCACACGACATAACTGTGAATTCGCAATAGTGACTGTTATGTGGACGGGCTGTAAATTAGCGATCTGTGGGTCAAAGTGGATTTTACATTGTTTCAAGATGTTGATAACGGAATCGTAAGGAATGTCGTAATCGCACATACACGAACTGGGATTTTATGCAGGAACTAAAACGTCTGAGCGACCTACGACGTATCCATGGCAATTTCATGAATAATGGAGCTGTAATAATTATTCGCCTGTAGCAATGGAGATGCCGCTGACGTCACGACGCATTGGTCTACTAACACAAAGTCGTAAGACCAAACGCTTTTCCCCTGTAGAGACTCAAGGCATTTCAAACTGTTAAAATCATTTCCTTGTCTCTTGTAATTTTTCTCAAGTTACCTTCCTTAAAAATAAAGGTAGTCTCTGTAAATCGTTTCGTAAATAGATGTTGACACAGAGCGTATCCTTACCACTAGCTATTTCTTCTTTTGTCTTACTTTTGTTGTAGCTCTTATTGCATGTATTCCGCGTATTGTTTCGTAGGGTGTATTTTCATGTATGTCGACAGTGTTTTATCAGGCATATCTACGCATTTTGGTTGTGGTATTTGGCAGTCCGCGTGCGGCGGGGCGGGGTTTTAAAATGGGCGTATAAATGTTTGATCACTGTCTCTCGCCGTACTATGCACTACACAAGTTCCACCTTCCTGCGTCTGATTACCAGCCCGTTTCTCTGCATACGTAGATACTGTTCGGACGGCGCTAAAGGCAGTGTTGAAGAAAAACACCGTGTGGAGGTAGAATGCTTCATCGCTTTAGAAAAATGTCAAAATTTTGCAACAAGTTCTTTTATTTCTTTAGGTTCGAAATAAAACTTGCCATAAGATCACAGTTCAGACAACCCAGTACACACACAAGGCAGCCAGAAATGTACTTAAGTCCGACCCGAATTATTAGGCGATTGACAGTCATTATTCTGCTATAATACAAGTTTCACATTCGGTCCTTTATCAGTGCATTTCTAGTAAAGAAATTGCTTTTCAAATATTCCACAGACTAATATGAAACTACCACACGAAATTTTACAAAGGCCGAAAGTTCACACGCTGTTCTTTCCAACAAAACAATCCAAACTTCACCGAACTGCCCGTAAATTATTATGGACCTAAGTCTTGATGGGTGGAAGCGGGTTTGAACCGTCGTCCTCCCGTTTGCGAGTCCAGTGTGCCAGTGAATGCGCTATCTCGCTCGGTCCCTGAAAAGAGAATTTCGTAGTGACTGGAATAAAGACACAGGACCTTCCAAACACGACAGTGTAGTCATTTTATTTACATGTGTGGCAAGTAAAATGTGTTACCTAGGGAGCACTGCAGGAATCAGAATGCTACTGATAATAGAAACATGGGAAGTAATTATTGCGACATACAGCACTTGTAATGAACGCTGAGTCTTTGCATGTGCATGGTTTTCTCGATGTTCTATAGCAATACAAACTTGGGCTACGTTCTGATTCGGTTCTCTGGCGTCACAAAGTTTGGCGATCCATATGTTGCTAAAATTGCGTGAGAATGAAATAGAGTATCGGAAGCGGGATGCGATCCACAGAACTCGCGCCTATGAAACTAAGCGCTTACTCGCTTGGCTGCGGAATTCTTGGTGATCAGCGACCATAAAAGTATGTAAGCACGGGTAAAAGGTTTAAACCGTTTTCTCGAAAACGGTTGATAGCTGCATTTTGCTATTTACGTATGGTGAATTGCTAATCGTGCCGTACACAGCCTGTCAATATTAATCAAATCGGTGAGAGAAAGTTCGTACGAATCCCCGTGTCAGCATAGTCAGTGACGTAAACAGCCAGGCCAGAAAGGTATGGACGTGAACTCATGTCCAGGCTGCTTCTCAGCGCATGAGCATCACTTATGACCGTCACGAAACACAACTTGTTTTTCATGTGGCGAGAACGGACATTTAAAGCGGTGTGCTAACAGAAAAAGGCTCGATCTCCTAACATACGCCCCTACAAATAAAACTTCGCTGTACATGCTGTGTATTATAAACCAGAGCATCTAATGTGGAACAGAAGAGTGGTAGTTAGCAATTAAAGAAACTAGTAGCATCTTAGGTGCAACGCCACTCCAATAAACTTCTGACAACTTTCCGAACTACTGAGTTGCGATCGGACACGGGTGCCACAGTTTCTTTGTTCAATCACAATACTTAGTATCTTCTAGGCAAGCCCAATCTGCAGAAACCACTCACTACCCTTACAGCAAATAACGGACAAGACATTGCAATGCTAAGTTCTTGCAAACTTCCAGCAGTATACCGGAATTTGCAAAAGACAGACATTTCAGATTTTGCGTTCAAGGAACAGGGCAAATACATTTGTCCTTGATTTGTCTGTTTCGTTTGGGTTGCGTGTGGTAGACAATGAGTTCCCAGTTGCTCATTTTGATGCGATGGACAATGTTGCTTGGTTGTGTGCTGCATTCAAAGATTTGTTTGCTGATGTCTTAAGCAAAGTTTCTAATTTTGTTGCGCATGTCTCGCACTGTAGCACACGCGCTCCGGGAACGTGTTGCTCAGGAACTTTCACAGCGTTAGGAAAGTGACGTTATTGCACTCATCTTAGCTAGTCGGTAGCGTTTCCGTTAGTACTCGTCAGGGAGCCTTCGGGAAAACTGCGTATCTGTGCAGACTTTAACAGTGAACCGCAAACAGTGACTATCATTTCCTTTGCCTAGACTTGATGAAGTTATAGACCGTCTGGGAGCTGGTCATTACTTCTCTGCAATGCCTTTATGCGATGGCTGCCTTTAGATCCCTTTAGATAAGTGGTTAGCAACCTGGGGGTAATTATTCTCTGACGTGTAAAACGAAATTTTCTGCGGGGTAAAAACTAAACTATTCGTTTCTGTTTGTCACGAAATGAAATTATTTTCAAAATATCATTACTATTATCACAATTTCGTAAGACTCTACTATTGATAATATAAGTTATCAAAAATTACTTTCTCTGAGTTAGTAGCATTAATGCGGTGGTTACAGATTCCTCATAGTTCACTCAGTAAAAAGATATGTTGTGCTTTGTACCGTACATTACTGATAAAAGTGAGACACATACGTAACAAATAGTAAATATTTCAAGAAAATTTCTTCTCGAAGTTGTAGATAGTACCTGCAGTAGTCCAGAATTGCTTGATTACACGCTTCGAAGCAGGGCGCGCACACATACTAAATATAATTCATGTTTCATCATTTTAAAAATGAGTGTTCCAAGAAAAGTCATTCATTGTATAGTTTAGTTAGGTGCTAAAGTTGGTTATAATGTGGGGAGGGGGAGGAGGAACAGATGGCAGCGGGAGGAAGGATGGCGTGGATATTACCTAATGTCTGATACCACTTAGGGGTAATGGTCTACGAAAGGTTTGGGACCATTGCTTTAAATTAATAGCTACAGTAAGTCATTAATACGCTCAGCGGAGTCTGAGTTTCTTTGTTTACCTTTCGGTAGTGCATCCGAACTAGCAGCTTTCCAGCGCTATTTGGAACAATTAACTGCATCTTTGCCTTCATGTACAAATTACTTAGGTGAATCAGTGGCATCAGGTTGCACAGCGGATGAACATCTTAGTAATTTACGCACCATGTTTCAAGAGCTAGGAGGCAGACCTTAAATGTAACAAACAAATATGTTCTTCCAAACTGACATTGAGTACGTCAGGCAAAAATAAAATACTCACCAGCTCACATTGCGGCATTGCACCGCCATCGCTGCAAGAATGTACCATCTGTGTAGTCCCAGTAATGTTACATTGCTTTTCGACGACTCTGACGCCTCGCTCAGTAATTGTTCTCCACTTCCTTTTGATGTTTCCAAATCTGTAGTGTTACCTGTGGATGTTTCTTCGTCTTTAGGCTGTACTCTTGCACAGGATTGGTTCTGCTGACAGGCAGCCTTCGCCTTAAAGTTGTTCAACAAAGCTCAGAGCATGGAGTGACTAAATTCCATCAGTATTTGTAAGGAACAGAGTTCTACATCGCCACTGACCCCAAGTCTTCGAAATCACTTTTCAACCCGGCCAAGCCCATTCCGAATCGTACTGCATAGAAATTGCAGTGTTGAGCTCTCATCACACTATCAGTACAAGAGAACGTACAAATCCACATCCAAGCATACCAATGCAGACACGCTTTTGCATCTTCCCTCGGGACCAGATGTGGACTTCGACGCATCAAAAGCATTTGATTACCGCATGCGACTCAGACGTGCCGGACCAGTTTCCATTAGATCACCGGAAGAACGCCCAGGCAATGGCAGCGGATCTGGACTTAAAGATTCTGTTGCGCTACATCATAACTGGTTGTTTACGCTCTATGAAACAAATTAACCCGACGATATTTTGTACGTAGGCATGACTTGTCTGTACTAAAAGGTGTCCCACTATTACGCACGGAATCTGAACAGCCGCGCCGAGCGGGATTAACCGAGCGGTCCAAGGCCCTGCAATCATGGACTGTGCGGCTGGTCTCCGCGGAGGTTTGAGTCCTCTCTAGGGCTTGGGCGTGTGGGTGTGCGTAGGGACTGATGACCTTATCAGTTAAGTCCCATAAGACTTCACACACATTTGAATATTTTTGAACAGTCGCGCGTGATGATTCCAATTGCTCTCCGTAGACATATTAGTTTCCTTCATCAGGGTCACTGGGGCGTAATCAGCATCAATTAGTTCGCCGCCTATGCAAATGGTTTGTCATGAAATCGCAAACAGCAGTTGGCATCTCAGTGCCATGCTTGTGCAGAACACAAGTCATCCCTTTCCCAGCGATTCTTTGATCAGCTGAACTGCTTTGGCAGCGGTTGCATTTTGAGTTTGCTGGATCCTACAGGAACACTCTGTCATCGACTCATATGGCAATTTTCTTTCTGTGGTTTCCATGCACTCCACGACGACGCGTTGCACACTGTCTTGCAGTACATATCTAGCCCCCTTGGGTTTACTATTGTTGTTGTGACTGACAGCGGATCTATTTGTGTCTGCAGAATTAGATGACTTCTGTACAGCCAACGGGGTTCGTCACATCAGCAGCGCGCCCTTTATTCACAGCCCAACGTAGAAGCGTAAACGCCCCGTTCGCAGTTTTGAGCAACAGATGGATAAACAACGCAACCGCCACACGCGGGACCAAGCTTTGCTACTCTTGACGTTCTACTCCTCTCAGCCTCGTAACAGTGCATCACCGGCGGAGTTGCATTACTGAAGGCGCCATCGCACTTTGCTCTAGTTCCTGCGCCCACCGCGCCAGCCGGCGCCTACTTCGCCTACTCGGGCAGTGTATCGAACTAATGAGTTTTTCCAGTTTATACAGAGGTCCGAATCGCTGAAAACGCGGCATCGTCGTAAAGCTGCTTGGCAATTTCAGGTTTCTGATACACGGTGCAGATACATTGCAGAGACGAGACTTGAATAAATTTCGCTTCTGTAAATTGTGTGATCCTGCAACCGACTTTTCGTTCACAGGTTCATTTCGTGCTTGGATGATGGAGCGTGCATCCCCTATGACTACCCAGGGTCCTGCGCCACCTGCACCTGTCGCTGAACCACTGGACCTGGAACCTAAAACCTCACCAGTCACTACGTCACTAAGTGAACTACAGGCACCAGTCGTCCATACGCGTTGGTCCTCTCCACTCAACAGCCGGCCAGGGAGTTGCCACACAACTTCAAAACGCCGTTGCAGTCTTGTCTCCAGGCGGCTTCTCACCGCCACTACTGCGAACCTCCGTCTCATTCCTCGGCTAACGTTCCGGTGTGGTCTCAAACTGAATGCTGGGCCGTGGACAGTAGCTCGGCACCAACCACAACTTCGGTTTGTCTCTCATCGTCACTTCCTGGGTCCACGCTTTCCTCCTCCTCCTCCTCCTCCTCCTATCTCTCCGTCGTAGCAGTCGTCACTACACAAATACACTGAGAAGGTTCGAAGTGGAGGAATTCAGTGTTGTACGTTACTGGTAATGCCGCAGACACCACCTCGGAGATTGCTGTGGGCACCGCGAGCGACGCTTTGAATATCGCCGCCAGCAGGATGTTCCGACAAACGAAAAACTCCATGCTGTCGACCAATGAAGACAGCAAGAACAGAGTTACAAATGGTGGACACCTGGCCAACTCCTGTTAGTTAGGTCAGTTCCGTGTTGGTAGCGAACATTACACCTAGCTCTTGATGCCAGTTCTACCAGCAAACATTTAGAGTAAATAGATGGACACCTATGCCAGCCCTCTGCTTACAGCTGGCCACAGCTGCCAAAACTTGTCAACAGTGTAGCAGTTCTTCAGCAAGAAGTAAAATATATTTCTTTAAAGTGCTATGGCGACAGATCCCTATTGACTACCTCCCACCCATTTATCATTAGCAAAGAGGGCATAGCAGTTGCTGCCACTCATCATAAAAATCTCGGGCGTTCGCTCTGTGTTGTCAGTCCCTTTTTCATCGCAATCAACGGGCCAGTGACACCTGTTGGACCGCTGGTCACTTTTGCATTGCATGTCGACTATTGTTGCATTTGGTACAGCCACTCAGTAGCCTCTACTGACCGCCAGCTCCAAGGTGCCATTTGGAGGTCCTCTGCATGGATTATTTCCCATGATTTCCAGATGTCTCCTACAAAAACGCAGATGAAGCATTTCTGCCATCGTATCATAGTGATCCTGACTCAGCACTCTGCTTAGGTACCAAGCGCACAGCTGTTGCCGCACAGTACTGTTTCTTGGGCCTCCTTTTTGATAGATACCCGACTTGGATGCCCCATATTCGTCATCTGAAGACCAGCTGCTTGCAGAAGTTCCATGTTCTCTGCTTCCTTGCTCACATATCTTGGAGTTCGGATAATGCTACTCGTATCCGTATTTATCAGGCCCTGGTTTCGTCCCAATTGAATTCTGGTTGCCAGGTTTATGGCTTGGTAGCTCTTGAGCTGTGAAACTGTTGGACCAGGTCAATCATGGTGGTATGTCTGACCTCTGGTGGCTTATAGACTAATCCTGTGGACAGTCCTTGCTGAAAATAAGATTTTCCCTCTTCAGATTTAACGGTACCAACTCTGTTTCCTATGCAATCATCATTCGCCTGTTCCTTGATTATCCTGTGTATCCAATTCTCTTTAATGCGCTTCCCTTGCTTCTGCCAAGATCTCCATATCTCTCTCTCTCTCTCTCTCTCTCTCTCTCTCTCTCTCTCTCTCTCTCTCTCTCTCTCTCTCTCTCTCTCTCTCTCTCTCTCTCTCTCTCTCTCTCTCTCCCCCCCCCCCCTCCCCCCCCCCCCTCCCCCCGGGAATGTGCTGCTCATGTTTCCTCGTGCATTCTGCTGAATAGTGCCCAAGTCATGAATTGAGACCGATCTCTCCCAGGACCCTGTAGTCTGGGTCACCAGATTACCTTTTGGCATTTGTTGCGTCTAGTTCTTCGGGACTTTCAGGGCGTTATCATCTTTCACACTGACGGCCCTAAAACTGTGGATCAGACAAGATATGATTTTACATTTCCAGTCAATTTTGAACTCCACTCGCATCCAGGACCTTGTAGTGCATTTGCAGAAGAGCTGACAGCTGTACGGAGAGCCCTCCATATTGTTAAATGTAAGTTGATCATGTTTTAATAAACACTTAATGAACAGTCTATAGGCTCCTGACCAATGCTGTTCTTGCCAACCTTTGCTCTTTGCTATTCATGACCTCCTTGTTAACCTTCGTTGTGCTGCCTGCTCAGTTGCCTTTCTCTGGGTCACGAATTATGTGGGTGTCCCAGGGAATGAACTTGCCGATTATTTGGCTAGAGGAGCACTTACTCCATCCCCATTCGCTTTGTCGATCCAAGACGCGGGTATGCAGGTGCTCAAGAGATCTCTGCTTACTCGGAAACGGAATTAAATGTGGTGCACTACTGTCCCATCTAATAAACTCTGCACAATCAAGGAGACTTCCACTTCTTCCAGAAGTAATTCACATTTGTTTCGTCTGCACATTGGTCATACTAGGTTAACCCTAAGTTGAGCTTTGTGTAACGAGCCATACCTACATTGTGGTTGAGAAACCTTACACTATTATCTTGGTGGAATGGTTCCTCCTATTATCTTGGTGGAATGGTTCCTCCTTTGGCCTTCCACGCTAAGTATGGATTTGCAGACTCAGTCCCTCTAATATTGTCAAATGATTCGCAGATAGTTGATCTGGTTATTTTCTCCATGAAAGTGGGTTTTATTCTAAAATATATTGTCCTAAACTAACTTTAGGGTGGGGGTGGTTGGGGTTTCTAACTGCACACAGGATGTGGCCGACTCTTGACACTACCTCCTTCACCAGCTGTGGTCAACCCTCTTTCTCTGTTTTGTGCGCTTTCAGCTGTAGTTAGTCCCTTTCTGTGCCACATTCTATTTTTCGTTCTAGGGGTAGCACTCCGATGGGTAGCAGGTGCTGTTCCCCTCTGCCTTGTAACACTTCCACTGTAAATGTTGGAAGAGGGAGGTAGGAGAGAAATGTCTGTGAAAGAAACGGGCCCTGTCACTTAGAGTACTAAGGACATTCGCCTATCCTCACCCACCTATTTACCTGATTACCAACAAAAATTTATTTTTCGTCAAGGCTTTTATTTATGATAGGTGTTCTTCTGTATTTTTGCTTCCTGTTTACGAATTTGAAGTCAGATGATACGTGGCGCATAAGGATTTAACAGAATAAAGTTCAAAAATTACTTACACTATGTTATCAAAAGTATCCGCACATCCGGCTGAAACGACTTAAAAGTTCGTGGCGCCCTGTATCGGTAATGCTGGATTTCAATATGGTATTGGCCCAACCTTAGCCTTTATGACAGCTTCCACTCTCGCAGGCATACGTTCAGTCAGGTGCTGCAAGGTTTCTTGGGAATGGCAGCCCATTCTTCACGGAGTGCTGCACTGAGGAGAGGTATCGATGTCGTTCGGTGAGGCCTGGCACGAAGGTGTTCTGTAGGATACAGGTCAGGGCTCTGTGCAGGCCAGTCCATTACAGGGATATTATTGTTGTGTAACCACTCCGCCACAGGCCGTGCATTATGAACAGATAATCGAACGTGTTGAAAGGTGCAATCGCCATGACACGCAAAACAGCAAGGGGTGGAAGCCCCCTCCATTAAAAACATGACCACATCCTACCACCACCGCCTCAGAATTTTACTGTTAGCACTACACACGCTGGCAGATCAGGTTCGCCGGGCATTCACCATACCTACACCCTGCTATCGGATCGCCACATTGTGTACCGTGAGTCGTAGTTCCACTCAACGTTTTTCCACTGTTCAATCGTCCAATGTTTACGTTCTTTACAATAAACGAGGCGTCTTTTGGCAATTACCGGCGTGATACGTGGCTTATAAGCAGCTGCTCGACCACGAAATCAGTTTTCTCACCTCCTGCCTAACTCTAAAAGTATTTGCAGTGGATCCTGATGCATTTTGGAATTCCTGTATGATGGTCTGGATAGATGACTGCCTATTACACATTATGACCCTCTTAAACTGTCAGTCAGCAGATAAGGTCGACCTGTACGCTTTTGTGCTGTGCGTCTCTCTTCACGTTTCCACTTCACTATCACATCTGAAACAGTGGACCTAGGGATGTTTAGGAGTGTGGAAATCTCGCGTACAGACGTATGACACAAGTGACACCCAATCACCTGACTACGTTCGAAGTCAGTTCTACGGAGCGCCCCATTCCACTCTCACGATTTCTGACTACTGAGGTCGGTGATATGGAGTACCTGGCAGTAGGTGGCAGCACAATACACCTAATATGATAAACGTTTGTTTTTGGGGGTATCCGGATACTTTTGATGAGTGTAAATCTGTGTGGGAAACTAAGTGCAGGAAGGCAACACTCTTAAAATGAAATAATTAAGGAAGACAGTGTACTTGACCTTTCATGTCTTGGTGGAACCGCTCCCCTTGTTTTTCACTAAAATCTGCCAAGTTTTCAGGGAAAAAGTCGAGATGAATATGTAGGAAATGCAGCTTGATAATTTTACAACCTAAATTTTCCTTAGCCATCAACATATCTTTCACGAATTTCTTGCCTTGTCTACCCATTGAAAATTGGCAGAACACTCCGTTGCCTGCTCTGCCCAGACCGGGCTGCGGCTGTCTGGGCTTGGTGGTCCAGCCCAGTTCTCATCCTATTTGCTCTGTAACTCTTCTTCCCCCTTCTCACATAGGCTGTTAGACTCGTTCATCTTTTGTCTCTCTGCGCTTATCTCGCGCTGTGTTATTAGTTTTCTCTAGGCAATTTCTGAATAGAGTACCTCTGGTATGTGGCGGAGGCAGGGCGATGTATGTTCCCTCATTGCACTTCTCTTTCAGGGGCTTCAGGCTGCTCCCCAGATGGGGCTCCTTGCCTGCTTTTCTTCCCTCTCTTTCTTCTTTTTGTCCCTTACCTCGCTTTCGTTGACTTTTCATATTCCTTGGGGTACTTTGACGTTTTTTTTTTTTTTTTTTTTTTTTTGCGAGTTAGAATATTTCTGATCTACAGCTATGTAGGACTGACTGACTGAGGAAAAAGGGACTGATGACCTAGCAGTTTAGCCCCTTTAATCATCCAATCAACCACAAATTTCTTTTAATCTGGGTGCCTTCTGTATCCAAGCATTTTTCCTCCTAGGTCATCAAAACATCAAATAGTATTCGTCTGTCGTTACATTGCCTTACCTCGTCCCATAAATATTTCTTCTTTTCAGTTTAGCAGCAGACAAGAATAATATCTGACAGATATGCATAATTCACCGTCTTTTTCAGCCCCTTTACGAATTTTTTCATGATCCCAAGTTTTATACGGAGAGGTGGCAGAATGATTTTCTCTCGTTTCACCGAACTTGCTTTTAAAACACTCTTGCCTCCTGGATACAGATTTGTTCCAGCTACCCATTCCTTTCTAACTCAGTGTAAAACATATCCCTCAGGTAAAGGAAGCAGGAATAATCTGACGCCTGACTGTTGTCAAAGAAACATTCCTGTAATCTTTAGATCACACAAAATCCATTCTTCCTCTGAACACTTCATTGGCGTTAATACCGGCGCAAGTATTTCTTAGTTTTCCTTAATGACGTAAGAATACCCTAATGGTATCGAATCAATTATTGGTAATGTGCTGGTGTACAGACGTTTTTGGTTCCACCTATATGCCGGCTGCGGTGGCCGTGCAGTTCTGGCGCTGCAGTCTGGAACCGCGAGGCTGCTACGGTCGCAGGTTCGAATCCTGCCTCGGGCATGGATGTGTGTGATGTTCTTAGTTTAGTTAGGTTTAAGTAGTTCTAAGTTCTAGGGGACTTATGACCTAAGATGTTGAGTCCCATACTGCTCAGAGCCATTTGAACCATTTTTTTCCACCTATAAACAAACTCCATTCTTGTTGTAATTCCATAAGTAAATACTCCTTCGGTATTACCATAGTAAATAAGAGGGCAATCTTCAGTGAAGTACTTAAGAAATTCTTTTTCGGTACCAGGAGACTCCTTTAAACGAAATCCCAAAAATTGACAACTTCTTTTGAGAGAACCAGATCTCTCACAAGTTAATTTAATTCGCGTTAGACGTCAAAATTCATCGCTTCTGTACACACAAAAAGTCATCGCCGTTGCAGAATCATACGACGACGGTAGAGTTCATGGGTGCATTAGGTACAGGAATACTGGGTCCATGTCATCTAAATCTATATGCATACTCTGCATATCACACTCAAGTGCCTGGCTATAGGCCTGATTGCTGATTTCAGGTTTGGATATGCAATGCTTTTAACGCTTTTTGTTAAAACACTCAGATTTTACCATGTAAAAACAATAATCACCGATGTGCTTCGTTTGCTCACACCACATCAGTGGAATTCAAATAATTGACTTTTGCTCCCATTAGATACATTTCCTTAATTCTGTAAAATGTATTATGCAAGCAGTTTGGCGTGAATTTTACCTCGGTCTCCTAACAATAAATCAAAATAAGCTAAGTTAGATTTTTCACGAATCAGGATCTGCTCACCCTTCTCGATTTCAAAGTAAATGATACGCAGATCAAACAAAACCAATTAGGATTGTTTACTGTCGTCTTGGAGCTCATTATCATGCAAAGCAGCAAAACGTTAGCCAGTGTTTTCTTATTGTCGCTCCGGCTGATATCCGTTGTTCTTAACATTCTTATTTGTACAATTAAAGAATCTCATTGGTAAAAGGCATTTTTGCTCTGAAACTTCCTTCGTCCTTAATTAGGTTGGCTGGATGTCGGATTTGGGCAGGATCTATCTCATGACAGATGAAGCCTGGGAGATCCTTCGTCTGCTCTGATGTGTGTAACGACCGGAAGCTATACTTTAAATTCTTAAACTGTTTATTAGTGTTGACTTCAATATTGCTTTCTGTGCCTCGATTTTATCAATCCTACGGACTTCCATAACTGGTTCAAATTCGTGTTAGTTCTCACTAACTCCAGCTGAGCTACCTCTTACACACACACACACACACACACACACACACACACACACACACACACACACACACACACACACAACCACCTCGTCGTCAAGGTTCTTAACACCCAACCAACGTACACAAAATCGTGTTAAGTGGTTGCTCGTGGTGTGTGTGAGAAACCCGCTTTGTCAGGGCTACAATTTCGCCGTGGATATTAGTACCAGTACCAGTACTAGTACAAGCACCAGCTCCTGAACTTTGCGCGAAAGCTGGAGGCTGAACGAGGATTGGGAGCAGGGGGCCGGATTTAGCAGCTGAGCCGATCTGTAGGTATAAGTAAATCCTTTTCGTCCTCAGCAGATTACAAACGCATAATTTCCCGACAGCGAGCCTCAAGATTGCACCGGAAGCAGGCCGTGGCCTGTAGCTTGGACGATTGCTTTGGACTGTGTGAACGAACGAGTTAGAGCAGTCGTACGGGCTATGGGCTGCTGGCTACTACATCCTCCGCCACCGATGACTTAAACCTTTATTACGTTGAGACAGCTTTAAAGAGTGGTGGTCTGCATAGAGGGTGGTTCCTTTACAGCTACCTTGGAAATGCATATAATCGATGATGCACAGTTCCTAGAACTGAAACCAGTGCGATCCATTTGTCTTATTCTTGATAAATATACATCTATGCGATTGTTACGAAATTCACACTCGTCAAAAGGTTTCTAGAACCACTTTCTCAACCGTTGCCCTCCCAAAAAGTATGTGGAAAGGACAAAAACTAAAATATTTCAGTGAGAGGTCGGATTTCTCTAAACTACGGTGGTTAGTTCTTCCTACGTAGGTAGGAGTCAACAAAATACCTGGCTTTCGGAGGAGAAAGTTGTTAGGCAACGTAAAGCTCCTTTATTTTAATGATTGTCACCCCAACTCGCTTATCATATTCGTGACAATCTTGCCCCCTATTGCTTGATAATTCAAAACGAGCAGCCCTTCTTTGAACTTTGTCGATGCCCTCCATGAATTCTATGAGATGGATTTCATAACGAGTAGTAATCCATAAGGGAACGAACAAGCGTAGTATATGCGGTCTCTTCAGTAGATTTGTTGCATCATTGAAGCATTCTGCCAGCCTCTTTGGTTCGCCTTTCCAACAAAGATTTCTATGTGATTGTTCCAGTTTGATATTTGTAGTTCTTGTACCTAGGAATTTACTTGAATCTACTCATCGTATTTATTTACTGTGTAAATACTTAGGTTTCTCTAGGTGACTTCCCATTAATTACCTCGAACTGTGACATGGCTGACAGAAAAACCTAGGCTCTAGTCGAACAACTGAGATGATACTCTAACGCCAAGCATAAAATGAGATGGGTACAGCACGTGTGAAGTGACAAAATACTGCAGCACGACGTGCGTGTTCTGCTTCATATGTCAGCTTCCTGGTAAAGTGTAAATCCTCTCTCTAACGGTCATACTTACTGTGATATACGCATTTAAGTAAAACACAGCGCAAAATTCGTAAACTTTGCAATGAAAAATAGGGCTCGCTATGATTTTGCCTTTGGTGCACATTAAACCACATGTTGCTGTATATGAAATTTAGCTAATATATCGAATTTTTCTTGACTTGAGGGGAAGTATCTGCCTCCATCTTGAGAAAATGGATCGTATGTAGGGCGTTAAATTGCAATCGCACCTGCACAAGAAAAAAATAATCAAAAACACCCCTCGTATCTCCTAAATCAAGATATCGAAACGAGATTTTGGCGAATAATTGCACACGGAGTATTCGGCCAACTTGTCAACACGCGGATCTTCCTTACCTACGGCGATGTAGTAGAAGTGTATAGCAGTTTTTTTCGTCTTTTCAATCCAGTACTGTAATTCTTGGAGTCAACAACAGCTATCGAAGAGAATAAATCTGAGACCTTCCAGTGTCCCCAAATCTCTTCCACATATATAGCCTCCTTAACTGATTATCAAGGGGAGATGGAAGGCAATTTTAGTCCCTATTTTGCCAGTGATATTTCACCCATTGAATAGGTTGTAATTCTCAAAAGAATACCTGAGACATGGTAGGTGTAAGCACACGTGCGTAAGCCAACGGAATCGCTGTAAAAGAAGAGAGGAAATTAATTCGAACCCTCCTCATCATAGCTGTCTTCATGATTGTCCCCAGGGACATCAGAATATTCATATGAGAATTATCGAAGAGCAATTGTTGAAATAGACGGCTACAGTGGGTGTAAATAAGAAAATAACGGAGGGTTAATTCTAGTGAAGGTCTCGGTGATTGCAAGGCCTTAAATAAAGAGATCATAAAAACCAGCCCGAAGTGGAATTTGCGAATGGGACCCACAGCAACATCTGCGGACACAAATAAGATTGTATAAAAGGGTAGACATTGATTCAATGAATCAGCAACATCTCGATAGTCGCCACACATTCCAACAAACTACCAAGGTTCTTTAACGTTGATCGTTGTCAGTCAGATTATAATTAAAAATAAATTTCTGCCTTTTAAAATATTATCAAATAGTGCGTGAATAGCATAAACTTTATGTATCCCACAAACAACACACCACCATCACGTAACAGTAAAGCTAATTGCAGCAATGCAGCCTTTGCTTACAGCTTTCCATAAATGTATTAATTTCTTCGTAGCAATCGGTGACATCCTTCTTGAGGGGATACGCAAGAGTCGCATACTAACAACCATACACCTCATCCACTACTACTCTCTCTGGTGCAATCTGTGGCTGAAGAAGTCCCTGGTCCAGATGAAGCTGCTCGCCATATTCCTGAGGAATACCCTCTGCCTGCAAGGTCTGGGCATTCAGAGTGGGAGCTCAAACGTTAGGCGCATAATGGGGCTCCTTAGGGATGCGATTGCGAAGGAGGGGAAGGAATTAAATGTTTACTCTGTGTGCATATTGAGAAGAGTCATTCCAGATGTGTGGAACAGATGCTCCCAGATCCTGTGAAGAGCACAGGGTACAGCCAACTGCCAGTGGTGGCTCATGTTGGCACGAACGATATGTGTTGATTTGGATCAGAAGATTGTCTGGTTTCGGACGGCTAGCTGCAGTGGTAGACTGCCAATCTTGCTTGAGAGACGAAGGCGGAGCCCACCATCTGTAGTATCATTGACAGAACCGACTGGAGTTCTTTGGTACAGAGCCGAGTGGAGAGTCTAAATCAGACTGACAGTTCTGCGACCGTGTAGGTTGCAGATTCCTCGACTTGCTCCGTAGCGTTGTGGGTTTCTGGGGTCAGCTGAATAATTCGCGCGTCCACTACGCACAGGCGGCGATTACACGACTAGCAGGGGCTGTATGGAGGGGACTGGTCGGTTCTTTAGGTTAGAGGGTCTCGGGAACGTGCAGAAAGGGCTTCAGTTTCAAGGGATGCGGGACGAACACAGGCAGAGGGTAGGCATAGGAACAAGCAAAATTACAGTTGTAAACTGTCGTAGCTATGTTGGAAAACACAGCTCCAAGCGCTAATAGAAAGCACTGAATATAAAATCGTTATAGGTATGGAAAGCTGGCTAAAATCGGAGGCAAATCAGCCGAAGTTATTACAAAGCACCTAACCGTCTTCAGAAAAGATAGCTTACAGGGTGGTGGCATTTTAATTTGTCAGTATGAGTTAAATTTGTAGCGAAAATGAAGTAGATAGTTGGTGTGAGTATGAGTAGAGGCTATACGTGGCAACCGGAATAAATTAACTGGTTCCTTTTACCTACTTAATGTGTCCCCCCCCCCCCCTCCGACTCGCATGATAAAGTTGTACAGTTCAAAGAAACCGTGACTTTCATTTCAAATAAGTGCCCCACTCACAGAACTATAGTTCATTGCGACTTCCATCTACCCTCGATAGCTCGGCAAAAATACGTCAATAAATTCGGTGGTAAGCACGAAACCTCATCCATATTCGTACTGAATGCCTTCTCAGAAGATTATTTTGAGCAACTGCTTCAGGAACCCACTCTAAGCGTAAATGGTTGCGAAAACATACTTGATATCTTAGCAACAAATAATCATGACCAAATAAGGAGCATCATAACAGATACAGGGATTAGTGACAACAATGTTTCTGTAGCTAGGGTGAGTAAACAGCAAGCATTATGACGAATACAGTGGTTAGTGACCACAAAGTCTCTGAAGCAAGACTTAATACCGCAACACCGAAACCCACCAGATCGAAACCGCAAAATACATATGTTTAAAAAAGCAGATAAAAATTCTCTTGACACCTTCCTAAAGAGTGTCTCCACTCCTTCCAATCTGACCATGTAAGCATAGACCAGATGTGGTTTAAATTTTAAAACAGTAGTATAGACTGCAACTGAGATACATGTACCAAGTAAATTAATAAGAGAGGGTACTGATTTCCCCCCCCCCCCCCTCCCATAGTATACAAAAAGGTCAGATCACTATTGCAGAAGGAATGAAAAAAGCGTGTCAAATTTAAAAGAACGTAAAATCCCCAAGATTGGCGACGTTTTAAAGAAGCTCGAAATTTAGCGAGAAATTCAATACGAGATGATTTTAAGTTTCCTCAACCAAACTGCCTCGAAATCTGGCAGAAAACCCTAAGAAAGTCTGTTCGTATGTAAAGTAAACCAGTGGCAAAACGCAATCGGTACCGTCACTATGGTCCGCAGTCGTGGTCTCCCGGTCGCATTCGTATTTCCCGAGCACGGGGTCACGGGTTAGATTCCCGGCGGGTCAGGGATTTTCACCTGCCTCGAGATGACAGTGGTTGTGTTGTCCTCATCATTTCATCATCAGTCTTGAAAGTGACGAGACTGGACTGAGCAAAGGTTGGGAATTTGTAGGGACGCTGATAGCCGCGCAGTTGAGCGCCCACAAACCAATCGCCACCACCGTCACTGCGATATAACAACGGCGACGTTACTGATGACAGCGTCACTAAAGCACAGTTACCAAACACCATTTTCGGAAAATCCTTCACAAAAGAATCAGTAAATATTCCAAATTCGAATAAAGAACCGCCATCATGAGCAACTTAAAAGATGATTTCCTTAGTGTAGCGAAGTAATAACACTTAAGGCATTCGGTCCAGATTGTATAGCAATCAGGTTCATTTCAGAGTATGCTGCTAATATTTAGACACTTAGCAATCATACACAACCTCTCACTCGTGGAAATACCCGTACTTAAAGACCGGAAAGGTGATCAGGTCACACCAACACCCGAGAGAGTGAATAGGAGCAATCCGCTGAATTACAGACCCACATCACTAACTTCCATTTATTGACAAATAGCCAACACGGAGTCAGAAAATATCGTTCTTGTGAAACGCAACTAGCTCTTTATTCTCACGATGCAATGACTGCTGTCGATAGAAGTCAAAATGGTTCCATATTTTTCTGTTTCCAGAAGGCTTTTGCACTGTTCCTCACAATTGACATAATTTCACTGCGTACCTATGGAGTGTCGTCTGAGTTGTGTGTGACTGAATTCGTGATTTTCTGTCCGGAAAGTCACAGTTGATAAAACTGACGGAAAGTCGAGTGAAACAGAAGTAATATCTGATGATCCTTAAGAAAGTGTTACAGGCCCTCTGTTGTTCCTGGTCTGCATAAACGACGTATGAGACAATCTGAGCAGTCTTCTTAGATTGTTTGCAGCTGATGCTGTCATTGACCATCATGAAATTTCATAATCTGATCAGACTGAATTTCTAAATGATTGACAAGATCTGTATGGTTCAAAAAGAGGCAGTTGACTCCAAATCATGAAAAGTGAAGTCATCCATATCATCATTAAAATGAACTTCAGTTACATGATAAATCACAACTGTAAAGTCAACTAAATTATTGGATTACAGTTGCGAATAACTTAAATAGGAACGACATAGATATTGTTCTGGGGAAAGCAAACCAAAGACTGCGATTCATTGTCAGAACACTTAGCAAATGCAGTAGGTGTACTAGAGAGACTTGTCCGCCCTTTTCTGCAGTATTACTGTGCGGTTTGGTATCCGCCACAAATTGAATTGACGAAGGACGCCGAAAAAATTCAAAGAAGGGCAGCTCACATTGTATTATCGCGGAATGGGGCACAGAGTGCCATAGATATGATACACGAATTGGAGTAGCTCTTTTTTTTTTAAAAAAAAAAAAAAAAGGCGTATGTCGCTTCCGCAGGACCTTCTCATGAAATTTCGATCACCATATTTCTCCTCAGTGTGAAAATATTTTGCTGGCGCCTACTTACATAGGAAGAAATGATCATAATAGTAAAATAAGAGAAATCGGAGGTCGCATGGAAAGGTTTAAGTGTTCGTTTGTTCGGCCCGCTGTTACAGAGTGCAACAGCAGACAAGTAGATTAAAGATGTTTCGATGAACCCCCTGCCACGCACTTGAAAGCGAATTGAGTAATCCTGTAGATGATGTACTTGCCCCATCCCCGACATCCGTGGTCGATCTATAATAAGTAATGATCCCACACACAGTAACATAACTTCCAGTTATGTTGTCTTTCTGAACTTGAAATTATGTTGGCAATTCACTACGCTTCTCAAATGTCAGCTCTATGAAACTAATACACTATCGACAATACATATCTTTACGATCTACACATTTTCGTCAGGTAACGCTGTAGGTACAGCTGACTTGGCACATTTTGTCACCCATGGACTAATGCCCCTAAAAACACTATATATAATTCAAATAATTCCCTCAATGTGAATGTTAGTTGTATTGACGTAAAGGAGAACCCTCACATAAGCTCGATGACAGACGACAAAAGTGAAATCTTTGGATTAATGGCTGTACACAAATGGCTGCATCTAACTTGAGTATCCTCAGCTCGTAGCTCGTAGCTCGTTTAATTAAAACTCTCGCCGCTCGTTCCGTTGCTAAGCGAAATACCTTTTTTAACTACGAATAAAAACACTGATAGGGAACAGTTTCTCCTCCGCTAACTCGTTAGTGCAGACTTGCAAAATGTTTTACACACTAGTGGCCAACTGTGCTTACTCACACAATAATATTGGTCATGCGTTTCACCTGACTTACTGTTTCCAGCATCATACGTCGTAAAAGTAATTATTAGCCAATAACTCTTGAATTTTGACCAAAGAACAAGATGTACTCAGTATTTCAAACTTTTCGTATTTAGTTATAAACTAATCAGAATCAGTGTCATGAAACATTTTCTACAATTTTAATTCAGTGGTGCTAACAGAAGTAACAGGAAACCATTGTCGGCTAATCGGGACCCCACATTTGTGGCTTTCTGGTAGTTGTAGCATGTTCACTTGTTCTATAGTTCACTAATGTACACAGACGTGAATTGTTTTGCCATCACGGTGATAAGACACCAGAAATGACTCTAGACTTTTGTATCTAGAGTACTGTCTCCCTGTTATCAGATTTTTCTGCAGGGGTGTTCTCCGTTTTACTCCGAAAATTAAGTGAACAGTGTAAGTGAAGGACAATACTGCGTGGGACAAACATCCAGTGCTTCATCTTTTCAACCCAACATTCAAAAAGTAGTAAAAATCAAATTTTCTAAGAACGAATAAATAATAGAAATTATAATATTAAAGTAATATTTTAGTAATAACTGCATCATTCAGTTTACGATTATCAAGTTTTCTGTTGGTCTGCACAAAAGCTGCGGTACGAATTCAGGTATTTTCTAAAGATTGCATTACTGAATTTTAGTCTGGGCTTTGGTGCATCAGAACAAGAAGAAAAAAGTGATTTTACACATACCATTTTTCCAGCTATCTTCAGCCCAATGGCAACTGTTAAATCCGCATCACCAAATGAGTGTGAGCTAAAGAGTAGTTGATGCCAGGAGTCTCCTCTCACTGCTGTAGCAGCAGCTAAGACAGGAAGAGTAACAGACTGCTCACAACTTGGAAGATGAGAAAAATTATTCTAATTCGCGAGTAAATTTTCCAGACGAAAAATTAAATATTCTCATTGTCCCTTATTAGTTACCAATTTGACTTTTGGCACCTTTTGATGAATCATGTGAGGTAGAGCCAGTGTCTTGCAAATGAGTCGCAGGCAGAAAGGAATCTTAAAAACTGCGTTATACTATTGGAAAAGTTCATAGGGGATGAGCTAACAGTAAAAAGTAAAGACAAACTTGTCAGTTTCTGTAAATACGTTGGCAGTCAAGGTTGATCCACTACCATCTTATTGCAGGAAATGGAAGTACCTCATTTTATCATAGGCATAAGCAATCAGTGCGTTTCTTCTTATTTCCTTACAATACTATCGTCAGATGAAAATTCTCATTTTATCATAGGCACATATAAATCTAACTCAACAAGAGGCTCAATTTATTTGTTCTTTGAGCCACTATAAATGATTTGCAAATATTTGTTTTGACATCTGTGTAATAGGACATTATTCCATCCTCACTGTTGTATGACAGTACTATCTCACTCAAAAATGAGCATGGATCAAAGTTCAATACTTCATTCAAATAAATACTGGACAGTATAATTCAAAATAGTGGAAGAAATATTTCACAGAAGTGATAATTAAAGAAATCATGATACACTGAATGTGAGTAGGGACTTACTTCAGTTGATATTAGACGATTCGGTTTGCTTTGTAAATATCCACATATTTAACTTACTTACCTCAACAATGAATTCTGTTGACAATTTAATCACATTTACCAGCACAACAGTTGAGATTTACGTTCATTATGTAAGGTTATTCAACCTGATAACGTCGAGATGTTCTTCGAATTTCAGCTTGTGTGGTATTTTGCAAACAGTAGTGAAAGACCTACCTTCAGCGTGTGCAAAATTGAATCGTCATTCGCTATGAAAAATTATTATTTGATATAAAGTGCTTAAGTAAATTATTATTAATAGGATAAACCATACATGTGAGGTAGAGGTTGTGTACACAGGCTGTGTTGAGTAGTACAATTTGCAGTAATTGGTTATGTCGAACTTAATAACAGGTGAGGTCTATCAGTATGAACCAATGTTACAAAGTAGCGGAATTTCCTCAAGAATAATGGCACCATCTGGGTACCTGATACACGTGTGCCACCACAACAGTAACTATCAAAGTGAATTTAAAAATGCTGGCAGCCGGTGGACAGGCATCGCCTAATAGCCCTTAGCATGTGCACTAATGAGGAAGCTGTGATGTGTGCAACATGTACGTTTCCTGCATGGTACCCTATTAAGATAATGTCGTCACGCAGTGTTAGATGGCCGCCAGTATGCGACTCTGTCGTCAGACCACTTAGTTTGTTCTCCTGAGCACTGTAAAAAGTAGCCAAAGGAATTAAGATTTTCCAGTGGATGAAAAGGATGTATGAAAATTACATCCAGCGAAATTTTTAGTATTCCTGGAAGCTACACGCTCAAGGGCACACCGGGAGTCCACGTCTATCGGAATCGCTCCCTGTAGGGCACGGTGTACCTGCACTCGTTTCGTCCACTCTAATGGCTGACCGCTTGGACAGTTGCTGTCAGTACGACACTAACTTCCGTAGGCGTGCTTCTTGTATACTTACAGATTCGATATGGAAGTATCAACGACGACTCGCGAGACGCCGTGTGGCCACTATGAAGGTTCCTCGTATACCATAGAGATACGAAACATTGTGATCTGATAATGTAAAAAACGTGGATCAGAATATTGCCGAGGAATGCTTTAGACCAAAGACTGTAAATTGCTTAGTTCAAATAAGCATCAGTGAGGAGCACAGGATGATGGAGAAAAAAAATAAAAAAAATAACTGGATCGGGCGAAGAGGAGATACTGGGAGGAAGAGATTTCTATTTCTAAAGTATATGCCGAAGAGTTAGTTGAAGTGCACTATCGAGGGTGTGATTTTTATTACTGAAATACTAGAGCAGCAAGCAACGAAGAGGACTTTATACAAGCATAGGACTAAATCACACGGATATCGGAAAGAACCAGAAACAAGAAGTTGATATTCAAGGATGGGAACTAACTGTGAAAGATGGTAGCTATTTTCTCTTAAGTGACAACAGCTTTGGAGAAACGATCATAGTTTTTTTAGTGGAAAAGCAGGAAGAGAGGCTCTGAAGATTAAACAAGACTTTCCATGGATGGAACCTTCAAATCTTGTAGCAAGCAATTTTCACAAAGATACACTATCACGAGTATGAAACGAACATATATCCGGTGGTCTTTTCAGTCTTACCAAACAAGGCACACAGATCCGCCTTTTTCCGCAAGGTTGTGGATAATGTACAAGACTGGAATTCTCAATATGTCACCGTTGATTTCGAATGAGCTGCGATTTCTGCGCTGAAAGTTGTGCTCTCATCGGATGAAGTTCGTGGTTGGCAGTTCCGAATAAAAAAACACTCTGGAGGAAAGTAAGACTATGTGAACACAGAGAAAATAAAGTAGTAAGGCTGCAACTTCACGTGTGTGCAGCTTCGGCGTGCCTTCGATCTCAAGATGTCTGCGATGGCTGGCTCGAGATGCATTCACAAGCACCGGATGTCGCCAAGCTCCCTCATATTTTTCGGCTATTTCGCAGACGATCTGAAAATGACGAAGTCCGTTGGAGCTGCTACAGACTGTGCCATCGTACGACCGACGCTGTAGAAGGCTGCCACAACAAATAATTTGCTCGGAAACCCGAGTCGTAAAATAAACAACGTGGCCGTGTGTGTAAAGACAAGCAAAGAAATCGGCGTGTGCATTAATGTGGTCGAAGCTAAGTATGTAAGGCAAACGAAAGGAAAAAACCTCTCTGAAACTCGATGAAAGACTGGAAAAAAGAAGTACGAAGAAGATAGCGACATCAGGGATTATTCGAAAGCGATCTCCAAAATTTTCAATGAAGTCATCAGCTAGTGTTTCACGATGCATGTGAATGAATGTATAGTGAGAAGCAAAAAGATAGCCCGGCCCGGATAATTCAGTCCACGAACAGAGCATTGCGCTACCTAAGTTCAGAAGTGCGATTATTCACAACTCTATCGGTCTGTTGAGCTTCAGCTTGATATTCATATCGTCAAAAAGAAGCAATATAATAACTAGGATACAGTATATGCCGAGATTAATGGCAATTAAACTTATATCAGTTCTTTTGAATATCATTATTCGGGCACGTAGAACGGTTGAAATACAGTTACTCCACGTCTGTAGAATGACGACGACGACGACCGTTCTAAATCAGTTTACATGGCTGAGTGAGTGGTTAGACTGTTTACGAACACAAAGGACGAGCATTCGAATCTAACTAGTAATTTGAAATTGTTTATTTAGACCTTAATTCGTTACAAACTGCAATTTTAGGCTTTTTTCTAGGGTCCACTTCTTCAAAATATTCGATTTTATAATAGTCTAATCTTCAAAAAAACATTGTCAGGATAAAAATATTTAAAACGGATGTATTTGCTGTAATTGTAATTACTTCTACCGCCCCCTGGTGTCAATATTTTCAAGCTGAGAGAAATGTATCATCTGATAGGCATAATTTTCCTCTAAGTTCTTACTCGGGACTTACGCGAGCGAGTAGATGTGCCTTCCAGTATCTATTGTTTCCAGTTTGAGTATTATTCTTCAACTAAGGTATGTCTATTTTGTCATTACGTTAAAGAGTTCGGGAGCTTCTTGGTAGCGTGTCAGCTTACTGTAGTGGTAGCTGTAGTATGTGTCGGACCGTCTCACCGCAGTCTTTTTTATCGCGTCGCAAATGTTTCGTGCTTTATGTGCTTTTTGATATTAAATTCTATTTTGTTTCCATTTTTCAATGTTCTCTTCCGTAAATAATTACGGTTTGTAAATTTGGTGTCTAAAAGTAATCTTACTTGGAAGGTAATGCTCCTCTGACCTTCCATAAAATACTGTATTTGCATATTGAAATTAATATTATTCATCTAACTATCCCATTTTACAAAAAATAAAATAAAACGAAGAGTTGGGTACATATACCTCAGTATTTTGTCCACATGCCACTGGCAACAAGAACAGCTTCGATCGTTCGTGGCAAAAAATAGACAAGTCTATTGAAGACGTCCTCATTCATTGGCAATTCTCTCCCAAGAAGGATGAACCAAATCTCAGGCATTCATAGTTTCTGGAGTCCTCAGAGGCTCTCCATTGATTTGCTGGGTACGGACTTGACGACGTCGGGGTTCCTGAGCTGGGGACTGGTAAGCGCGAACAATCCCTTGTCACCGTAAGCACTAAGCATGCTTCAGCGACCACCGCGCGGCGCAGCGGTAGAACGTTGTCTCAGAGAATGGAGGTCTTGGCTTGACCACCCAGGTCGCGAGGACGGGATAAACCTCTATTAAAAATCTCTGTCTTGAGGTGTGCTGCGCGCTGATCTCGTGGGACCGCGACGGAACCTTCGAAATCATCATCTCCTGAGCGAGAAAGGTGTACCATCTGGGAGTATTCATACCCATTTATCCAAAATAATGAGGGGCTAGTCCTCCTGATAACACCACTTAAGACTGCAGTAACAGGGCTCATGGAGTCATGAATAACAATGTGTTTCTGGTGATAAAGCGGAAGGAGAGGACATTTGAAAGTGGTCCCCCTTTTATATCCATAGAGCTTAGAAAGTACTTGCTGGAACATTAAAATCTATAAAACGATTGCGTAATGGTTCACTGTTGGTCGAAACTAACAGGTCAAAGCAGGTAGACCTTAAGAAATCGCAGAAATTGGGTGACTATATCATTGTTGAGATGCAAACCTCAACTCCAGTAAGGGCATTGTCACAGGCCGAGATATCATGGACATAGCAGAAATAAAAGAATGGGCATCCCAGAGAATAGTCGATGTGGAACAACGAACCCGCAGGAATAATGGACATCCCTGTAATGGACTGGCCTGCACAGAGTCCTGACCTGAATCCTATAGAACACCTTTGGGATGTTTTGGAACGCTGACTTCGTGCCAGTCCTCACCGACCTACATCGATACCTTTTCTCGGTGCAGCGCTAAGTGAAGACTGGGCTGCCATTCCCCAAGAAACCTTCCAGCACCTGATTGAACGTATGCTTGCGAGAGTGGAAGCTTTCATCAAGGCTAAGGGTGGGTCAACCCACATTAAATTCCACCAATACCGATACAGGGCGCTAAGAACTTGTCATTTTCAGCCAGGTGTCCGGACATTTTGGATCATAGTGTATATGTAATAATTGAACTATTTCTTAACGAATATGATGCAGTAGCGGCGTTTGCGAATAGTTGTCAGTGCTAGCAGACATGCAACACTGCGTGAAATAACCGCACAAATCAATGTGGGACGTACGTCCAATGTATCCTTTAGGACGGTGCGACGAAATCTGACGTTAATGGGCGAGACGAGGGCCTTTGCTAACAGCGCAACATCGCTGTAGCGCATCTCCTGGTCTCGGTTGGACCATGGACGACGGGAAAACCGTGACCTGATCAGATGATTCCCGGTTTCATATCGTAAGAGCTGATAGTAGGGTTAGTGCGTGGCGCAGACCCCACGAATCTGTGGACAAAGTTGTCGGCAAGGCACTGTGCAAGCATGTGGTGCCTCCATAATAACGTGGGCTGCGTTTACATGGAACGTAGTGGGTCCTCTGGTCCAATTGTACCAATCATTGACTGGAAATGGTTACGCTCAGCTACTAAGAGACCATTTACTGTCTTTCATGTAATCCATATTCCCAAACAAAGATGGAAATTTTATGACTGACAGTGCACCATGTTACTAGGCCATAATTGTTCGCGATTAGTTTGAAGAACATTCTGGACAATTGGAGCGAATGATTAGGTCACCCAAATCACCCGACATGAATCCTACCGAACATTTATGGGACACAATCGAGAGGTCAGTTAGTGCAAAAAGTCCTGGATCGACGACACTTTCTCAATTATGGACTATTCTAGAGCAACATTCCTTAATATTTCTGCATGGGACTTCCAACGACTTGAGTCCGTGCCACTTCGAGTTGCTGCACGACGCCAGGATGGAGGAGGTCCTACACGATATTAAGAGGTATCTCATGACTTTTGTCACCTCGGTGTAGTGAAGAAAAGGGCAAGCGCCAACAGTTCTTGTGCAGTACTTTGTGTGAGCAAGTGGTCTCAATTACAGTTTTGTTTCAACGCCCTCGTTAACACGGTTATTAAACATAAGAGTATAGTTCTGGTACGACAAGGGGAGTCAACTGATCATATCGTTTTTGAAGGATTCTTCCCAGCATTAGCGACAGCTGATCAACGTATTCCTCAGAAAACATGAATTTGGATGATCGAATAGGGAATTGGATCCTGTTCTTCCGACTAAGAGTAAAGCTTCCCGATGTCATCCTGATAAATATCTCAAGGCATACTGTAGTGTAAAATAAATTTCAGATCAAGCTCTTGTGATAGAAGGGATACTTAAAATTTGACAGCTATGGAACTATAGAAGCTTAGGAGATACATGCGAATAACACTGGTAAAATTAAATTTCGTATGAAGAGAGCTATGTATATACTAAAGGCCAAGGTTTCTGCTGTATAAAAAGTCATTTTACGCTGTATACTCTGAACATTGGTACTCAGTATCTTATGTTACTCCCAACAGACTTACACAGATGAGCCGAAACATTGACCATCTGCTTAACATCATGTTGGCCCATTTTTTGAACTGACTGCAGCAGCGATTCTGCAAGGCATGAATTCGATAAGTCGTTAGTAGGTTGCCAGAGGTACGTGGCACGTCTGCACTCAGATCACGCAATTACCAAATTACCATAAACGGCGGGCCGGTGGTTTGTGGGCGAGGACCTGGTGCCCGATAGTCCCCGATGTGTTGCATCGGGTACAGATTAAACGAATTTTGTGATAAAGACATCAACGTAAGATCATTGCCATGGTGTCAGTCCGTTGCAGTACGATTCTGGCCTTTGGACTCGGCTAATTATTCTGCCGGAAAACGTCATCAGCGCAGTAGCGGCTAGTGCAAAATCATACCAACGTGCTACAATGTCGAGGCGTGTAGCCTTTTGACTTGATAGTTATCGTAACTTAATGGAATGTATAAATTTTATGTGTATAAATTTAATTGTTGAACCGTATTTAAATTTTACAATTAAGTCTGACATTGCTAGGAATAAAATAAAATTATGGCGGTATTTGTGGTAATCAAATCAGGGGCCGCAAATTAGTAATCTACACTTTAGAATACTCGCCCACGGCGGAGTTCTGACAACGGTACTTAAAAATCGCTCATACTCTACACCTAAACAATACGCTACACGCAATTTGAAAGAAAAATACTGACCTTTTGAATTCAGTAATCTGTGACAAATGATTTACATTAGATTAAATATTTGCTCAGAAAATGATCTACCCTTCCTAAAACCATCTTTGTATTCACCTAAATTACTCTGTTTAGTAGAATCTTAAAGAATGTTACATGCAACTCGTTGGAAAGATATTCCTCTGTTGTTGTTTATTACCTTTCTTATGTAGTAGATGTGTCAAGACTACCTTCCATTCTCCTGTGCATTTTTGCGTTTTCCAAGTTTTCTCAAAGATTAATTTTAGATGTATTTTTTTATTTTTGGTAGAGATCGTTCCAAAAGTTCTTCGGTAATGTAGTCCTCTCCACTAACTTTGTAAGGTTTTAAGAACTTCGTTTTCTTTGATGTTCGAGGGAAAGCTTCTAGATTTCAATAAATGTTTGCGTATTAGAGCCTAAGGATTGTTTCTGGGATATTAAGAAACTGATAAAAATATTTTGCAAGTATTTCGGAAATTTTCAGTGTTACGTAAGCTAGATTGGTGAGCCTTGTCGCACTCCCTCTCTTGTTAGATTTACATTTGAAGTACATCCAAGCAACTCTTTAAATCTCACTTACTTCTCCAAAGATATACTGGAAAAGGCCCTCTTTTTGCAAATCCTCAACTTAAAACACTTTCATTCTAAATTTCTTTGTGTACTTGCTTTTTTACCACAATCTAGCCTATAGCCTTTTGACTTACAAGGATAGTAATCATAACTAAATCGAATGCATTAATTGTATGTATATAAACTGAATTGTTATTTTTAATTTTGTAATAAATAGTTTAACATAGCGAGTAATAAAGTAAACAGAAAAATTGCTGCGCTAGTATTAGTCTTAGTCGTAGGAAAGACGCGGTTGGACGATGAAGTCTGGGGCCGCTGGCAGTATGTAGTAATAGTCGGCAACCAGTAGGCCATGCATAGTAAACAGGGTGCGGAGCTGCGACAGCGATATTGCACGTACGATGTGTTTTGAGTGGTGCAACAACGAGACAGGAAACCACGGCGTTGCTTGAAGTTACTGCAATGTATGAGGCGAGACAGTAGGCCAGAGCCAGGAGGGCGATGTGTAAGTGGCTGACGTATGGGAATTTACCCCTGCCATAGTTTCTGTCTCTCTGACACTACGTCAGAAGCGAGGAGAAACTCAGTTTAAATAGATGGGCAATTTTAGCTAGACAAGTGTGTGCCGGGTCAGACTAGAGTCGGGTCGGACCTGTGGTGGTCTACGCTTATAGGGGCCAGTCTGGCAGCGATGTTGTAAATACTCTGTGTAATCTGTTCTTTATTTCTATGTACTTATTCGGGCTGTATTCCGCCTCTGGGGACGCAACACAGAGGTGTGATGGAGCGGCAGCCGGGTACTTAGACTGCATGGTCTCTGAAGGAGGGCAGCGACAGTGGTCTGCAGTGGGTCCAGGACGAACCACGTTCGCTTCCCACCTGGCGTACCGGGGTCCGGGCGAGGCGTACGCTATGGGAGACGCAGCAGCGCTGGAGCAGTGCCAGAGGTGGCGGCAGGTGTAGCCATCCGGCAAGCACCACTAGCGGCAAGTTGCGGCACTGCATCCCGGAGGGCGCTGGTTCGAGTCGGGTCCTGCCTGGGAGCAGCAGCAGCGGCTGAGGGCCGACGGAGACCAGTACAGCCACCTTCATCCCATGGTCGGACAGAGCAGGCCAAACAGGGCGGAGGACAGCGGGGACCCCAGGGACTGTAACAGTATCCGGATTCGCGGGCAACTATGTGGCACAAAAGGCGACGCCTCGGAGAGCGGCGACCGGGCGAGCGTGGCTGAGTTCCAGCTGAGTGGCGTTGCAGTCGGCAGCAGCGCTATCGGCATACCCGGAGTTGCTGAGCTGGCTGGACTTGCGGAACAGCACGCGGGCAGCGCACCGACATTACGCTTCTGTAAATTATGTGAATAAAGAAACTCTTCCGAATACCGCTGTATCACTCTGCGCTGCCTCTTGACGCTATTGAACTTGCTCGGCCTCCTGACGAAAAGCGGCGCGGTGGATCCCGGCTCCAGTTCGGCCATCTGAAGTCCCGGGTTCGACCATCGAGGCCCCGCAACAGTGGTGTCAGAAGTGGAACCGGTTACAACGCTGGTACCGGATTTCCACTCTCATCTTATGTTGAGAAAGTAGCGTTGAGGTGTGCCTGTGTAGAGGGGTAGTTTTTTGGTTGCATTCATGACGGGGGTCACACACTTCTGGTTATGTCACACACTTCTGGTTATGTCACACACTTCTGGTTATGTCACACACTTCTGGTTATGTCACACACTTCTGGTTATGTCACACACTTCTGGTTATGTCACACACTTCTGGTTATGTCACACACTTCTGGTTATGTCACACACTTCTGGTTATGTCACACACTTCTGGTTATGTCACACACTTCTGGTTATGTCACACACTTCTGGTTATGTCACACACTTCTGGTTATGTCACACACTTCTGGTTATGTCACACACTTCTGGTTATGTCACACACTTCTGGTTATGTCACACACTTCTGGTTATGTCACACACTTCTGGTTATGTCACACACTTCTGGTTATGTCACACACTTCTGGTTATGTCACACACTTCTGGTTATGTCACACACTTCTGGTTATGTCACACACTTCTGGTTATGTCACACACTTCTGGTTATGTCACACACTTCTGGTTATGTCACACACTTCTGGTTATGTCACACACTTCTGGTTATGTCACACACTTCTGGTTATGTCACACACTTCTGGTTATGTCACACACTTCTGGTTATGTCACACACTTCTGGTTATGTCACACACTTCTGGTTATGTCACACACTTCTGGTTATGTCACACACTTCTGGTTATGTCACACACTTCTGGTTATGTCACACACTTCTGGTTATGTCACACACTTCTGGTTATGTCACACACTTCTGGTTATGTCACACACTTCTGGTTATGTCACACACTTCTGGTTATGTCACACACTTCTGGTTATGTCACACACTTCTGGTTATGTCACACACTTCTGGTTATGTCACACACTTCTGGTTATGTCACACACTTCTGGTTATGTCACACACTTCTGGTTATGTCACACACTTCTGGTTATGTCACACACTTCTGGTTATGTCACACACTTCTGGTTATGTCACACACTTCTGGTTATGTCACACACTTCTGGTTATGTCACACACTTCTGGTTATGTCACACACTTCTGGTTATGTCACACACTTCTGGTTATGTCACACACTTCTGGTTATGTCACACACTTCTGGTTATGTCACACACTTCTGGTTATGTCACACACTTCTGGTTATGTCACACACTTCTGGTTATGTCACACACTTCTGGTTATGTCACACACTTCTGGTTATGTCACACACTTCTGGTTATGTCACACACTTCTGGTTATGTCACACACTTCTGGTTATGTCACACACTTCTGGTTATGTCACACACTTCTGGTTATGTCACACACTTCTGGTTATGTCACACACTTCTGGTTATGTCACACACTTCTGGTTATGTCACACACTTCTGGTTATGTCACACACTTCTGGTTATGTCACACACTTCTGGTTATGTCACACACTTCTGGTTATGTCACACACTTCTGGTTATGTCACACACTTCTGGTTATGTCACACACTTCTGGTTATGTCACACACTTCTGGTTATGTCACACACTTCTGGTTATGTCACACACTTCTGGTTATGTCACACACTTCTGGTTATGTCACACACTTCTGGTTATGTCACACACTTCTGGTTATGTCACACACTTCTGGTTATGTCACACACTTCTGGTTATGTCACACACTTCTGGTTATGTCACACACTTCTGGTTATGTCACACACTTCTGGTTATGTCACACACTTCTGGTTATGTCACACACTTCTGGTTATGTCACACACTTCTGGTTATGTCACACACTTCTGGTTATGTCACACACTTCTGGTTATGTCACACACTTCTGGTTATGTCACGTCATTTGGAAAGTGTTCGTCCACACCAGTATCAGGAGGAAAGCAGGACTGTCACCTGCGCATGAGCACGATGGGGATGGGTGAGTGATGTTTGATTTATTGTTTATGTAACATTCTATTGTGTGTTAAGGGGTTGCGTGTCAATTAGGATGGACTTTTTGAAGGTGTCTATTGTATGGCCAGAGGATCCTGTAGATTTATCTGAATTCAGGGGAAATGGGGGACATAACGACATAGCGCCTAAGCTATGTAATTTTGTTAACCTGCCAGGTCACCGTTTACCGTGTACAAAGTGGGTGCCGAAGAGTTGTTTTATTTGTGACAGATTTGGACATTTGGCGCGCAGTTGTTCAGAATGTAGATGGGCGATGGTTCGCCGCAAGAACTAAGTTGTAGGAGTAGCAGAGTGGAATTAATGCTATCAGTAGAGCTATAAGGAAGAATGGAGGAAAGAAGGCAAGCAGCAGAGGCTGCAGCAATGACTACAGCGGAAGCTGTAGCCGCTCTGAGCAGATTCGGGTATTGTTGGAGGCAGGGATAAGGGACAAAGAAAAATATAAAGTATTAGCGGGGAGATTTGAGGCATTAAAAGTAGGGGAAGGGACGTTGGGTGAAAGTAAACTGCAGGTCGGGGAGTGTCATAGACCGTTTGACACGGCAATCGCAGCATTGATTAACCATTTTCGGGTAAAACAACGGAGGATGTGTCGGTATTCCTTAATAACATTATTACCATGGCTGGAGCCAATGGGTGGTGGACGTTGAAACGTTGAGAGTGGTGAAGTTACGCCTGATAGGGGATGCCAAGTCGTACGTACTGTACCATAAAACTTTGAACAACGTGGGGACGTTTTCAGAGCTTGAGGCTGGGTTACACCAGAGGTGTCAAAAACAAATAGTACCAGGTTTTTTTCGGGAAAAATTGTGTTATGAGAGAAAACGAGACTAGAGGTTTTATCAGACAGGATTCGAAAAACGTTCGAACTGTCACAGAATGGGGAGACCATTAGAGTGCTGTTACAAGAGGCCGAGAACAAGGCGTTAGATGTGTTTTTGCGGGGAGTACCGCCGGAGATGTCACGTCGGGTGAGACTGGAGAATCCCAGTGATCCTGCGTCGGCTCTAAGGATTGCTACATACTTAGAGGAGGTAGATTATGCGACGAAGCAAAAGGTGGAGCATAAAGTTCTGGGACGTAGGGCATATTAGAAGGCAGTGTCAGATTCGGTGTTACTCATGTGGGGAAAATTGGTCACTTGGCAGTGAACTGCGGGAGTAAAAGTAGGGGGAACTTCGGTGACAGCAGCCGTTAAACGAGAACGGGACTGCGTCAACTGGCGGAGGGCGGTCACAGTGAAATTAGGTAATGCGGTTGTAGGTGCACAGACGGAATGTTGCTTATTAGGCTTGGTGAACGTAAGGGAACAAAGGTTTCTGGTTGACTCGGGGCACACATGTCTCTTATTATTCTAGACCTGGTTAGCAGGAGAAGGCTTGAGCCACCACGTTATAGGTTACGTGAGGTGGGGATAATAAAGTGGAGTCATTGGGTACGACGGTACTTGAGTTTGTGATCACAGTAACTGTTTAGTGAGCAGATAGGTGTTACCATGTATGGGTGAGGGGTATTCGGTGAATCTTGGACTGGACTTCCTTGACAAACATCGTGCTAAGATATATATTTCTCAAAAAAAAAAAAAAAAAAAGGTGGAACTCAGTGGAACAATGTTTTGCATGGGGGAAACTGTTGCAAATGGACGAATGTCGCAAGGCGCACTTAACACGAAGGTGACGCCAGCTAAGCTGCGAACGGATTAATTAAAGGTCGATCAGCAGGATAACATAATGGCAGGTGCAGGGAAGGTGGTTTGGATTTCGATAAGTACAGACTTACCAAAGGAGGCGTTGTACATGGTAGCGCCACTCTCGAGTAATGAGGAGTTGGATAATGCGCACTGTTTTGTTCGGAGTTGTTTAGCTGACGCAAGTTTTGTGGAAGGAAGTTATAGGGTTCCTGTTAGTATAGATAACTTCGGCAGAGCGGATTTTAGCTTGTCGAAAGGGTTGTTGTTGGCCACATTGGACTTTTTGATGAAGATAACCTCGATAGGGAGGATTTAGAGGCGAGCCACAAGGAAAACGTTGATGCAGCGCAATTGAGGGGAAAATTACAGCATTTGTAGGGAGACGAAGCATCACATACCAACGGAGGATAATGCACCAGTGTTTAAGAAACCATATAGGGTAGCACGTCATATGCAACCGCTACTAGAAGGGTTTATAGAACTACTACTACTACGGGATGGAATCATAGAGCATAGTGACAGTCTGTATTCAAGCAATGTAGTTCTCGTACCTAAGAAGTCGGTGGATGGTACTAGGAAATATAGGTTTTGTTGTGGTTATAGGTTTCTGAATTCGAAAACCATTTCGGACGCATATCCGATTCAGAATGTCACGGACACAGTGGACAATCTGGGACAATGTAAGTATTTTATGACAATGAATTTACGGAGTGGATACCACCAGTTGGAAGTAGCACCAGAGGATAGGGCAAAGACGGCTTTTACTGTTCCTGGAGGACACTATTAGTATATACTTATGCCGTTCTGGTTGAAGAATGCACCGGCAACTTTTCAGCAATTATTAGATGGAATTTTAAGGGGGTTGATACAAAGGACAAAGTATGTTCAGATGTGTGTAAAATCTTATGGGACTTAACTGCTAAGGTCATCAGTCCCTAAGCTTACACACTACTTAACCTAAATTATCCTAAGGACGCACGCAGGCACGCACGAGGACTTAACTTCCGCCCCGTGAGCAGCAGCACAGTCCATGACTGCAGCGCCTTAGAAACCAGAGACATCTATGGTTTACCTAGATGACATTATAGTATTTTCGAAGGATATACCAGAACATGTATCGCGTTTAAGAGAAGCCCTTAGAAGACGTCGGTCGGCACGGTTAACATTAAGTTTAGAAAAATGTAATTTTGCGTAGCCGGAGGTCAAATATTTAGGTCATGTAATCAGTGAACAAGGGGTTCAAACCGATCCTCGGTTAACAGAGCCAGTTCAAAAATTTACAGACACCACGTGCAACGAAGCAATTACAATCGTGCATTGGGTTATGCTCATATTATCGTAAATCTGTAAAGGCTTTTGCTAAAATAGCAGAGCCGTTAACAAAGCTTCTAAAGGAAGGTGGTAAATTTCAATGGAGGAAATTTCAATGGAGGAATGCCAGCTAGCTTTCGATGAATTAAAAATGAGATTAGTTCTTTGCCCGGTGTTGGTGTTTCTGAATCTTGAAAGAGACTTCATCTTAACATATGACGCTTCAAATGGCGCAGTAGGATGTGTTCTGGGGCAAATGGTAAAGGGACAAGAGCATCCGGTGGCGTATGCTTCCAGACAGTTAAATAGGGCAGAGAGGAAATATTCCACAACGGAAAAGGAGATGTTGGCTGTTCGTTGTTACCTTTATAGTAGAAAGTTTAAGGTCGTGATATGGTTACTGGGACTCCAGGATCCTTCTAGTCGGTTAACATGGTGAATTTTAAAATTGAGTCTGACTTTAAAGTAGTTCATAAGCCAGGGAAGAAACACGGGAATGCAGATGCATTAAGTCGCAAGTTAGGCGCACTAAAAGTAATGGGTAAGAGTGTCGCGGAATGGCAAAGGGCACAAGCAGAGGATGAGTGCCAGGGTCTTAGAGCTCAACGAAATTTCATTGTGGAGGGAAATTTGTTTTGTAAAATTACCAGGTGTGGACCACGGGTAGTGGTACCAAAGAGTTTTAGAGAGGAATTGTTAAAGCAGGCCCATGATCATGTGCTTTCAGAGCATGGGGGTCGTCGAGCATCGGTAAGACGAGTAGCAGAAAGATTTTGGTGGCACACTCGGGGAAAGGATGTGGAACGATACGTACAAATTGTGTACCGTATGTGCAGCGAGCGGATGTGACGAGTTGCAAGAATTCCATTGCAACTGTTACCAGAGGCTTCAAAACCTTTAGACTTTATCGGGCTAGTTGTCTGCGGGCCATGTAACAAAACACTGGCAGGGATTCGTTACGCCGGCCGTTGTCGCAGAGTGGTTCTAGGCGCTAAAGTCTGGAACCGCGCGACCGCTACGGCCGCAGGTTCGAATCCAGCCTCAGGCATGAATGTGTGTGATGTCCTTAGGTTAGTTAGGTTTAAGTAGTTCCAAGTTCTAGGGGACTTATGACCTCAGAAGTTAAGTCCCATAGTGCTCGGAGCCATTTGAACCATTTGAACCTTTTGAACCTCGGTGTGGTTGGTGAGTCGCGTCGTTCATAAACAGCCCTTTTCAATCTATCCCAGACTCAGAGCCATTTGAACCATTCTTTTTGAATCTTTACGTTTTAACTATAATTGATCACTTTTCGCGCTTTATAGCCATGGTTGCAATATCAGACCAACAAGCAAGTGCGTTAGCACAACCTTTAGTCAATAACTTATTGCTTAAGTTTTGGGTGCCTGATACCATAATTACTCATTAGGGAACGAACTTCAACTCCGAATTAATGATACAGTTGTGTCGGTTATTGAGAATTAAATTACGGACCAGTCCATTTCATCTGTAGGCGAATGGGAGAACGGAGCGCGTACATAAGACAATTTCAAAAATGCTAAGTTATTATGTGAGAGGAAACCATGATAACTGGGACGTTTATCTTCCGTACGTGGCATAGAGTTATAATACCAAAATACATTCGGGGATCGGAATTTCACCGTTCGAGGTGGTCTATGGAAGAAAGACGCCATCACCGTTTGACATTCTATGTCCGAAATCAGGAGCTAAAGGGGACGTAGTGAGGAAATTTGCACGGACGATACGGGAAGTCTGGAAGAGGGTACAGAAGGCCAATACAAAAGCGTTGGAAAGGCAGGAAGAACAGAATACGTGGCTGTGACCTTTACCACAGTACAGGGTAGGTCAATGGGTACTGATCACGAATCCATATACACCTATGGGAAAGACGAAAAAATTCTTGAAGTACCACGGACCATACTACGTCGTGGAGATGACTTCGCCTGTAAATGTTAGTCCAGCTGCCAACAAAAACATCCGTTATACACGTAAGTAGAGTAAAGCCTTTTAAAGGAATGGTGGACGGATGACCTCAGTTACAAGGAAGTGACCCAGTTGCAGAGGCTAGGCAAAGCAAACTGGAGGAGGAGATCGCGGCGGATGAACAACAGCGGACGCATAACGTTCCGTATGCGTTACGATCATGGACGAAGATAATTATTATATGCGAAATATTGTATAGCATGTTTACATTTTGTGTTTTTGTATCAAGGGATAATTTGCGTTTTTTGTTTTGTTTTGGTGGGCCAGATAATAGTTAAGTTTTTCTTGTTTCTTGTTTGTTGTTTTAGTTTTGTTATTGTATGGGGGAGACTATTTTGAGAGAGTTAGATAGGAGCGGAGTGTACTATCGGGAATTTTTGAGGCTGTCGTACGATGTTGTAGTAACTTGTAGTGGGAAGGGGTTCCGGATATATTACCAATGCAGAATCTGACATATTTAAACTCCACGTAAAATCCAGAGTTTTTGGACACGTTGCATTCCTTTATTAATGCACAGGAAGGATTAATCACGGTTAATAAAGTACTGGAACAAGTTCGAACGTTAAAACAGTATCGCACCGACAGAATGACAATGAGCATTTCAGCCCCAGGGTGTGCCGTATTTTTATTTTTCTTGTATAGCTTTGTGGAGAGTGTGGAAACGTGCACCAGTAGAGGAGGTGCCAACACACAATTTGCCTACGGCATGGGTAACCAGTGCAAACAGTGTATAGGTGTAGCGTTGATGTTTTGATGTTTTTGTTAGTTTTAGTCGGTAGAATGTTAAGTTTTGTGAACAAGGTATGTTTACGCAGCCACAGGACAAGTCTGTTGTATTTCGATTCGGGACGAATCTTGATGGCAGGAGGAAGGTGTGCTGCACTAGTATTAGTCTTAGTAGTAGGAAAGGGGAATTTTGTTAAAAATTGAAGTAAAGACGCGGTTGTGTGATGAAGTTCGGGCTGTTGGCAGTGTGTAGTAATAGTCGGCAACCAGTAAGCCATGCAGAGTAAACAGGGCGCGAAGCTGCGACGGCGTTATTGCATGCACGATGTGTTTTGAGTGGTGCAATAACGAGGCAGGAAACCACAGCGTTGCTTGAAGTTATTGCGATGTATGAGGCGAGGCAGTAGGCCAGAGCCAGGAGGGCGATGTGTAAATGGCTAACGTATGGGAATTTACTCCTGCCATAGTTTCTGTCTCTCTGACTCGACGTCAGAAGCGAGGAGAAATGCAGTGTAAATAGATGGCCAATTTTAGCTAGAGACAAGTGTGTGCCAGGTCAGACTAGAGTCGGGTCGGACCTGTGCTGGTCTACACTTATAGGGGCCAGTCTGACAGCGATGTTGTAAATACTCTGTGTTACTTCTTTATTTCTATGTACTCGTTCGGGTTGTATTTCGCCTCAGGGAACACAACACCGGGGCGGAACGGAACAGCAGCTGGGTACTTGGAGACGGCATGGTCTGCCTGAAGGAGGGCAGCGACAGTGGTCTGCAGCGGGTCCAGGACGAGCCACGTTCGCTTCACACCTGACATACCGGGGTCCGTCTCAGATGAAATCATCTAAAGCACTGGAACTACTATTCCCCTTCCTACAGCCGCCCCCCCCCCCTCTCTCTCCACCACTGTCAGTGCCATGGTGGACCAAAAACATTACAATAACTATTAAGGATCGCCAACTAGACGTAAAAAATTCAAACGATATCCTTCACAGACCAACGTTATCACTTTTAAGCGACTTTGTGCTAAGGTTCAATTTCTAATCGGACACAATAAGAAGGAATGCTGGGCTTAGTGTGTCTCCTCACCAGGGTCGTATGCCTCTTTATCTCAGGTGTGGGCTAATCTCCATGGTCTTATGGGCCGTTAACAATCAACAGCTGTTCCCGGTCTTGTCCTATGGGGGCGGAAATGGCAGGCTCACAGAAATTGGTCATTGTCACAAAGGTTGTCGTGTAGTGACCAATGTAGCCAAGCCACAAGATTAGGGGAAGAGATCTTTTGATAGTTAAAGAGGTGCCATGGGTGGCGCTGAAGTGAGTAGGAGAACCATTATTGAGGAGGCACAGATTATAGTTTGAGAGATGTTGGTCATTTAGAAGGCTTCTACCAGACGAAGTGGTACTACCCCCTCTGGGGGTGGTGCCCAAAGCAGGGGGGGGGGGGGAGGGGAAATTGTTGAATTAATTTGGTCAGTTCAACATAAGTAAATGGTCTGCTTGGAAGTAGGTAAACTTGAAGATAATTGATGAGCACCGGTAGATGCTGAAGAAGGAGAGAACTTTTCCAGCTGGGTGTGGGAAGTGGTTCCTGAAGAAGGTATTGCCGGATCCACAGGCGAGGAGGCTGGTGGAAGGTCTGGTTGGGAAAGGAACAGGTTGGGGCTACATCTACATTTATACTCCGCAAGCCACCCAACGGTGTGTGGCGGAGGGCACTTTACGTGCCACTGTCATTACCTCCCTTTCTGTTCGTCGCGTATGGTTCGCGGGAAGAACGACTGTCTGAAAGCCTCCGTGCACGCTCTAATCTCTCTAATTTTACATTCGTGATCTCCTCGGGAGGTATAAGTAGGAGGAAGCAATATATTCGATACCTCATACAGAAACGCAGCCTCTCTAAACCTGGCGAGCAAGGTACACCGCGATGCAGAGCGCCTCTCTTGCAGAGTCTGGCACTTGATGTTAGTGATGTTAGCGTAATTGATCGTCATACCCATAGGATGTAGGCTTCTATATTTCTTCTGCACCTCAGTATAAGACAGGCAGTCAATGGATTAGTATTCCTGGATCATCCGGTTTTTTTTTTCTTAAGAAACTGGGCAAACTGGTGAACATGGAGCGTGATGTTCCTTTCAGCTGACACACAAATGTGAATGTTCACAATGTCTACCTACGTGAAATGATTGTCCACTGTTGTTGTATTCTGGTCCACCTTGCAGAGGGATTACATACACACGAAGTGTAAACATCTTAAGCATCACAAAGGCAGTGGGAGATATGATTCCGCGTCACACCTGCAAACTATAACCTTAACTTTCTCTGGGTGAACACTCCCTTCAAAGGCTACGATAAAGGCGCCTGTATCCATACAAATATCCTTCGGCTGTTTTTATACATATCTGATCAAATATACACTTCGCTGCTGTAGATTGGTTCACAGCATTTCATGTGTGAGTGTAAGATCTCCGTGAAAGATGATTTCTCGAACCATGTTCAAAGTTTTGTGTGGAGTAGTGGTCACGGGTGACCTACGCGATCACACACATGAAGAGCTGTAGACTGGGCAGCAGAGGACGTTTTAATTAATAACGAACTGTTTCGCATTTTTTTCCAGACACTCATCTTCCCTAAATCTGTCTTCATTGTTATCGACAACAAATGATAGTTTCGTTGCAGTATAAGAATTCCCATCAGTTGGAGTACATACCAAGTATTGGATTAAGTGTTTTAGCACCCAGACGTTTGGCTTGTCCCTCTTCCCATGAGATAGCCAGGAAAGGAAATGTTGTGGGGGTAGCATCCCTCTTCATTAAAACACCCCCCCCCCCCTGGTGCTATTTGAAATGAGTGACACGATACAGTAATGACGTCTAGAGGCGGATTTACATATAGGCCCACTACGCACGAGCCTAGGGGCGGCAACCTTAGAGAGCGACATTTTTGGCGCTGTATTTATTTTTACATTTTATAGTTTAAAATAGCTGCGGTTACAAACGTGAAGTAACTCTTTAGCAATACTTACAATCGACAATACAACATTTGAAATATTATTAGTTATTTTGGTGACGGAATGGGAATTCAAGCACTCAATTTCCATCTGGAATAGTGTTCATGAAATTATTCAATAATATTTAAAAGTAAGCAATCGGGATGGCAATCGACAATACGAGCTTTGAAACGTTTTTAATCCGAGAATGCTGTCGGCTTCTAACTTCTGCTCACGGCGAACAGAGAAAGAGGGGACAATGAAATTAAATTATTCTGGATGGTCGTTCTTGTCTTAACGATTTTATTTCATAACACAGTTCGGTCAAGTAATCCAAGCAAGTCAGTTGATCTGTTTTCTCAAATTAAAAGGTTTGTGTTCGTGTGCCGTGTGGTATGTTTTTGAACTGGATACTATTTATTCACATACTTACTTTCTTTGGTGTTGGTGTTAGACAGCTCCGTTGGTAAAAGTATGCATGTTGTTTACAACAGATGTGTCGTCTGCTGGCCTTCCCACCTCCAGTTTTGTTATGAATTATAGCTGTCACAGCATTCAAAAAATGGCTCTGAGCACTATAGGACTTAACATCTGAGGTCATCAGTCCCCTAGAACTTAGAACTACTTAAACCTAACTTACTTAAGGACATCACACACATCCATGCCCGAGGCAGTATTTGAACCTGCGACCATAGCGTTCTCGCGGTTGCAGACTGACGCGCCTAGAGCCGCTCGGCCACAGCGGCCGGCTCTCATAGCATTGTTTCAAGTTTTTCGCAGTTAAACATCGTGCAAGTTATTCCACAAACTATTCTTTTATTACATCTACTTCTGTTTTCATCATTTGCATATTGTTCAAACATTCCCAACTATTTCTACAATTTTGATGTGTCAAATATCTCAATACTCTACAGAGGTTGGTCAAAAACATGGAATCACCAAAAACACATTATCAGGCCTAATACAGTGTAGCAAACCCGTTGGCATTCGAAACAGCTATTTCTCTTGGAATGGATAAATAAAGCTTCTGTGTGGTTTTCAAGGGGATCTTATGTCATACTTCCTGCAAAATAATGGGAAGTCCAGGTAGCGATCTTTGAGGTGGATAGCGATCACGCGTCGTCCTCTCCAAAGCAGACCACAAAGGCTCAGTAATATTGAGATCTGGTGACTGTGGTGCCTAGGGGAGATGTGATATTCAGTCTTGTGCTCACAAAACCAGTCCTGTGTAATACGAGTTGTGTGAACAGCGGCTTTGTCGTTTTGGAACACAGCGTCGCCACTGGGGAACAAAAATTGTAGCATGCGTTGGACTTCATCAGCCAAAATGATTCCACAACCCTTCGCAATAATGCAACGTTGCAGAGTAGCCATGAAATACTATGATTGGCTGCCCAAATCATCACTGAACCTCACCATGTTTCACCCTTAGGGCATAAACGCAGCCATAAGTTGGAAACTTTGTGCAGCAAGACTCAGCCGACCAATGGCTTGCTTCCATTGCTCCGTAGCCTATGTTTTATGGCTTTGACACTGTTATGAGCTTTTAAATCACAGATTAATGGGTTTGCGATTCCAGATCACCGTGCAGTTCCCTGCTTATGGATCTCCCTGTGTATTGATCTGCTGATAACAGGGTTCTCAAGAGAGACAGTCACCTTTGGAGACTTTTGTAGCTGTCATCCTTTTATATATATATATATATATATATATATATATATATATATATATATATATATATTCGATACGGCGCATCTTTAAATAAACACTTCAGCTACCTTGGCTACCATACAGGCACCAATAATTTGCCCGAATTCACTAGGCTACATCTACATCCATACTCCGAAAGCTACTGTCCGTGCGTGGCGGTGGGTACCTTGCACCACAACTAGTCATTTTATTTACTGTTCCACTCACAAATAGCGCGAGGGAAAAACGACTGTCTCTATGTCCTTCACATGAGCCCTAATTCTCTTATCTTTGTGATCCTTACACGAATTGTGTGTTGGCGGCAGTATAATCGTTATGCAGTCAGTATCAAATGCCGGATCTCTAAATGTTCTCAATAGTGTGTCTTGAAAAGAACGTCGCCTTCCCTCCAGGGATTCCTATTTTAGTTTCCAAAGCATCTCCACAAACCTGCCGGTAATATACACTCCTGGAAATTTAAATAAGAACACCGTGAATTCATTGTCCCAGGAAGGGGAAACTTTGACACATTCCTGGGGTCAGATACATCACATGATCACACTGACAGAACCACAGGCACATAGACACAGGCAACAGAGCATGCACAATGTCGGCACTAGTACAGTGTATATCCACCTTTCGCAGCAATGCAGGCTGCTATTCTCCCATGGAGACGATCGTATAGATTCTGGATGTAGTCCTGTGGAACGGCTTGCCATGCCATTTCCACCTGGCGCCTCAGTTGGACCAGCGTTCGTACTGGACGTGCAGACCGCGTGAGACGATGCTTCATCCAGTCCCAAACATGCTCAATGGGGGACAGATCCGGAGATCTTGCTGGCCAGGGTAGTTGAATTACACCTTCTAGAGCACGTTGGGTGGCACGGGATACATGCGGACGCGCGTTGTCCTGTTGGAACAGCAAGTTCCCTTGCCGGTCTAGGAATGGTAGAACGATGGGTTCGATGACGGTTTGGATGTACCGTGCACTATCCAGTGTCCCCTCGACGATCACCAGAGGTGTACGGCCAGTGTAGGAGATCGCTCCCCACTCCATGATGCCGGGTGTTGGCCCTGTGTGCCTCGGTCATCTGCAGTCCTGATTGTGGCGCTCACCTGCACGGCGCCAAACACGCATACGACCATCATTGGCACCAAGGCAGAAGCGACTCTCATCGCTGAAGACGACACGTCTCCATTCGTCCCTCCATTCACGCCTGTCGCGACACCACTGGAGGCGGGCTGCACGATGTTGGGGCGTGAGCGGAAGACGGCCTAACGGTGTGCGGGACCGTAGCCCAGCTTCATGGAGACGGTTGCGAATGGTCGTCACCGATACCCCAGGAGCAACAGTGTCCCTAATTTGCTGGGAAGTGGCGGTGCGGTCCCCTACGGCACTGCGTAGGATCCTACTGTCTTGGCGTGCATCCGTGCGTCGCTGCGGTCCGGTCCCAGGTCGACGGGCACGTGCACCTTCCGGCGACCACTGGCGACAACATCGATGTACTGTGGAGACCTCACGCCCCACGTGTTGAGCAATTCGGCGGTACGTCCACCCGGCCTCCCGCATGCCCACTATACGCCCTCGCTCAAAGTCCGTCAACTGCACATACGGTTCACGTCCACGCTGTCGCGGCATGCTACCAGTGTTAAAGACTGCGATGGAGCTCCGTATGCCACGGCAAACTGGCTGACACTGACGGCGGCGGTGCACAAATGCTGCGCAGCTAGCGCCATTCGACGGCCAACACCGCGGTTCCTGGTGTGTCCGCTGTGCCGTGCGTGTGATCATTGCTTGTACAGCCCTCTCGCAGTGTCCGGAGCAAGTATGGTGGGTCTGACACACCGGTGTCAATGTATTCTTTTTTCCATTTCCAGGAGTGTATTTAGCAGCCTGCTCTGAATAACTTTGCTGCATTCCTTTAATCCAACCTGGGATGGACCCCAAACTCTCAAGCAGTACTCAGGAACAGGTCGCATTAGCGTCCTGTACGTGGTCTCCGTTACATATGAGCCACACTTTCCCAATACTCTTCAAATAAACCAAAAGCTCGCCTTCACTACCACAATCCTCACATGCTCGTTCCATTTCATATCACTTTGCAATGTTACGCCTAGCTATTTAAACCATGTGCCAGTGTCAAGCAGAACACTATTAATGCTGTATCCGAACATTTTGGGTTTGTTTTCCCTACTCATCCACATTAGATTACATTTTTCTACATATAGAGCTAGTTGCCATTCATCACACAACAAGAAATTTTGTTTACGTCACCTTGTGTCGTTCTACAGTCACTCAACTTAGACATCTCCCTATACGCCACAGCATCATTGCAAATAGACAAACCGATTACCACGTTGCGAACTTTAGAGACAACTGGCCTTTGTATGTCTCTGATGTTACATTCACCGCCACTCTGTCGGATTATATTGATGACGTTGCGCAATTTTTATTAATGCCATGGTGTAGAAGAAGGTCGATTGTTGATTCATTAGCATGTCATTCCGCAAGTACATCACGAACGAGGTTATTTCTTTTTGTAATATGATTCGACACGTAGGTTATTGAGAGATTCGAATTCAGGAACAATTCTTTTTTTCTTCATTTTTCTTTCGCATTTACTTTCACTACAGCTGCATTACTGCTTGAAGTCGAACCAACAACATTTTCGTGAAAAATGTGTGGACTCTGCCAAGCGTTTTACGAGCATTAGATTTTCATTCTCGTTTTTCCTTCGCTAGTTCCCGAAATGCCACACCACTTAATTTTGCACGTTGTTTTTTGTAACACTCACGTTAAAGACACAGCCTTAAGAAAGTAAAGTGCTTTAAGGCTTCACATGTTGCAAATTACTTTGCGGAAAGCGTTACCAATTGCTGTGCCGTTCAGTCATTTTGACGAAGGATTTGCCTCTGAATCCGCAAAATATATCTATTAATATGGTATAATGTCACATTTAGATTAGCTTTCTCTTTTGCCAGGTGATCTGAGTATAGTGAACCTCACGACCTGGGATGAGGCTTTCTAGACTTCAGGCATGGTGTGACGATTGCAGGGCACCTTCAAACTAATCAGCAGTGCATTACACACAAGTCTGCGAAAACAGTACACACAAAAAAAGAAAATCTAGCTGTAGATTGCTCCAAAGTACTGATCAGATCTTAACAAATGTTCATCCGATGACAGTATTATGGTATTAGACGTCCTTTCGAACTATTTTCAAGAATGTTTGAAGCTTTCAAATATATTAGTAAAGTTCATATGATACCCAATACTGAAAGTTGGCTATGTCCAGTAACTGACACTTTTTTCTGAAATTACTAGATGTTCACTCAGAAGAAAAGATACATTAGATATGTGACAATGTATCATGAATTGCCATAATAGCTGCGTGAGAATTTACGCTAACCAAAACAGTTTGTGAATATAAATTCGTAAGTGGTGAAAATCTTCCTCTGAAAGTTACGTTGGTACTCTAGCCACGATGGAGAAATATTAGATTTATTTATTACTTACAAATACAATTTCTAGGGAAACATTCGCACAGAGATGCCTATTGAAGCCATAAGAGCAATATGCGAAACATATATTACTACTATGGCGAACTATAGTCATAGCTATAGCCACAATGTGACAAAAACTTCCTAACATCTTCACAGGGATTCTAAAAATACCAAAAACTAGTGTCCACATGCTTGTTAATAAAATAAACAGCAAAATGAGTGCTTGGCTACTTAATGTTCCTTCACAAAGGAAAAATAACTGAATATTGCAACGATTTATTATACAGTTCACTGAAAGGTATCAGAAAATAAAGCCAACAAAGCTTCACTAGCCTTCAGAGTAATAGCCATTAACTACAACATACTTCTGACACGAGTTTTAAGGTGTTGGAAACAGTTGGCAAACGATTTTTGTGGAATTGCTCGTGCTTTACAGTAGTATTTAAGCCTGGGAAACAAAAAGACGTCCGCAGTCTCAAATTGTAGAATGTGGGTACTGAAGAAGTCACCTTCCATTAAGCGAGTTGCTGAGCACGCAGACATTGTTCTCCCCCCCCCCCCCCGCCCCCGCTGCGGTTAGAATAGGCCCGAGGTATTCCTGCCTGCGTAAGAGGCGACTAAAAGAAGTCCCTCCCCCTCAAAGGGGTAGTTAGCGCCTGCGTCCGGAGACAGACGGTTCCACGACCTATATTTGCGGTCATTTTGGTTTTTCACTTCCTCTGGTTTCTTCCTTCCTTTGGATGGTTCCTTTCTTTGTTCTTCTCCATGTTACTGTCTTACTTACTCTTTCCCTTGTCTCCTCCTCCTTGCCTTCTCTGGTCTCCACCTCAGCGTTTGAGACAGTCTGTCCCCCCTTCTCCCCACTTCCCCCCCTTCTCCCCACTTCCCCCCCTTCTCCCCACTTCCCCCCCTTCTCCCCACATCCCCCCCTTCTCCCCACATCCCCCCCTTCTCCCCACTTCCCCCCCTTCTCCCCACTTCCCCCCCCTTCTCCCCACATCCCCCCCTTCTCCCCACATCCCCCCCCTTCTCCCCACATCCCCCCCCTTCTCCCCACTCCCCCCCCCTTCTCCCCACTCCCCCCCCCTTCTCCCCACTCCCCCCCCTTCTCCCCACTTCCTCCCCCTTCTCCCCACTTCCCCCCCTTCTCCCCACTTCCCCCCCTTCTCCCCACTTCCCCCCCCTTCTCCCCACTTCCCCCCCCTTCTCCCCACTTCCCCCCCCTTCTCCCCACTTCCCCCCCCTTCTCCCCACTTCCCCCCCCTTCTCCCCACTTCCCCCCCCCTTCTCCCCACTTCCCCCCCCTTCTCCCCACTTCCCCCCCCTTCTCCCCACTTTCCCCCCCTTCTCCCCACTTTCCCCCCCTTCTCCCCACTTTCCCCCCCTTCTCCCCACTTTCCCCCCCCTTCTCCCCACTTTCCCCCCCTTCTCCCCACTTTCCCCCCCCTTCTCCCCACTTTCCCCCCCTTCTCCCCACTTTCCCCCCCCCCTTCTCCCCACTTTCCCCCCCTTCTCCCCACTTTCCCCCCCTTCTCCCCACTTTCCCCCCCTTCTCCACCGTTTCCCCCCCCTTCTCCACCGTTTCCCCCCCTTCTCCACCGTTTCCCCCCCTTCTCCACCGTTTCCCCCCCGCCTCTCCCCCACTCTTAATTCGTTCCTTTTTAATGGATCGACAGTTCAGGGTACGTGTAGGTTCTGTCCTGTCAGCCCCCTTTCGCCGGGAGAATGGGGTGCCACAGGGCTCAGTTTTGAGCGTCGCTCTCTTCGCCATAGCAATCAATCCAATAATGGATTGCCTCCCAGCTGATGCATCAGGCTCCCTTTTCGTGGACGATTTTACCATCCATTGCAGAGCGCAGCGTACATGTTTCTCGCCAATGGCTTCCGTTTTTCTGCCGAGAAGACGGTCTGTATTAACTTCGGCGCTACAAAGAGTTTCTCCCACCGCCCATACGGCTCGATCCCGTTGCTCTCCCATTCGTGGAGACAACAAATTTTTAGGTCTTACATTTGACAGGAAACTTAACTGGTCTCCACATGTCATATTTGGCTGCCCATTGTACCCGTTCTCTAAATGTCCTCCGTGTTCTCAGTGGTATGTCGTGGGGAGCGGATCGAACCGTCCTACTTCGCCTATATCGGTCGATCGTCCGCTCCAAGCTGGATTATGGGAGCTTCGTATACTCCTCTGCACGGCCATCCACCTTACGCCGCCTCAAATCCATACATCATCGGGGTTTACGTCTTGCGATCGGAGCGTTTTATACTAGTCCTGTTGAGAGTCTTCATGCTCAAGCCGGTGAATTGCCACTCACCTACTGGCGCGATATACTGCTTTGGCGGTATGCCTGTCGGCTACTGTCAATGCCCGACCACCCGTCTTATCGTTCCTTTTCTGACGACTCTCTTGACCGTCAATACAGGTTGTATGTCTCTGCCCTGCTACCCCCTGGAGTTTGCTTTCGTCGCCTCTTTCAACACCTTGATTTTTTCACTCCCTGCAACCTTTAGTGTGGGCGAGAGCAACACGCCACCTTGGCTCCAGGCTCAGGTTCGCATTCACCTTGACCTCAGCTCGCTCCCAAAGGAGGTTACCCCCGGTTCGGTATACCACTCCCGTTTTCTTGAACTTTGTTCGAAGTTCATTAATATGACCTTCATTTATACCGAGGGTTCTAAGACCATTGACGGGGTCGGGTGTTCTTTTATTGTCGGAGCACAAAGTTTCAAATGCCGGCTCCTTGGCCATTGTTCGGTCTTCACAGCTGAGCTCTTTGCCCTCTACCAGGCTGTTCTTTACATCTGCCGCCACCGGCATTCTTCTTATGTCATCTGCTCCGATTCCTTTAGCGCCATCCAGAGCCTCAGTGATCCGTATCTGGTCCACCCTTTCGTGCACCGGATCCAACGCTCTCTTCAGGAGCTGGTGGACGACGGTTCTCTGGTTACCTTCATGTGGGTTCCTGGCCATGTCGGTATCCCTGCGAATGAAGCTGCAGATGCCGCGGCCAAGGCTGCAGTCCTCCAGCCTCGGACGGCTTCTTGTTGTGTCCCTTCATCAGATTGTAGCAGGGTAATTTGTCGGCGCATTTTATCGCTGTGGCATACCGATTGGGCTGCACATACGGACAAGCAGCTTCGTGCCTTGAAACCTCTTCCCGCGATTTGGACTTCCTCCTCACGCCCTTCTTGGCGGGAGGAGGTCGTTTTGGGCTGGTTACGAATTGGACACTGCCGGTTTAGCCATCGCCATTGGCTGACGGCTGCGCCGGCGCCGTTCTGCCCATGTGGGCAATTACTGACGGTCGCCACATTTTAACGTCCTGTCCGGATTTTACTACACTGCGTCTTGATCTTGGCCTGCCATGTACTCTGGATGCCATTTTAGCGGATGACCTAGGAGCAGCTGCTCGTGTTCTTAGTTTTATCAACTTGACAAACCTGTCTGACACCTGATTGTGCTGTTTTTTTTTATGCCTGTTAATACGTCTTTTATAGTGTTATCCCTTTTAGTTGCCGTTTTAACCTTGTGCCTCACAGTGCATTTCTAACTTAGTGTGGGCGCTATTGACCATTGTAGTCGTGCGCCCTAAAACCACAAAAAAAGTGCTTCCATCTATGCCATAAGAAGCGTTTGCTGACAGTTCCCAACTACTTTACAACTGATGCCAGCAGTGCAGTGTAACTAATGATTACTTTAATAGCCAGTAAAGGTATTTTGTTTGTATCTCCCATTTGTTTTGCGAAACCATTCACCAAACTTTCCAAACACATGTTATATTTACCACTGCAAAAGCGAATATCAGAAGCTACTAATGGTGCTGAAAACAAGAACAATCTCCACAGCTAAACAAGGTTACATTAATAAATTTCCATAGATCATGAATATGACAATTTCTAATGATATGGAACATGTCAGTTTAACAGAAGTTTTCTGTACACAATATAATTTTCTTTTTACAGTTATTGATTCATATAAAAAATTCATCTATTAAATAGAACGAATTGCCATTCAGAAATACTTTTAATTTGTTTTTAAATGTTGGTTCGCTATCTGTCACACTTTTAATGCTATTTGGTAAACGACAAAAGGTTTCTGTGGCAGCATGATTCTCCTTTTCTTCTAGTGTTGTAGTTATGAACTTTGCTGTTAATTTTGACCTGAGATGGGTAATCAATAACAAATTTTGTAACGAAATATTTGCACTGCAAAGAGACTGTGAATATCCCAAGTTCCTTAAACATATGTGTGCAAGGTGATCTTCGGTGGGCTCCAGCTACTATTCTGATTACACACTTTCGTGCAATTAAGACTTTTTCAGTTAATAATGAATTACCGCAAAATATATTGCCATATGAAAGTAGTGAATGGGAATTACTATGTTACTCATATGTTTAGCACCAAAATTTGCAATAGCGTTAATAGAATAAGTAACTGAATCTAATCACTTCAGCAGATCATCAATGTGTTTCTTCCAATTCAGCTTCTCATCGATGCATGCACCCAAAAAAATTTGAAAATTATCAATGGTGTTATGCCAGTTACTGTGCAGAATTTTATGTATCGAATTTCTCAAAATTTAGTGAGCTCAAATGCAGAGAACACTTAATAATTTTCTGAAAGACATTATTTAAAACTTTCTCAGCTAATTCTTGTTTGTTGAATCATCAGCGAAAAGACCTAGCTTTGCATCTTGATGAATATAGAGTGGCAAGTCAAGAATATATATTCAGAGCAATAAAGGATCCATGGCTGAACCCTGTGGGACACTGTTCTTAACCCTCCCCAGTTAGAGGACTCTGCTAATTTTGGCAGCCTATTTGTACTGTTAATTTCAACCTTCTGCATTCTTAAATACAAACTAAACCATTTGTGCACCATCCCACTCATACCACAATACTTAAGTTTATGTATAAGAATTTCCTGACACACACGGTCAAAAGCCCTTGAGTCATCACAAAAATACTAATGGATGATGATCAGTTATTCAGAGCATTTAATATTTGATCAATGAAACCATATATAGCATTTTCTGTTGAAAAGCGTTTCTCCAAACCAAATTAAACATTTTGTTAGTACTTCATTTTAAGAAATATGTGAAGGTGCTTTTGTATAAATTACTTCTTCAAGAATGTTGGCTAAAGCTGTCAGAAATGAGATTGGGCGCTAGTTGTTAGCATCAGACCTATCCCCCTTTTTATGCAATTGTTTAACAATAGCATATTTCAATCTATTTCGAAAAATGCCCTGTTTCAGTGAGCTACTATATATGTGGCTGAGAATGCTACACACCTGTTAAGAACAAGCTTTTAGGACTCTGTTTCAAATGCCATCATTTGTGTGTGAGCTTTTACTTTTGAGTGAATTTATTATTTTCCTAATTTCAGCACGAGATGTGGTTTATATTTGTTTTATCAAATTGCATAGGTATTGCCTTTTCCTTATACAGCCTTGCATTTTTCATTTAGCAGCTTGATCCTGTTTCCTCGTTAACACTTAAAAATGGTTATTAAACATATTTTCTACTTCTGACTTTTTGTTAACAAACGTTTCATTGAGTTTGATAAAAATATTCTTCCTCTGCTCTGTTGTCCTGTTTCCCTTTTAACAATATTTCAAATTGTTTTAATTTTATTATTATAGGTACTAATCTCAGACATAATGCACATACTTCTGGTCTTTGTAATAAATTTTCTTAATACAGTGCAATAGCTATTATAATGTTTGGCTGTTTCTGGATCATTAATCCTTCTACATTTATAATACATTTCACTTTTCTGTTTGCAAGATACTTCTATCACTTTAGTAAGCCATATTTTTTAGATACTTGTTTCACTGATTTCGTAGGGAAACTGTTTTCAAGTATACTCACAAAGGTATTATGAAATAACTTAAATTTTAAGTTAGCATCAGGTCCCCTGTACACTACATTCCATTCTAAGTGTTGCAAGCTTTCCCTAAAATTTGCAGTTGTTAAATCATTAATTGAATGCACTGTATGGAGCTATGTCATGTACTGTAACTATCTGTGCATCATGATCAGAAAGTCCATTCTTAACAGCAAAAGTTTGTATTTGATTAAGTTTATGTTGGTCTATAAAAACATTATCTGTCAGTGTGTGCTTTCCTGTATTAATCAAGTAAAAAAATTAGTATCTGATGTCAAATTCAAAGAACCACATAATACTTAAAGGTCAAACTTTCTATCAAACTTTTTCAAAAATTCTACATTGAAATCCCCTCTGTTGGACGGATAGACTAACAAAGAAACTCAGTTTTTCAGAAAGAGCTGAAAGTTTGTCACTGGATACCTGTACACAGCTCCAATTTGAAAAGTATCATTAATTAAAGTTCACAGGCACATGCTTACATATGTTGCACTACACAAAATTTTTTACTTGTTAATTTTTCATACTATTGTAAATTTTAACACACATGGCAATTCCTTCTCTCTCCATAGGCTCTCTACTTACATGATCCGAACGCTTGTCCAGCTACATTTACCTTTTCCATATCGGTGATTATATGATGTTCAGACAGGCATAGTACATTTGTCCCATCCTCTGTTTCTAAATCTTCTAAACAAACAGCAAGCTCATATACTTTGCTTTTTAATCCCCTGATATTCTGATGAAATGAAATGTGCTAATATTATTTCTCACTGTTCTTTTACGAGAACCTAGTGATATTTTGACATCTCTAGCACCTACCTCCCAGAGGTTCTTATTAAACTTAATTTCTTTCAATGCTGACACTGGTCTTAGACTAAAAAAGAGGTACGCCCATGAGTTTGTGCCCCGTACTTAGATTTTGCTGTCATCCTAGCCAGTTTACCCTTCCCTTTCCTACTGAGATACAGGCCATGACTTATGTCCCACCTACCAATAGTATCAATGGCAACTAAACCCATGCCTGACAAAGTAGCCACCCAAAACAGCTGATCTAACTCCATACTGATCCTCCTGACATAGTTGCTCAATTGGAGGCGTTCATACCACATGAAAGCAGGAACCAAGCCAACATTTGTGTGGTTCATTGTAGATGCTATTTTTACCAGGTGTCGCTCAATATTGTAGCCTTAATAGCTATCAATCCTGTTTCCTGGTCCAATCACTATCACAACATGATCCTGCTTCGTAAAATCCCTGCATCATGATCCTACATCCTGTCACTTGGCTAAGACATGTATTTGGCTTGAAAAAACTTGTGACCTGCTACCTGTCGCCCAATTTTCCCTGCAGGATCTCCCCACACCTATTCCATGGCTGCTGTCTAACAACAGAACTTCCTTCCTACTTTCTACTTTTTTTTAAACAATTGGGTTCCTGGTGAAAGCTTGTTGAGTAGTAACCACACTTACATCTACTTCAGCCTCATCCTTAGTTAACTTAGGTGGCAAGGCAAATCATTTTTCTGTGCCAATGAAAAAATTGCTAGAAACTTTTCTCTTTCTGTGGTCCCTTTTTCTTGCTGCCATTTCCCACCTGTTTCCACCTTTCTCCTCCTTAACCTCATTAGTTCCTCCCTAGCTCTATAAAGTTCAAACTTAAGGGCTCTAATCTTCCCTTCCTGTTCAGCTATTTTGCTATACCTTGAGCATACTGTGCAGTGCCAGGGAAGAGACCCATTTACTCCCCCCCCCCCCCCCCCCATGTAACCATATGTCAAAAGAGCCACATAGAACCTTAGGATGAACTTCCTATGGCAGCTCACATTTCTTGCTCATGGTTGTTTACATTTTTTTTACAAAATTTATCTAGACAATAACAGTAATACTCTATTAACCATAGATCACAAGACTCACCAAAGTTATGTGGAACACTAATATATGTGTATACTATTAATATTGTAAAGTAATGCACTTAAAATGTTAAAACGCAAAATTGTATACCCGAAAAATTGGGCCCAAAACGTATGTATGCAATATGGACTTCACGTGTTTTGAAAAGAATAAAAGACAGAACTTAAAACCTTTGATTCCCTCAGTAGATATGGTACAACTAAATATATGTGTAACGAAAACACCTGAATTCTATACTTAATACTCACGCAAACGTCTTAAAGAAAAAAACACCTTGAGAGAATGAAGCACTTTATTCTTGTTAGTCAGACATTCAGATTTCTTTTTATAATGCCCACTTAGATTTTGATGAATTATTAGGCTTGTGACAATATTAATAACTACGGTACAAGTTACTGTAAAAACTGGGAAGTGCATCTTTCGAACATGAAACAGTTTCTGATCGCCAGACTGTGCTAAATCCCAAACCTCTGCAGTGTCTCATACAGTGAAGACATTGAACACTGTTGACAATGATTATACCTTTGGATGTTGTTAAACACTGTAGTGGGAAACCACATGATTTCACTCTTCCTTGTGCTTTCATTTCTATGATCAGTCGTAATATTATATGGATTCCCCATAGTTGTGAATCCATGATATATTACGAACTTCCCTCCTATGTGAAAAAAGTTTTCTATAAACAAAATTAAATACCCCTATGAGATCTGCAATGTTTTTTAATAAATAGGTCCTACTTCATATCTCCAGCTGTCAAGCCAGTTAATCACACCAACATATGTGGTAAGGTAAAGCTCTACCCCACTGAAGTTACCTTTTTAATTCAAAAAAAGTGCGTAAAACTGAAATAGGCAGGATAACAAATAATCTTAAAGACTAAGTACTCATCAGGTTGGGATGTTTTGTGTAATGTTGTGATCAAAAAAAGTAATAAAAAATTACTTAAAATAGTTACTGTTACTTGTCTAACTGTAGCATCACAGAACAAAACTTTGTAAATTTAAAGTAAAACTTGGGCATAAAAAGGTCTAAAGTAGTAGTTCGACATCATTAAGACCCAGCTTCACTATTGTACTGCTGACACAAATCAGTGATTATTTCTCGAAAAGTAAGTGGCTGGCAGAGAGAGCCCAGCTTCTGAAAGAATCACAGCAATTATAGCGTTTCTTTATAAAGTGTATGGTGTCCTTGGTGTAGGTATTTCTATATTTTAATAAAGCCTTTGACTCGGTAAACCATGAGTTACTCTTAAGTAAACTTGAGGCCTACAATAAAAATGGTGCAGCCATGCAAATTCTGACTGCATACCTAGTTAACTTCAGGCAGTGTACAAAGCTGACTTACAGAATCAGTCATCAGGTCATAAAGTTCCCATCGAGATGAAACAATCTACATTTACACCTACTTCTACATGACTGTTCTGTGTTTCACACTTAAATGCCTGACAGAGGGCTGTGCGAATCACCTTCGGAGTTTTCTCAACCATTCCACTCTAACAGCGTGTAGGAAAAATGAACTCTTAAATCTTTCTGTACAAGCTCTTATTTCTCCTATTTTATTATGATAATTTCTGCCTATGTAGGCTGGCGAAGATAAAATATTTTTAAATTCCAAGGAGAAAGTGGGTGATAGATATTTCGTGAAAACATGCTGTTTTTATTTGCTAGTGATTGCCATCCCAACTTGCTTGTATTGTGATACTATCTCCCCTATTTAGCGATAATACAAAATTAGTTGCCCTTTTTAACTTTTTTAGATACTCTCTTTTAATCATACTAGTAAGGATCCCATACAGCACAGCAATATGTATTCTTCATAGTGTAGTATAGGCAGCGAATGTGTTGCAGTTTCTCTGTCAAAAAAACAGTCTTTGGTTTGTCTTCCCCACAACATTATCTATGTGATTGTCTGAATTTGTTACTGTCATTTCCAGGTATTTACTCGAATTGACAGCCTTCCAATTTGTGTGATTTATCGTGTAATCGAAAATTAATGGATTTCTCACACTTCTCCTTTCTCCTTACTCAGAGACAAATGCCACTTACCTCACCATACAGTTATAATGGTTGGTTGACTGATTTGCAGGAGGTGACCAAACAGTGAGATCATCAGCCTCATCGGGTTAAGGAAGGATCGGGAAGGTGGTCTGCCATGCCCTTGCAAAGGAACCATCCTTGCATTTACCTGAATTGATTTAGGGAAATCATGTAAAACCTAAATCAGGATGACTGGACGTGGGTTTGAACCATCGTCCTCCAGATTGCGAGTCTGGTGTCCTACCCACTGAGCCACTTTGCTCGCTACGTCGTCTAAGCCATTTTACAGTTGGTTTTAGTCTTTAGATGACTTCACTATATGGTAAATGAAAGCAGAATCTGCAAACAGTCTAAGAGGACTGATCAGATTGTCCCCTTAACCATTTACATAGAGCAGGGACAGCAGAGGGCTTACAATACTTCCTTCTGAAATGTTGGATATTACTTCTGTTTTACTCGATGACTTCCCATTGATTAGTACTTGCTGTGACTGTTTTTAAAACGAAATTATGAATCTAGCTGCATAACTGAAGCGATGCTCGACCTTGCATTCTGGTGTGAGGTGTGCAACTGTCCAGTGTTTTGGTATGATGTTATATAATAGTTACGTGTGGGGTTATTGCATTAGCACATTCTGAAAGGAATCTAATTGGTATGATGTCTGGACTAGAGGACTTGCTTTAATCAAGTGCTATGCTGCTTTGCTACACTAAGGGCATTTACTTCTAAGTTACTCATGTTCACGGTTGATCTCAATTAAAATTCAAGAATATTTAATCGTCTTCTCTGGTGAAGGAATTTCGGAAAACTCTGTTTAATAACTTAAGCTGTACGCCAGGGCTCTGTTTTGGACTCTTTCCTCTTCATTATGTACACAAATGTAGAGCCCCTTCTCAACTCCCAGTTGGTAAACTTTTGTGCCAAGGACAGATTTAATCCAGAATTGTGAAGATAATCATTTCTTCTGGGGTTGCAGCTATGTACTTCGCTGTTATTTCTGAACTGAGATAGGTTATCAATAACAAATTTTATAACTGAATATTTGTACTGCAAAGGTTCAGTGAATATCCCGCGTTCCTGAAATAAATGTCTGCAAGATGGTCTTCGGTGGAGTCCAGCTACTATTCAGATTAAATACTTCTGTGCAATTAAGGCTTTTTCACTTAATGATGAATTACCGCAAAATACGATGCCATATGAAAGCAGTGAATGAAAATAGGCTTAGTAGGCTAATTTATTGATACATTTATCACCAAAATTTGCAATAGCCTTAATAGTATGAGTAACTGAACCTCACCATTTGAGGAGATCATTAATGTGTTTCTTCCAATTTAATTTCTCATCAATGCACACTAACCAAAATTTTTTGAATATTCTGACTTCACAACAGACTTCTATTCAAAGTCTGTATTTATTAATGGTGTTATGCCAATTACTGCACAGAACTGTGTGTTGTATTTCTCAAAATTTAGTGAGTCTATTAATTTTCTGAAATTATTATAATAATTTAAAATTTTCTTGGCTAGTTCTTGTTTGTTGTATCATCAGCGAAAAGAACTACACACACACACACACACACACACACAAAAGTTTTGCATCACCTCGTTTCCGAGAGTTACGGAATCTGTACAGAAAATTGGAATAGAGATCAACATAAACATAATTTCCACCCTTTTTATTGCTCATGAAAACAACACATTGCGTGTTGTACCACCATACAGTGACACCTTAAGAAATGATGGTCCAGATTGCTGTACACAGTGGTACCTCTAACACCTAGTAGCACGTCTTCTTGCATTGATGCATGCCTGTATTCGTCGTGGCATACTATCCACAAGTTCATCAAGGCACTGTTGTCTGACTGTCCTACTCCTCAACGGCGATTTGGCGTAGATCCCTCAGAGTGGTTGGTGGGTCACATCGTCCATAAACAGCCCTTTCCAATCTATTCCAGGCATGTTCCATAGGGTTCATGACTGGAGAACGTGCTGACCACTCTAGTCTAGCGATGTAGTTATCCTGAAGAAAGTCATTCAAAAGTTGCGCATGATAGGGGCTCGAATTGTCGTCCATGAAGACGAATGCCTCCTCAGTATCCTGCACTATCGATAGGAGTACGGCGTTCACGTATCGTACAACATTACGGCGCCTTTCATGACTACCACCGACGTACATCGGCCCCAGATCATGCCACCCGGAAACAGCAGGGAACCTCCACCTTGCTGCACTCACTGGACAGTGTGTCTAAGGCGTTCAGCCTGGCTGGGTTGCCTCCAAACACGTCACCGACGATTGTCCGGTGAAGGCATATGCGACACTCATCGGCAAAGAGAACGTGATGCCAATCCTGAGCCGTCCATTCAGCATGTTTTTGGGCCCATCTCTACCTCGCTGCATGGTGCCGTGGTTGCAAAGATGGACCTCACCATGGACGTTGGGAGTGAAATTGCGCGTCATGCAGCCTACTGCTCACAGTTTGAGTCGTAACACGACGTCCTGTGGCTTCACGAAAAGCATTATCTAACATGGTGGCGTTGCTGTCAGTTATAATCCATAGGTAGCTAAAATCCACTGCAGTGGTAGCCCTTGGACGGCCTGAGCAAGACATGTCATCGACAGTTCCTGTGTCTCTATCTTCCCTATGTCCACACAACATCCCTTCAGTTTACTCAAAGATGCCTGAACACTTCCCTTGTTGCGAACCCTTCCTGGCATAAAGTAACGATACATACGCGATTGAGCCGCAGTACTGACTGCCTGACACTGCTCATGCATTGTTATTTACATCTTTGGGTGGGTTTAGTGACATATATGAACAGTTAAAGGGACTGTCTCGGTGATACAGTATCCACAGTCAACGTCTATCTTCAGGAGTTCTGGGGACTGGGGTGATGCAAAACTTTTTTTGGTGCATTTCGAACAATAAGGGACCCATGACTCAACCCCATGGGAAACTGTTCTGATAACAGTTAGAGGACTCTACTGCTTTTTGCAGACTATCTGTACTGTTAATTTCAACCCTCTGCATTGTTTGAGTTAAAGACGAACTAAATCATTTGTGCACTGTCCCACTCATACTACAATACTTAAGCTTATCTAGAAGAATTTCATGAGTCTGAGTCAAAAGCCTTTGAGAAATCATAAAAATCCCAAGTGGGTGATGTTCAGTTATTCAGAGCATTTAATATTTTATCAGTGAAAGCATATATGGCACTTTGTTAAATCATTTCTGCAAACCAAGCTGACATTTTCTTAGTACTTCATTTTTACAAATATGTGAAGGTACTGTTGAATAAATTACTCCTCCAAGAGTTTTGGATAAGTCTGTCAGAAGGGAGGCTGGGCGTTAGTTGTTAGCATCAGACCTAGCTGCTTATTTATATGATGGTTTAACAATAGCATCTTTCGGTCTATTCGGAAAAATGCTGTTTCAGTGAGCTACTATGTATGTGGCTGAGAATTCCACTTATCTGTTGGAACAAGCTTTTAATACTCTCTTGGAAATGCCATGATTTGTGTGTGAGCTGTTACTTTCGAGTGAATTTATTATTGTCCTAATTTCAGCAAGAGAGATGGATTGAATTTCAGTTTTATCAAATGTCGTAGATTATATACAGTTTTCATTCCATAGATTCAAAAATGAGATACTTATTGTAGGTGAGAAACATGTCACACATGAGAAACATAAAACATTTTAATATAATACTTACTACCCTTATCATTTTATCAGGAAATAGTCGAAATGGGTGAATACAATACAGTAAACGGGAACTGCTAATATTTACCGAATGAATACACTGTTCTAAACAATAAAAAGTTTTATAAATTTATCATACACAGAAAACCTAATCTTGACTGTTGTGACCAAGTACTATCAAGACTGAAATCTAACATACATTTTTACTTAAACTGGTCTAACAGTCCCTGTGAGGATATTAATCCATAGAGTAGGAGGAGTTGCTTATCAAAAAGTATTTCAAAATATGTTTAAACCATGCTTTATCTAAAACAAAGTTATAATGGTTGCTGGCAATTTATTGAAAATGTGTGTTCCTGAATATTGGACCCTTTTTGGACCAAGGTAAGTGATTTTAGGTCTTTATGTAGATTGTTCTTATTCCTAAGCCGTCCGAAGTGGGCGAGCGGTTCAAGGCGCTACAGTCTGGAAGCATGCGACCGCTACAGTCGCAGGTTCGAATCCTACCTCGGGCATGGATGTGTGTGATGTCCTTAGGTTAGTTAGGTTTAAGTAGTTCTAAGTTCTTGCGGACTAATGACTCCAGAAGTTAAGTCCCATAGTGCTCAGAGCCTTTTTTTTTTCTTATTTGTGTCATTGATACCATAGTTGGTACCATGTATTGACCTGTTGGTTCGTAATAGAGATACATTAATTGCAACAAATTTCATTAGGGTATAAATATACTGAGAAGCAGTAGTTAGAATACAAAATTCCTTGAACAGGTTTCTGCATGATATTCGTCAATTTACAAATTATTCTTATTACACGCTCTTGCCTGTTCCATATACTGCCTTTCATTTTCTAATCAATAGCTGGATCCTGTTTTGTCTACAACACTTAAAATGGTTATTAAAATGTTTTCTACTTATTACTTTTGGTTAACAAAATTTTCATTGAGTTTGATAGAAATACAGTCTTCCTTAAGCCCGGTCCACACGCAACGATCCGTCTGCGCAGACATCGGCGCAGATGTCTCTACATGCAGAAGATAGCAGCAAATGTGGTGTGTTCACACGACACAAACCCCAATCTACTACTCGCCCGCCATTTGTCGGTGCAGAAAAGAAATATCAGTGGCAAGCGACTACGCTCCCCATAAACGTCAAAAATTTAATTCAGTTATTTTGAAATATAGAAATGAAAGATGTTCTGTTGTGGTCTGTGTTCGCAACTTGTGTTGCAAAAAACGTTCAGACCACCCGCAGGAAACAGAGAAAGCGGTCAAAATGGTGTAGACAGAGGCTGCTAAAGCGAAAGCAGTTTTCTCACGTAAATTTACTGCGAGAGTTGCAGGGCGAACCTAACGACTGGCGAAATTATTTATGGATGGATGTCAAAACTTATAAGTGTCTCTTAAAGCTTGTAACCCCTCATATTATGAGAAAAAATACTTGAATAGAGAAGGGCAATTTCTCCTCATGAACGGCTGGCGCTAAGATTAAGATTCCTAGCAACAGGAAGGAGCTACAAGGATTTGGAAATTTCAACTGCAATATCGAAACAAGAGTTGAGTGAAATAATAATCGCAATTTTTCAATTACAGGATTATACGCTGCTGTCTTTTTGTCTCGGTCACTATATTCTTTACTCTAATCTTCCACAAACATGGGTGTTTTCTACATATTTCAATGAATTCACGTACAAACTCTCGAGAACACTGACTAGTATCAGCCATTTCAATGCCCTGTGCGCACAAATACAAACACTAGACTGAGCAAACCGCTGTTTCGCGCCAGATTTGCGGAAATCTCCTGTCCACACGCTCCAACTTGTATGCGCAGATGTGGTTTGAACCCACAGATTTGAGAGGTTTCGCTCGAACCTCCAACTTCCAGGTTTGCAAACACCTCAGGTTGGTGCAAATCTTCTGTCCACACGCAACGATCTGTCTGCGCAGATGCGATGTGCGCAGACATATCGTTGCGCGTGGACGGGCCTCTACCCGTTTTCTCCTTTAACAGTATCGGCATTTCAATTGTGTCCGTTGGCTGCAATGCCTTCCAGTCGAATTCGAAACGTAATCTCTGATGTTTGTCTTGATGTCTGTGTCTCTGTGATGAGGCTTGCCGTTTAAATTGAAAATATGTGAGTGATTGAGGGATGCTGTGCTTTGCTAGAAACTTTAACTGCAGTAAGTACAGTTATCCAATCTTCGCATTTTCATTCATTAGTTTGCCGTAAATGGACGATGTGTATGTGTGGACCAGTTTTTAGAAAGATGCCAAGCTTCAGACATTTATGTGAAGAGGCAGATATCCTCACGGAAAATGTTTAATTTGTATTGGGAGGAAACATTGTTTTGAGAATATGTTGTTGCGATATGTACAGAAAATAAAACTATACACCGATGTTATAATGTCAAATTTCACAACCAGTCCATCCGCGAAGAAAATTTTGGTAATCAATACAGACTTTCGATAATAAATATGGAGTACATAAACATCAGGTGTATTACCCAGTTTAACATGGTAGCATCGGGAGACCTTTCTGTTACATACCTCATAATTTCGAAATTAATCTTTCATTCTTTGCTCAGTATGCACAAAAGCTTGCAGTCGAAGCGCACGTGTTTCATACAAATGTAACCGCGTAAATCGTTTTCCCGCGGTAAGTAATTGTTTTTAGAAATAAAAGAAAGTGATCCTAAATTTTATTCTGCACGAGCTAGCATCAACCAGATTCAGAAGTGGTTATTAGTTAACAGTAAAATATCCCTTTCTCATTATAGTAAGTCAGCGGTGTCCTAAGAGAAGATTGTCAGGATAATACATTGTATTGGGCTGTAAGAACTTTGTAGCTGGATGAAAACATTATCCCATGGTGATCAATAATAATAATAGGAACCCATTAGTTTACTCATCTTGAGTGATAGGGGGACGATCTTTAATAATTACTTAAGAGAAGACGGTAATTTTAACCAAGATCGCTTTTAAACACTGGGTCTTACAAGCGATCCTGGGGTGCGCGTTCTCTCCAGTAATAATGGGAACAATGGTAGAGTAAAATGTTTCTGATGATGTAAGGGACAAAGTAAGCGTTCATTAGGACGGATAGGAAGTGCATTCATGTTATTCAGGCACAAGGAAAAGTGAAATGCTATATGCATACAGCAGCAAGCTATGCAATCGCATTTTTTTAGTCATTTTTGTTTGTTTTGAGCTCATGGTGTGCTTTTTTACTGTTGTTTGGCTTGCCCCTCCCCAAAACCTCCAATTTCCCATTAGTTTGTATGTTAGGAGGCAGATGTTATTGTCTTACTTACACGTATTTTCGTGTTTGTTGCCGTGTTTATGTAGTGACATCATAGGCGCCATATGACGCTTAGGATAGCCGTTTCCGCCATATTGATGACGTCATGGGCCAAAGCCGACGGGTGGAATCGGACACATCCGTAATCCCTAGATATCAACTAAATGACACAGTGGTATGTATAGTCACTCGCTGACTTGACAGGCAAATTAGCAGGCTAAGTAAGAAGCCGTGTGTGTTATACGGTGCTGAAGATGGGATCGGCATTTGCAGAAGAGTACTATGTTGATTAAAGGATGTTATTTCAGTGTAAACTTCCTTAGTGTGTTACCAAAAGTATGCTCAAGTTTGAGAACTAAATAAGGGATGGAATAAGATTTTGACACCCCATCAACAAAGCACAAAATCAATGCACTGTACTGGTCATTACAGTACACCAGGAACAAATCGGTGTGTGCTTTATTTAATGCCACAATATACGTTTCTGTACAAATGTTTGTGGAATTATGTTCAGTTTAAATTATCATTTACATAACATTGAATAAGGTTTAACATCTCGGTTTGTACCCACTTTCTGAGCCAAAGGTAAATTTGGTAGAGGCATTCATTCTAAAGTGTTATTATTGAGAAAAATCTATAACTTTGCCATTTATTTACACCATCAGTGCAGTCATTGTCAGTTGGAAGACTGGTTTGGTGCAGCTTTCCATGCTAATCTGTCCTGTACAATAGTGGCAGTAGTGTTGCAACCTACATCGATTTGGATCTGCTGACTACCACTTACTTCTAATCTCTGGGAAAAGTGGTGTACTGTCTTGGAGCTTGAATAATATTGTTCTTTTTTTTATCAGATCAGTAATTCACATTGACATAACTGGTTATGAGCAGCCAGTTGCCATTTTCAGACTTTCCAGGCACTTTCTGTAAGCAGTTTTTGTTGCATTGAAGACAGCATTTTTTTTAGAAAAGACTTCCCACAAACCCGTGTATTTGACATGCAGGGATTTAATAAAAACATTTCATTTTTATATAGGACATAACACAGACAAAAGCTGATAGTAACATGAGTGCAGGTGTACTAGAATAGTGTCATTGTTGTGGCCTTCAGTCCAAAGACTGGTCTGATGCATCTCTCCATACTACTACATTTTGTGCAAGCCTTTTCATCTCAGAATAACTATTGCAAGCTACATCCCTCTGAATTGACTTACTGTTTTCATATACATCTACATCTACATGACTACTCTGCAATTCACATTTAAATGCTTGGCAGAGGGTTCATCGAACCACAATCACACTATCTCTCTACTATTCCACTCCCGAACAGCGCGCGGGAAAAATGAACACCTAAACCTTTCTGTTTGAGCTCTGATTTCTCTTATTTTATTTTGATGATCATTCCTACCTATGTAGGTTGGGCTCAACAAAATATTTTCGCATTCGGAAGAGAAAGTTGGTGACTGAAATTTCGTAAAAAGGTCTCGCCGCGACGAAAAACGTCTATGCTGTAATGACTTCCATCCCAACTCGTGTATCATATCTGCCACACTCTCTCCCCTATAACGTGATAATACAAAACGAGCTGCCCTTTTTGCACCCTTTCAATGTCCTCCGTCAATCCCACCTGGTAAGGATCCCACACCGCGCAGCAATATTCTAACAGAGGACGAACGAGTGTAGTGTAAGCTGTCTCTTTAGTGGACTTGTTGCATCTTCTAAGTGTCCTGCCAATGAAACGCAACCTTTGGCTCGCCTTCCCGACAATATTATCTATGTGGTCCTTCCAACTGAAGTTGTTCGTAATTTTAACACCCAGGTACTTAGTTGAATTGACAGCCTTGAGAATTGTACTATTTATCGAGTAATTGAATTCCAATGGATTTCTTTTGGAACTCATGTGGATCATCTCACACTTTTCGTTATTTAGCGTCAACTGCCACCTGACACACCATACAGCAATCTTTTCTAAATCGCTTTGCAACTGATACTGGTCTTCGGATGAGCTTACTAGACGGTAAATTACAGCATCATCTGCGAACAGTCTAAGAGAACTGCTCAGATTGTCACCCAGGTCATTTATATAGATCAGGAACAGCAGAGGTCCCAGGACGCTTCCCTGGGGAACACCTGATACCACTTTTGTTTTACTCGATGATTTGCCGTCTATTACCACGAACTGCGACCTTCCTGACAGGAAATCACGAATCCAGTCGCACAACTGAGATGATACCCCATAGGTCCGCAGCTTGATTAGAAGTCGCTTGTGAGGAAATCTAGAAATACGGAATCAACTTGAGATCCCCTGTCGATAGTGGCCATTACTTCGTGCGAATAAAGAGCTAGCTGCGTTGCACAAGAGAGATGTTTTCTGAAGCCATGCTGATTACGTGTCAATAGATCATTCCCTTCGAGGTGATTCATAGTGTTTGAATACAGTATATGCTCCAAAACCCTACTGCAAACCGACGTCAATGATGTAGGTCTGTAGTTAAATGGATTACTCCTACTACCCTTCTTGAACACTGGTGCGACCTGCGCAATTTTCCAATCTGTAGGTACAGATCTATTGGTGAGCGAGCGGTTGTATATGAGTGCTAAGTAGGGAGCTATAGTATCAGCGTAATCTGAAAGGAACCTAATCGGTATACGATCTGGACCTGAAGACTTGCCCGTATCAAGCGATTTGAGTTGCTTCGCAACCCCTAAGGTATCTACTCCTAAGAAACTCATGCTAGCAGATGTTCGTGTTTCAAATTCTGGAATATTCCATTCGTCTTCGCTGGTGAAGGAATTTCGGAAATCTTGGTCTTCCTCTGATTTTTACACCACACACTTGCCTCCAGTACTAAATTGGTGATCCCTTGACGCCTCAGAATGTGTCCTACAAAGTGATTGCTTCTTTTGCTCAGATTGCACCACAAATTTCTCTTCTCCCCAATTCTGTTCAGTACCTCCCCATTAGTTATGTGATCTACCCATGTAATCTTCAACATTCTTATGTAGCACCACATTTCGAAAACTTCTCTTTTTATCTAAACTGCTTAATGTCCATGTTTCACTTGGCTGCACTCCGTACAAATACTTCCAGGAAGGACTTTGTGGCTTTTAAGTATATACTTTATGTTAACAAATTTCTCATCTTCAGAAACACTTTTCTTGCCGTTGCCAATCTACATATTATATCCTCCCTACTTCAACCATCAGTTATTTTGCTTCCCAAATAGCAAAACTCATACTTTAAGTGGCTCATTTTGTAGTCTAATTCCCTTAGCATCACCGGATATAATTTCTCTATATTCCATTATCCTCATTTTGCTTTTGTTGATGTTCATCTTATATCCTCCATTCAAGATACTGTCCATTCTGTTCAACTGCTCCTCAAAGTCCTTTGCATCTTTGATAAAATTGCACTATCATTGGCAAACCTTAAAGTTTTTATTTCTTCTCCCAAAACTTTAATTCCTACTCAAAATTTTTCTTTTGTTTCCTTTACTGCTTGCTCATATATACAGAGTGGACATCATTGGTGATAGGCTACAACCCTGTCTCACTCCGTTCTCAACCACTGCTTCCTTTTCATGCCCCTTGACTCTCATAACCCATCTGGTTTATGTACATATTGTAAATAGCCTTTTGTTGCCTATATTTTACCCTGCCACCTTTAGGCTTTGAAAAAGAGTATTCCAGTCAACATTGTCAAAAGCTTTCTCTAAGTCTACGAATGCTATAAACAAAGGTTTGCCTTTCCTTAAACTATCTTCTGTAAGTTGTGGGGTCAGTATTGCTTCACGTTTTCTTAGATCTTTTCTCAAACGGTCTCTCTTTTCCTGTAGGCAATTTTGTATCTTATCCCAAGTGATATATGCTGCTACAGCCTTACATTTGTCCTCTAGCCAGTCCTGCTTAGCCATTTTCCACTTTGTGTCAGTCTCATTTTTTAGAAATTTGTATTCCCTTTTACCTGCTTCATTTACTGCATTTCTATATTTTCTCCTTTCTTAAATTAACTTCAGTTTTTCTTGTGTTAGCCTAGGATTTCTACGAGCCCTTGTCTTTTTACCTACTTCAACCTCTGCTGCCTCCACTATTTCGTCTCTCAAAGCTATCCATACTTCTTGTATTGTATTTATTTCCCTTGGGTTTGTCAGTCAATCCATAATAGTCCCTCTGTAACCCTTTACAATCTCTGATTCTTTCAGTTTATCCAGGTCCCATCTCCTTAAATTCCTGTGTCTTGCAATTTCTTCAGTTTAGGTTTGCAGTTCATAACGAATAAATTGTTTTCAGAGTCCACATCTGCCCCTGAAAATGTCTTAAAATTTAAATTCTGGTTCTTGAATCTCTAACCATTATATAATCAGTCTGAAGCATTCCGGTGTCTCCAGGTTTCTTCCATGCATACAGCCTCCTCTCATTATTCTTAAACCAAGTGTAAATTATGCTCTGTGCAAAATTCTACCAGGCAGTTTCCTCTTTCATTTCTTTACCACAGTCCATGTTCACCAGCTACTTTTCATTCTCTTTCCTTTTCCTACTGTTGAATTCAAGTCCCCCATTAAATTTTTGGCTCCCTGAACTATGTGAATATTTTTTTTTTAATTTCATCACTCCTTTCTTCAATATCTTCCTCATCTGTGAAGCTAGTTGGCATATGAACTTGTGCTACTGTGGGGCATGTGGGCTTCGTGTCTATCTTGGCTACAATAATGCGTTCACTATGCTCTTCATAGTAGCTTATCCATGTTGAATTTTTTTTTTTTTTTTTAAACATACTCCTGTATTATCCTTACTTGATTTCGTATTTATATCCCTGTATTCACTTGGTCAGAAGTCCTGTTCCTCCTGCCACTGAACTTCACTAAGTCTCATAATATCTAACTTTAACCTATCCATTTCCCTTTTTAATTTTTTCTAACCTACCTGCCCAGTTAAGGTATCTGACATTCCACACTCCCATTTGCAGAGTGCTAGTTTTGTTTCTCCCGATAACAACGTGCTTCTGAGTAGTCCCCGCCCTCTGGAATATTACCCAAGAGGATGTCGTCATTATTTAACCTTAAGAGTGGAGCTGCTTTCCCTTGGGAAAAATTAAGACTGTAGTTTCCCCTTGCTTTCAGCCATTTGCAGTACCAGCTCAGCAACACTGTTTTCATTGATGTTACAAGGCCAGATCAGTCAATTATCTAGACTGTTGGCCCTGTAACTACTGAAAAGGCCGCTGCCACTCTTCAGGAACTGCACATTTGTCTGGCCTCTCAAGAGATACACCTCCATTGTGGTTTCACCTACAGTATAGCTATCTGTTTTGCTGAGGCACGCAAGCCTCCCCAGCATTGCCAAAGTCCGTGGTTCCTGGGAGGGGGGGGGGGGGGGTGAGACTAAGACTGGAATAGTGTGACACATAACAAACTTTAGGTTGGGCAACTCTGAGTAGAAATACTGAGTAAAGGCTACTGACAATAAAAAAAGGAAACAAGAAAGAAAGGAAATGATTATGGTGTTGAGACATGGAGAGATGAAAGAAGGTAGAATAACAGAAACTAATTGGTATGACTGAATGATTGAAAGACAAAGCAGTCCAGAAAGAGAATATGCAAAACCTTGCCTAGTTGATCTTTCCTTACACTAAACTTGCCTTCTTCCATTCATAACTTCTCTTCCTCATTATTCTCTGTTTCCACATTTAATAATTGGATTCGAATCATTATATTTTTAAAAAATGTGTTATTACTATTTTATTGGTATAGGCCTGACTATTAACAGGCATTGTATTTGGTGTGTTATGCACTACCCTGACATTTCATTGCTCTCTCTCTCTCTCTCTCTCTCTCTCTCTCTCTCTCTCTCTCTTCACTGTTGAACTCTTAAGTCTCCTTCCTTCCTTCCTTTCTTCTTAACCTACCTTCCATGCCATTTGTGCTATTGACAGCTTCACTGGTATCTGATTTAACTTTTTTGGTTGGACCACAATTTTCACTGTGTCTGTTTAGCGTTGCTATTTCATCTTACATAATTTGATGGTAATCACCTTCTCTCTCTGCGATGAAATCAGCTGAATGAGTGGAATTTCATTTCCAGGCACGCACACGGACAGCAGTGACGCTCAGGGCGTTGGATAGAAAAACCTTTCTCTTTTTATGGTTTTGAGAAAGTGCTATGAAGAAGCAGAATCAACAGTAAGTTGCAGCAAATTTCTTCAGTACCCTTTTTTAAATAAAGAAGTTAAAGATCAAAGTATTTAGTTTTATTCTCTCAGAATGACAGACTACAACCTATGTTCAATAAAAAAAATTTAATAGTTGGTAGAAGTTTTAAAATATGTGTGTTATGCACATATACTTTATTGGTGATTTTTCTTAGCCACCTCAGGATGCATTCATTGTAGTATCACAAGAGTATGTCAGTGAATAGTGGCACCATGATGATTTTTGAATGTTGAGGAATCACACAGCTTATATCTATAATTCATTTTACTATACAACTTGTAATGTAATTTTTTGGTGTACAGGGGACTGAAGTAATGACGGAAAACTGAACTGTTTGATGTGTCATCAGGCAGACAGCACGTGAATTAGTAGATGTGATCCAATAAACTCCAAGTAAGTGTAACTGTGTGATTGCATCAGAAAAGGACACAAGTAAAATAACATGCTTGAAAAATAATAAAAAAGTGAGAAAAATTAATGAATATAAACTATTAATGAATACAATTTCATATAAATGACAAAAGAAGACCTATCACACATAGTAATCAGTATTTTGATTGGTTGGTTGCAGCCCACCACAAATTCCTCTTAAGTGCCATCCTCGTCATCTCACAGTATGACTTGCAACCTCCATCTTCAGTTATCTGTTGGATGTATTCCAATATCTATCTTCCTCTCCAGTTTTTACCCTCTATAGCTACCTCTAGTGCCATGGAAGTTATTCCCTGATATCTTAACATGTGTTCTACCAGCCTCTCTTCTTGTTGTCAGTGTTACAATGTGTTCCTTTCTTCGCCAATTCTGCGGAGAACCTTCTCATTCCTTACCTGTCTCTTAACACTTGAAATGTAATGTATTGTGAAGTATGTGAGTTCCCTCTGCTTTACTAACGAATGATGTTTAAAGTTCAGCTAAATTTCTACAGCAGTAGTTTTTCTGTGAGCAAGACTTAACATCACATCGAATCAGACTGTCAGCATGGCACAAGCAGTATTTGGTACTTGAGCCTCAATGATGTCTTAATATCAGTACATATGACACACATGTGGAGTATAATGATGACATTTGGTATTCCACTACAAAATATTGTTGCAAGGAAATATATGATGGTCATATTGCTGGCTAGGATGGAACAGGGTCTCGCAGTGCCATTGCTAGTCAGAAACACAGTTTAACACTAGCTGTGATAGATAAGTATGCATTATAAAGTAGAATAGTACCCCTTAACTGGTGTTGTCGTCATTGACAACACATTGAGCAATCAATAAATGAAATTACATATAATCCAGCAACAATAATTTGGGGAAAAACTTCATATTGTGGTTTGACAAATAAATGTGTAGTTTGGTGCGTTACTAAGGAAGTAAATATGTATTTCCCACTTTTATCTATAATTACCTCTCTTTTAGTAGGACATTAAAATTAACATTTGTAAATTAAGATTGGGTATAACCATGAAAATCTTAAGTTTGTTGTTGTAATAATTTTACATATTTTACAGTAGAAGCATACTTTTTCCAAGGAACTGTAAATGTGGAAGAAAAAGCACAATGTGTATGGAGTTCTTATTCCAAGAAACTTCCTCACTGTGAATGATTCTGTAGTGTTCATTTTGTGGATGGCCTGGAGCATTTCATTTTGAAATATTTTTCAGTGTTTATCATTTCTTGTATAAAACTGGTAACTTTCTTCTTAAAAATGTCACTTCAATTTTAATGTCATAACTGTTGCCACATTTTTGGTATTGAACACCATAAAACACAAGTATGTGTATTCTGTAGGGCTTAAAGTGTGAGAAGACAAGGACAGTTTTTATGGACCTGTTCTTCTTTGCAAGCTTTTTGGGTCTAACCTGATTGTGAGCTATTAACTGTCTCATGGGAGCTCACAGACTTCATTTTCAATTTTTTCCCCAGTCTATTTTTGTTTAGTAGCAATTTGTGGATTTGTAACATAAATGAATGAGATGAAACAGGGTAGTTAAACACAATGTCCAACAGAGGAACATGAGTGAAGGGAGAGACCACATCAAAACTTACTAAAATGTCAGTTACTAAAATGTCAGTTACTAAAATGTCAGTTACTAAAATGCCAGTTACTAAAATGTCAGTTACTAAAATGTCAGTTCCTCTAACAGACATATGAAATCTGCCAAATTCATTATGTGATGTTAACACTGACCTACTAGTAGGCTCAACGAAGTAGCAGGATGTGTTCACCTGTTGAAGTATTGGAGGTTTTTGTGGTGAACACTTAGCTACATTCCTGTAAGTTGTTTGACATACAATACACGAGGAGAAACTTATGTTCCACAAGTGAGATATACTTATGTTGCCTTTTACACTGCCTTGTTTCCTATTTGACCCCTACCACATGTGTATGTTGCCTTATAGTTCCCACTACAAATTTTCCATTTTCTATGTCATTCACTGCTCAGCAGTTACCTGTTCAAAAAGTAATATTGAGGTCTGAAGAGATGAAATTGTTATTTAATGGTTTTACAAACCCTGAACTTAAAATTATTTCTCTTGTTTCTGATTTTTATAATCAGATAAGTATGAGAATTATTCGGAAAGTAAGGTCTGTTTTCTTGTGAAACATAAACTATCACAGATTTTTCAAAAAAAATTTATTTAATTCCTTACATGTTTATCTATTTTTGTATATAGTTTCTGTATTTGTTTAAACATTTGCCATAACACTCTACAAGCTTTTCTATACTTAAGTCATAAACATCTGCTGCCTGCGAGGATTGCCAATCTGCAACTGCTTCTTTCACCTAATTGTCTGTTATGAAGCACTTGCCACTGTGAAGTTCTGCAGGTAGCAGAAGAGCTGAAAATTGCTTGGTACCAAGTTGGGGCTGTACAGTGGGTGGAAAATGTGTTCCCAGACATCAGAAGGGCAAGTCACGTATTCTGTATTACACATAGAAGTTTAGTCAGGGTCGCGCAGTTAAGTGGCTGCATTTATTGTTGACCTTGCTGCATAAACTCAACCAACAAGATCCCATGTCAATCCCAAAACAAGATTGCCATAAAGTTGCATGTTGAGATCGTCTGCTTGGCCTTGACTTTGACTGGTGATGTCATGTGATGGCATTCCATTGACTGACATTTAGACTCTGGGGTTGTGTGAGAAACCCATGTCCCATCCCCTGTCACAGTATTCTGTAATTATTTATCATCTTCCTTATGATAATGGCCCAAAACCTTAGAGTACAAACGTTTCTTCCCATTATGTTTTTCTCAGTAAGCAGTGTGGGAAACCAACATGCACAGAATTTGCGAAATTCAACGTTTTTGAAGACAATTTTGTGCTAAGTTAGTCTACCTACAGTCAGAAATTCCAATACTAAAGTTGAAATTATGAATAGCCGGTCTTCACGAATCTTTTTGTCCATGGTTTTGACTAAATCTTCTGGGATCACTGACGGTTGGCCTAATTGCAATTCTCTCGTGGACATGTTCCCGTGTGTCATAAAAGCTCTCAACCTCTTAGGCACCTAACTGTTACCCATCACATTGGCGCCATACACCGTACTTACGTCAACGTAGTTCCACTGATGCGACATTCCTTGTTGTCAAACACATAGTAATCTGATTTGTACAATGGCCTTGTCCAAAAATCGTGGTTGGGAGGTAACCAAACTGACATATTTTTAATTAAAGATTCACTGTGAAACTAAACTGATTTTAAAGTCAGAGACAGTAATGAAAAAATTTCCTGCAGTTTGGTAATTGCTCTACTCAGTCATCTCATGTATTTTAATTCATCCAGAGGCTTGCGAGTAAGAGTGCATTCTGGAATCACACAGTAAACTTTGGCATAAATTACCTAATGTTGACTGTGTCAAAGATACACATTTTAGCACTGTACAGCTCTGCCAAAGAGAGGTAGATTAGATTTAATTTCTAAAAATGCTGTCCTTCCTCAGTGCGGAGATTGACTGTAACCAGCCAGAAAGTGGAGAGACAGTACCAGAGTCTGATAACATCCACTGTTGTATGTAGTGAGAACTACATCCAAAGGGAAAATTTTAATAAACTACAGGCCAATGGCGACTGCCCCAGTTGTGTGGAAGAAAGTACTCACTGTCCCTTTCTGAAACAGAAGGGATATATACAACTCCGAATGTCTCCTGTGATATTTCCTACCCAGGCTGTGTAAAATGCTTCAAAGAATTATTATTGCTGCTTCACTTTGTTCTAAAAGTTTGGGGGTCTTGTCACTTCTGTTGTGGCCTCGGAAAGTTGCACATAGACCTTCAAAATCTGATCTTGCTGAATACAGCCATACACAAGGCATGTCGGTGAACAGTATTATTGGGTTTTAAGGGTGACAGCTCATTCTGTTGTGATCCATTTTTCAAGACTACATATTTACAGTAAAGAATAAGAGATGTTCTGACAATGTGTTCCAATAAAATGATGTCCTAAAATGGAATATTCTTAAGTGTCACTTTCTTTGCAAGTGCTATTAACAGCAAGACCTCCACAGTTAGAAAGCCCAGTAGAATGAATCTTACGTTCGGGCAATTTATGTGTGTACTGCTCTCCTCTACCCCTACTCATCAGCTACAGATGATTTGACACCTACAGTTGAATGGCCAGCCTTTAGATTTATTTTGCAACTGAAATTTAGGGGATTCCTTTCAGTACTCGTGTGGATGAGGTCACAATTCCATTATTTATAATCAGGTGCCACTTTTTGCACCATACAGGTACCTTGTCTACAATGTTTTGCAATTGGTTTTGCTCATCCGATAAAAGATGAGTTAAAAAGATGGTACATTACTAACACTTCAGCTATGTAATTTTTATTTCGCAAATTGTGTGTAGTCACAGTTTCTGTACTGTTGTTCTCTGATTGTCATGCTGTTAATACACACTATGAAAATGGCTGAGGCTGCTTCCTGCTGTGTAGTGAAACATGCATGTGGAACAAGGTTAAAAAGTGCTGAGAAAGAGATTTTTCTTAAATTTGCAGAAAAAATTGCCTTTGAAGTTTTCCGAGGGACTGTATTTGATAGAACTGAGATACAAATACACCCTGGATGTATAGCGGAATCGGTGGTGACGTAGATTGATAATCTGGTGCAGTTCATGAGCCACTGTTCAGGTCTTGCCTTTATCATGCATTTTTGAAATACCTACATCTCATAATTGTATAATTTATCATTTTTTATGAATAACGTGTCATCTTGTTTGCAATTACGTATTGCACATAAAATTTCTGTTCTGATTTCAAATATAAATTCTTAATTATTCTTAATTATCATTATTTTATGAAAGATTGTTAATAAAACTCAGATACTCTTTTCTTTGAACCATGTCCATTCTTTTATACCACAGAAGTAGTCTCACATGAATCAGAGTGATAAGTGTAGTAGAGATGTGAAAAATTATAATTTTCACTTCATTGAGCACACCCAGTGTCATCGTAAGTTAAGATTGCAGTGGGCACGAGACCATTGTGTTGGCTTTTCGAGTGATCACATTTTTGCTGCACTAGATCGATGGTCGAATCGAGGTGAATGCAGCTCTAAATGTGCGGCATGCCACGGACGCGGGCTAGTTGGAACAGTATTATGCTATGGGAGACATTCTCTTGTGCTTGCATGGGATCTGTGGTAGTAATCGAAGACACACTAATATCTGTGAACCACTTGCATTTCTTCATGCTTGATGTCTTCCCTGATGGCAATGTCATCTTTCAACGGCATAATTGTCCATGTCTCATAGACAGAACCATGCTACAGTGCTTTGAAGAGCATTATAGTGTACTCACATTAATGTCTCGGTGATGGTGATGTTTACAGATAAGTCACAAGGGGATAACTGTAACAAAACACAAGACAACTTGCAATGGATACACTTGGTGCAGGGATTGGCATGTATCCCTCAACATAAACAAATTTAATGTATTGAGAATAATACACCTCCTGATGGTGGCGAAACGGTTGTCTGCTGAAATATCATGGACTTCAGATGACTGCATCTCGCAGTACACCTAAAGACCCTGGAAGCAATACATTGTTTTCCTTTACATGTATATTATGGAAAGATTACATAGGTAGGGAAAGTTGAGCTCGCATGTGAAATGTATTTTATCTGCTTAAAATGCTATGTCCCATGTTTCCTGGGATGTTGAAGAACTTTGTTATGGGTCTGTTTGCAAAGCATAAACGATTAAATGCTGAATATTTTGGAAGTGTTTTGGAGTAGCTGGTTGAAACAGTATGTAAGAAGAGATCTGAATTTCAGAAGAACAGAGGGAAAATTCTGTCCTAAGGACAACGCTCCTGCCAACAAAGATGCTTTGGCAGTGGAATTTGAAATACAAATTTTTGAGACATTTACCCACCTCATGAGATTGTATCCAGCCAACTTCTACCCATTACAACATGTGAAGAAATTATTGCTAGAAAACATTTAGGATCTATTAAAGACATTTTATCAATCATAGATGGGTATTTTGTGGTGTTTCCGAGATTGTGGTTCAGGTTTGGAATGTACTTACTGCCATGTGTTGTACTGTCTTTACTGAGAAATTATAATCATGGATGGGGAAAAAAGAGGACTGTAGTTGTCAAAAGTTCGGAGATTATGGTCAACTAGTTAATTTAGATACTGGCTGTAAAAGGTGTCCTTTTTTTATGTCGGTAGTATCATGTCAGTAAACATCTGCAACAACTGAAAATTAACAGAAAAACATCAGCATTTCTTACCTGTCATGGCCCTTATTTAGCCAAGTGCAAGCAGATCATGTTTATTTTGATTCTTTAGTGCCATTAAACCAGCAGTGGAGGATATCTTTCAATTTCTGAACAATATGTCCATTTATTTTGGGAAGCAGATAGGAGAAAGTGTGCTTCCTCAAATGTTAGCGACAGCCTGCTGATTGATTAATGTAATGAAACTACATGATTTTATAGCATCAACTTGCTACAAAAGGAATGTTGATAATCCCTCCCTTCTTCATATTGCAGTTTCTATGGATTATTCTCACCCAAATTACATTTTAGTGGGTCCATTTAAGTGTAGTTAATATAATATTTACAAAAGAGTGCATGTCACAAAGTTAGAAAAACATAAAACTGTAATTTGCATTGTGATTTCAATGGGTAACAACATGAGTAAATAGTTTTTCTGTTAATGGGATATCAGTTGGTGGAATATGTTACGAAATTATGGAAATTTATTGTTTGGTAACACAGTGGATATGCTGTGCCTCGGGTGCCAAAACAGTTTGCAGAACCAGATAGGCATATGAGGGGCAGAAAAGATATTGCCAGACCTCAAACGAGAACACTACGGCTGCACCCTCAGTTTTACCTGTTGTTGTCCCTATGGTTTAAATGTAGTGAGAAGAGAAAACTGTAGAAACTAAATGTAATGGTATGGCTTAAGTGTGCTGAAACAAAGAAACGCACAAGTCACAGCTGCTTCAAACTCGACAGATCCGTCATTGTGTCGCAAGACATACAATTGGTGTCTCATTGCTCTGCCACAGGTATTGTCGATACCAATATGCGAGATGGCAAAGGAACTTTGCTAACATTGGGAGAAGTTAAAGCTGACTAAAATAGTTCATAAACAAAAACATTTTGCTTTTTGTGTGTGTGTGTGTGTGTGTGTGTGTGTGTGTGTGTGTGTGTGTGTGTGTGTGTGTGTGTGTGTGTGTGTGTGTGTGTGTGTGTGTGTGTGTGTGTGTAATTTCATTTTATGTCATTAATCAGGGTGCATACAACCCGGGAAATCCGGGAAAAACCCGGGAATTTTTTCATCCGGGAGAAAACCGGGAAAAACCCGGGAATTCCGGGAATTTTTCATTGTTTTTGCTTTCAGTTAAATTTTTCATTGTTTTTGCTTTCAGTTAAATTTTTCATTGTTTTTGCTTTCAGTTAAATTTTTATACTTTTGATTGCAGAATTGATTCTCTAGCAAAGAATGTTATTGTATCCTGCTACTGGAGAATGATACTGCATCAATAAAATACAAACGAGAGGGAAAAAATAAAACTTTAGTGGCAAAGGAAATGTGCAATTTACACAACAAAAAAAAATCACCGTGCACGCACAAGCGTCTGCAAATAGCAAAAATATGTCGAAGGCAGTAGGGTGCAGACTGTTATTTTTCATAACAATAAACTGCTTGCTATGAGCATGACGTCACAACTGTTCACGGTTAATTCGTTTGACCAATTTCCAGTGGTCTGTTGCGCGTGCGCATTTGACTTGCGTATAAGCAGTACCTTCTCCCACTACTTGAAGTTTGTCTGTTAGCTGTATCGGTAGTAGCAGCAAGCAGCCAGATGCAAACGAGAAAAATTTTTCTCCCGCGCCCTAGCTGCCAGATTCACGCTTGCACAGAGTTGTCCGAGTTGTAGATGGGAGGGGGTTAACCTCCACGTGACCCATGTTTACGTTAAGTGATTTCGCTGCTTCTCTTTGTGTACAGCTCCCACGTCAAATGAAAATAAAACGGATTTCTGTGGCCGAGAGCTATCAAATGAATTAAAATACATTCACATAATTACGGAGGGCAAAAATATATTATTAATTTCAGTTTTCTGATTTTATTTTATTTCAAAGTTAGTAGCAGTCAAGCATTAATCGCCTTGCAAAACAGTGAAGTTATTTTTGCAAGTTTGCTAAAAAAAATTGGCTTTATTAATCTTTCCGCTGAGGCAATAATTTTATTTGAAACGAAGTGTTTCATTGTACAGTATTGCCTAGTTGCAACTGTTCGCTGAATTTAAAGTGCACGTTATCATCTTCTGCCATATATGGCATTATGCCATAATAAAGAACCAAAAATGAGATCGGAGAGTACTGGTACTCCAAGAAACTTTACATCCCAAAAACCACACTGAAAAGCTTAATATCAGATGGGACCTACTTCATTGTGAATCTGGAAAAAGCCAAATGGCACTTCAAGGTGAATTATGCATTTTAGTTTTGTTTACGAAATTCCGATACTCTTTGGAGTATCCTCTGATGCCCTGTTTCTTTTATGGTGTAATGTAAGCTCTGTTAGTGCTTTATATACACAAACATGCGGGCTTTCTACACCACTACAGTTGCACACGCACAATAATGCCTGCTTGCTGGCGCTCTCTGGAAACTGGTAAATCAAACCTATTTCTAACAGTCTCCGGATAGTATTGCGAACGGGAGTTAAGAAAAGCGTTACTTTCAAAGTAAATTTCTTTTTACGCAAGGTGAATTATGTTAAGTGTGAGAAAGTGGGATGGATATCTAAATCATGGAACGCTTGAAAGTGAACAGTTTTAGGACCAGCCACTTATAAGAATTTCGAACCGAGACATTTATGTCAGAATTTTAAATTTACTGGCACATTAGTGTGATGTATGTTAAAGTATAACACACGCAAAAAAAATCAATATTACATGTGAAAGCTTAGCTTCTGTTGTAGCGTGTTAATCTTAGATACCAAAATTATATGTGAAAGCTTAGCTCTTCTTGCAGATATATGGTAGTGTGTACATTAATGTAAACTGTTAACTTTTCCTCTTGCGTGTTTGCGCTATGGAACCAGTGATCTTGCTATTGGCTGACTATAACACGTGTCCTATGCTCTGAATAGCTGCTGTCATTGACTGGCGAGATCTCGTGGCTTGAGATATGACTCGCTTACAAAAGGACATCGCAACCTCTGTTTCAAAGCTCCTGAAACTAACGCTCTGTGTTTGGTGCAATTTCAATTTATACTTTCATAATACGAAAATTTGCAGCGTGTATGTTGCTGCAAATCAAAGGTCTTTCCAAAACTTCTCTGCCCTGTCTTTTCTTTTTTTTTTTTTTTCCGGGATGTTCTACGCAATTGTAAAAAACGTTAACCATTCAAAGGATTGATAAGTTTTACAGTTCCGTTGGAAAGTCTATGGAAAACCTACTGTGACTTAGCACAGAAAAAGTATGTTTTTGCCTGGGAAAAGCATATTTTTTAAACGAGATATCTGGGAATAATCCGGAATTTTTTTCCTTGTCCCCGTATACACCCTGTTATTTCTTCTTATGGCTGATCGAAATAAACATTGGGGAGTCTGCACAAGTTTAGAAATATAGAAATTGGTGTAAAATTATTAAAACGAGAAATGTAAATTGAAGTAAAACTCTGTGTTTCAGATTTCTCATATACGCACTGTCAGAACTTTTCTGAATTAATAGTGCCCAGTACGAAATGTAAATTGAAGTAAAACTCTGTGTTTCAGATTTCTCATATACGCACTGTCAGAACTTTTCTGAATTAATAGTGCCCAGTACATGACACCACTACAGTTCATGGACTTCTCGTGGCTTCTGTAACAGTTGCTACCATTCTCAATCTACAAACATTACAGACAAACATATCCCAAAATTTGTTTATTTATTTATTTACATGGGTTATGTGTTACTATGATCATGAACGAGTCATTGCCAATGTTGATTGGTGGCCAATACTAAATAGAAATGCACAAATCACAGCAGGTTTGTCAATCATGTCAATAAGTTGCTGGCTGCATGGTCTGGATCTGCAATGACTAAAACAATTAGAAGTCATTGCAGGATTCTTCTTGGCTGCATACATATAATTATAAACTAATAGCTATTGAGGCCTCGCTTAGGCCATACATCACTGAGTGCCTTGTTAGAGGTTGCTTCCGATCAGCTGAAGGCTATGCTACTTTACTACTTGACGTCCCAAGCAAGAGTGGACGAGAGCTCGCTAGAAGCTTGATACAAGCCACGGAACGATGCTAGCGGTGCTGGTCGCGGCTTGTGGGTCCAGTGATACTAATATGGACCGCAGTCGGTAACTGCAACCCCTAACAAGTGTGGTATTGAATGTTGATACACCATTACGGTCTTAGCAGTGAGCAATTTCTTTGTTTTCCAAAATTTCCTCATTCACTGTGATGAGGCTGCTCGCTCTTCTGCAGATATTACATTTGTTCTTCAGAAGTAGTTTCTCTTCTCTGTGTTGAATTTGGTGTCTGGTGATCTTCAATTCATTCAGATCACTTTGTACTTCTTTAAACCAGATGTAGTAGTCAAAAAGTTGATTTAGGACTCTAGTATTTAGTAGGCAAGATATGTGGCTGAAAAATGCAATCCTTCTTTTCTGCATTGTTTCAATAATGGATTCACTTTCTTTATACACTACTAAATTGGGCAAAAGTCTCCACTGCCGATTAACTTGATGTCTTTTACTGATAATTGTTCGGTGTATTCTTCTGTCAACTTTCTGCAGTTTGTAAGTTGTTGCTTGAATATTTAGTTTGATAGTATTTCACTTGCATATGTTGCTTGCGGTTGAACAACGGAGGAGTAACGTCAAAATGTAGCATTCATTGGGAGAGATCGTCTTTTGTAGGTTGGCCATGTGGTTCTCTGCGCTCGCTGTAGTTTTAGTGTTCTACTCTCTATTAATGATGCTCTTTCATTAGCATTCCAGGTAATAATCTCACCAAGATAATTAAACTTTTATAGTACCTTAATTTTTTGATCATTATGAAGTATGATATGGGATGTGTCAACTGGGAAGCTGGGCATCATTTCTGTTTTCTCAAACAAAATTTGCAATCCAACCTTTGCCACTAACCGTGCTAGTTGTTCTATCTGAACCTTTGCTTCATAAATATTGTTCTAACAGTGCCAAATTGTCTGCAAATGCAAGGCAGTTAAGTAGAATCTTTCTTCCAATCTTAACAGATGTTGGGCATATCTTGTTCCATTCACGCATGATTAGGTTCCTCCCCATGGGAAACAAACCGTTGGCCTGAAAAATTACCAGTTCATATCACTGATGTGAACTGTAAAAATTGTTCATACATCCATAGCTTAAATGGAAGACAGTGAGACATCAGCTGGTATAAATTTATATTAAAAATGAAGACATGCCTCGAGCAGTATTTAAGGTGTCTATTTTATTTTGGCAGCTAGTTTCAAAGTTGTAACATCGTCATCTTCAGGCCCTATAAAATATACCCTATAAATGTGACATCGGTAATCTATGATTTATTATGTAAATAAATATATTATAAACATATTACACAATGGACGAATGCAATAAAATTAATTACATTTTGGCCATTTTCATTAAATGTAGTCATTCTGGAAATTAACAATTTATGTGGTAACAATAGATACAAATGAAATTATATATATATATATACATAATCATTTTTATTACAGATAAATGTCAAGCATTAAATATATATGTGACAAGCCATTACACTTACGGATAATAAACAGTGCTAAAGATAATATGCATTGCTAATATGTAGGGTAAAATCCATTATTAAAGAATAGTAAAGGGAGGAAAAGGTAGAAATAGTTATGTTTGCTTAACACTGCATTGTTGTTGTACTAAAGTGACAGTAAAAATTGTTAGTTCGCCTAAACAGGTCATTTCAAAGGATTTAAATATGCTTAATCTCATGTTAGTAAATTGTCGAAGTGTCTGTAGCAAGATCCCCGAGTTACTCTCTGAAATACAGTAGCAATTCCAATATTGTATTAGGTACCGAAAGCTGGTTGAAACCAGACATGAAAAGCAGTGAAATTTTGAACTCGGATTGGGAAATGTTTAGGAAGGATAGGACTGATGCTATGGGAGGTGGTGTGTTCATTGCAGTTTTAAAGCTGTTTAAATGCAGCTCAGATAAATACTGAGCCAGACTGTGAAATAGTCTGTCAATCGGGCAAGGATTGACCATTGTATTAGGATGTTTTTATAGACCACCAGCATCCGCAACAAACGTCGCAGAATGTTTCAGGGAAAGTTTTCAGTATATAGGAACTAAATATCCAAATTATCCACTAGTTATAGGTGGACTATAATCCGGCATCCATTGACGGAGAAAATTACAGGTTTATCACAGGAGGCAGAAGCAAAGATTCGTGTGAAATTACTCTAGGAGCACTCTCAACATATAACTTCGAGCAATTTGATTAGAAAACCAACTCGAGATGGGAACATATTAGATATCTTGGAGACAAATAGACCTGATCTTTTTGAGAAAGTTAATCTAGAAGAAGGTATTAGCGACCATAATGTCTTTGTGGCTTCTATGTCCATGGAAGCTAAAAAGAAATGGAGTAGAGTTTTCTTGTTTGGGAAAGCAATTAAGTGTCATTAATGAATATCTTGTTAATCAGCTCCAAGCATTCACCGTGGGACACAAAGATATTTAGCATCTTTGATCGGAATTTAAAGGTATTGTCTACCATGTGCTAGAGAAGTATGTGCCTAGCAAAAATATAGGGGAGGGAAAAGATCCACCTTGGTACAGCAGACATATTAGGAAGTTGCTGAGAAAGCAGATAATTTTGCACTGTTGTTTTAATCGTAGTTACTGCCCTGCTGACAAACAGAAATGAAGCGAAATGAAAGCAGCTGTCAGGACAATGAGAGATTCTTTTAACAAATTTGAAAGCAATATTTTATCTGCGGATTCTAAAAGTAACCCCAAAAAATTTTGGTCATATGTAAATCTATGAACACTATGAATAATTAAATAGCTTCTCTTGCTAACAGTATGGGTAATGTGACATGATGATGATGATGATGATGATGATGATGATGATGATAAACACAAGGCTGAAATTCTAAACCTAGCTTTCAAAAACTCATTTCTGGTAGAGTACTGCAGCACCATTCCCCCTTTCAATTATTGAACAAATGCAAGGATGGTTAACATAGTGTTTAGTGTATCTGGGATTGTAAAACAGTTAAGATCTTAGATGCCAGGAAGGCATCTGGCCCAGATGGTATCCCCGTAAGATTATATGTTGACTATGCTGCAGATACAGCACAATTCTTATCCATCATCTATCACAGATCATTGGAGCAGGGGAATGTTCCATGGGACTGGAAGAAGGCCCAGGTCATAGCAATCTATAAAAAGGGTAGAAAATCGGATGCATATAATTACCGGCCAATTTCATTGACATAGATTTGTTGTTGCCAAATTCATATTCTTACGGAGAAAAAACCTCGTATCACAAAGCACCTAGCATCGAGCGCTCATTGGTCTATCAATTGCTCTCCTCATTTTGAAATGTATCCCTGTTGGTTTCAGTATTTCCTCGGTTCAGAAATATCCTAGATCCAGTACTGATGCCCAGAGCACTCAGAGTTATAGTGGGGAAGTGTGTAGTCTCCACGTGAACCATGTTTACATCTAGTGATTTTGCTGTTTCCTCTTCGTTTACTGGTCTTACGTCAAATGAAAACAAAATGGACTTCTGTGGCCAGGAGCTATCAAGTGAATTAAAATGCTGTTTGTTGTTGTGGTCTTCAGTCCTGAGACTTGTTTGATGCAGCTCTCCATGCTACTCTATCCTGTGCAAGCTTCTTCATCTCCCAGTACTTACTGCAACCTACATCCTTCTGTATCTGCTTAGTGTATTCATCTCTTGGTCTCCCTCTACTTCTTTACCCTCCACGCTACCCTTGAATGCTAAATTTGCGAGCCCTTGATGCCGCAGAACATGTCCTCCTAACTGGTCCCTTCTTCTTGTCAAGTTGTGCCACAAACTTACCTTCTTCCCAATTCTATTCAATAACTCCTAATTGGTTATGTGATCTACCCATCTAATCTTCAGCATTCTTCTGTAGCACATTTCAAAAGCTTCTATTCTCTTCTTCTCCAAACTATTTATCATCCATGTTCCACTTCCATACATGGCTACACTCCATACAAATGCTTTCAGGAATGACTTCCTGACACTTAAATCTAGCCTCGATGTTAACAAATTTCTCTTCTTCAGAAACGCTTTCCTTGCCATTGCCAGTCTACATTTTATATCCTCTCTACTTTGACCATCATCAGTTATTTTGCTCCCCAAATAGTAAACCTCCTTTACTGCTTTAAGTGACTCATTTTCTAATCTAATTGCCTCAACATTACCCGACTTAATTCGACTACATTCCATTATCCTCATTTTGTTTTTGTTGATGTTCATCTTACATCCTCCTCTGAAGACAGCGTCCATTCCATTTAACTGCTCTTCGAAGTCCATTGCTGTCTCTGACAGAATTACAATGTCATCGGCGAACCTCAAAGTTTTTATCTATTCTCCATGGATTTTAATACCTACTCCAAACTTTTCTTTTGTTTTCTTCACTGCTTGCTCAATATACAGATTGAATAACATCGGGGATAGGCTACAACCCTGTCTCACTCCCTTCCCAACCACTGCTTCCCTTTCACACCCCTCGACTATTATAACTACCATCTGGTTTCTGTACAAATTGTGAATAGCCTTTCGCTTTTACCCCTGCCACCTTTAGAATTTGAAAGAGTATGCCGGTCAACATTGTCAAAAGCTTTCTCTAAGTTGACAAATGTTAGAAGTGGAGGTTTGCCATTCCTTAATCTTTCTTCTAAGATAAGTCGTAAGATCAGTATTGCCTCACGTGTTCCAACATTTTTACGGAATCCAAACTGATCTTCCCCGAGGTCGGCTTCTTCCAGTTTTTCCATTCATCTGTAAAGAATTCTTGTTAGTATTTTGCAACTGTGACTTATTAAATTCATAGTACGGTAATTTTCACATCTGTCAACACCTGCTTTCTTTGGGATTCGAATTATTATATTCTTCTTGAAGTCTGGGGGTATTTCGCCTGTCTCATAGATCTTTCTCACCAGATGGAAGAGTTTTGTCAGGACTGACTCTCCCAAGGCCGTCAGTAGTTCTAATGGAATGTTGTCTACTCCCGGGGCCTTGTTTCGACTCAGGTCTTTCAGTGCTCTGTTGAACTCTTAACGCAATATTGTATCTCCCATTTCATCTTCATCTACATCCTCTTCCATTTCTATAATATTTTCCTCAAGTACATCGCCCTTGTATAGACCCTCTATTTACTCCTTCCACCTTTCTGCTTTCCCTTCTTTGCTTAGAACTGGGTTTCCACCTGAGCTCTTGATATTCATACAAGTGGTTCTCTTTTCTCCAAAGGTCTCTTTAATTTTCCTGTATACATTCACATAATTATAGAAAGCTAATATATGTGATTAGTTTCAGATTTTATTTTATTTCCACTTTTCTGACAGTCATGCGTTAATTGCCTTGTAGAAGAAGGCAGTCAATGTGTTTGAAAGGAAGTGTTTAGTTCTGTACTATTGGCTAATTTCAACTGCTCGCTGCATTTAAAGTGCACGTTTTCATCTTCTAGCACATACTGCATTATTTCATAATAAAGAATCAAAAATGAGTTAATACAGTACTGGTACTCCAAGAAAATTTACATCCCGAAACCCCCACTGAAAAGCTTAATATCAGGTCGAGGCCTACTTCATTGGGAATTTGGATATATGAATGTGCTCTAAGTATGCACTTCAAATGTGCCATTTTAGTTTGGTTCACGAAATTCTGATGCTCTTGGAGTATTCTCTGATGTTTTGTTTCTTTTATGACACAATGTAAGATCTTTTAATGATTTACACACATGAACAGACGGGCTTCATGCATCATAGTAGCTGCCAAAGTGCGGTGGCGCCTGTTATCTGGCGCTCTCTGACAACTACTGAAACGAACCTATTTCTAACAGGTTGCAGGAAAATATTGGGAATGATGGTTTGAAACGAGTTACGTTCAAAGTAAATATCCTTTTACGCAAGTTGAACTGTGTGCGAGAATGTACGATTAATTTCTTAAATCGCAGAGCGTTTGATGACGAGCCATTTAGAAGTATTTTGAGCCCAAAAGATCAGACATTAATGTCATTATTATGAGCAAATTGATGTAGTGCTACAGGAAACTTACTTTCCTGTGTGGTAGCTAATTTATTTGTAGAAAATTTTGAGGACAAGGCACTGGACTCTGCTAAAAATTTTCCCGACGCATTTGTGAGATCTATCTTAAAGTGTAACACGTGCAAAAAATATAAACATTATATGTGAAAACTTAGCTTCTCTTGCAGCTTATTAACCTTAGAGTCCAATATTATATGTGAAAGCTTTGTTTTTCTTGTAGCCACACTATGTATGTTAATTTAAAACATTAACTTTTCCTGTTTGTGTATCCGCGCTACTTAACAATGATGTTGCTATTAGCTGTCTACATCATGTGCTCTGGGGTCTGGATGTCTGCTGTCATCAGCTGGCGAGCTCATGTGACATGAGCTACGGCTGGCTTACAAAAGTGCATCACAATCTCAATTACAATGGGTCGGAAAGTAACATGGGTTGTTTGATGGAATTAGATTTTATGTTTCCATAATACGAAAACATGCAGCGTAGATGTTGCTGCGCATCAAAAATCTTTCCAAAAGTGGTTCTCTTCCCCGAGTTTTGGTTTTCTAAAGTGCTGGGAAAGACTATGCCCGTATATAAAAACATAACCATTCAAAAGGATTGACAAGTTTTACAGTTCCGAGGGAAAATATACTGTCACTTAATAACGCGGAAAAAGTGTTTTTTCATCTGGGAGAAAGTGTATTTTTAAGCGGGAAACCCTGGAAAAATCTGGAAATTTTTTTCCTTGTCCGCGTATACACACTGTTCTTATATTGTTGAACTTTGTTCTACATTTTCAACAGTTTTGAAGAAACATTCAGCATGTCGTAGGCCCGTAATTGCCCATGTTAGCATTGTGTTGATGGGTAACTGATGATTATTAATCCCACACAGTGTTTAAATTGAACCACTCAGCAAGTCAGATGTGGTTGTTTTGTGCTCAGCAGTTTTATTGCTCAGTACATGGTTCCTACTCTGCCAACATATGATCCATTACTTATATTGCACCGTATCAGTGCCACACGTATTTTTGTTGTTATGTCATATGTTTACAAGTATTTGCTATATTCTATGAAAATTTCAGAAGTGTTCTTCTGTTTACTGATGAAGACTATTAATTGCTAATTTATTCCCATAATTTGATATTCAGGATTTATATTCTAAATTAAGGTAGCATTTCTTCTGTTGATCTTTTTTAATTTAAAGAATACAGGCCATTTAGCCAGTATGGGTGCATCTATTTTGCTTTACAAATTGCTTTAAGAATAAACATGCTCCAGCTTCCAAACTTGGTATAAAGATTGAGAAAGGTGCTCTGTTTCTAAAGAGCTGGGACGTTACTGATACTGTAACTGAGGTGCATTGCTCAGTATGAAATATGATTTTGTTGGACAAGACACAGTTGAGTGCCATGAGAGAAATGATTGGCTGGAGCTTCCAGTAGCAGGAGTAGGCAGTAAAATCATCATTCTGATTTTGGAAGGCTATAGTGTTGTTTTTTTCATTCATACAAGATGAGTCATATTGGTTTGTTTCCACATAGAGGTTTCCTTTTCTGTTTTTGCACAACTTTGTTAGAGTGACTCAACCTAGTGACGACGCCTCTTTCACTGATTCCAACCAGTAGGTGCAATAGGGAAAGGAATATTGCCAGTAACGATGCCCCCCAATATTTTATGCATGGTCAATGGTGGATCCATCTGATAATTGTGCTGAGTAGTGGAGTTCAGGAACATCTTAGAAGACACACTGGGTACTATGGATATCACGCACATGGCTGTTTTCCTGAAATCATAGGAATGGCAACAGAATGAAATGGCTAATGATTTGCATACGTTCTGCTCTATCATATATATCCTGAACAAACACCAATGACCCTTGTTGCTATTCCACATTTTGCACTCGGTTTTGCTTTATTCTGAAACAACAGCAGTTAACAATGTAAGAAATTTAAGGATGATGTGTGTTTCTGTGTGCCCTTGGCCTTGCTTTATTAAACACAACAGATTTGCCTCCATGTGTGATTTTTCAACTGTCTGATGAGCTGATGTCTGCTGTTATGATGATGATCGTCCTTTGAACTACTGTAAAATGGAGTTAATAGAAAAAGTTTAACTTAAAAAGAAAAAAATTGATAATTTTAAAAAGGAAATGTGAAAATCAGAATTGTGGGTCTTGTACCTAACTCATAAATAGATTTGGGACCTAGCCCATGTTTTATATAACATAAAACCTCGGTTGTCTCATTCAGCCCAAATGAAGAGCATCCAGACATCTCATTGACTGAAAAATGAATCCTTGTATACTAAAATGAATGGGTGTGTGTGTGTGTGTGTGTGTGTGTGTGTGTGTGTGTGTGTGTGTGTGTTTTGTAAACCAACATAACTTTGGCTTAAAAATAACAAATTTTACTTCCATACAATCTATAACTGCATATATTTGAATCACTGGCTTGATTGGATTGAGAACAGTGCCAGACGATTCTTCACTTCCATCACAGTCTGATCTTCTTCTAGAAACACAACCCTGCATTCTCAACTAATAAACATTTTGATAGTAATGAAGTGTTGAAGGCAGAGGTGGGGATGTGGCTCCGTCAACAAAGTAATTCATTCTGCAGTGATGATCTCAATAAACTGGTCTCTCATTGGGAAAATTGAGTTTGTCACCAGGATGATTATGTTGAGAAATAAATCTGTAGACATGAACAACAAAGATGTAGGATGTTAATGAAATTTGTTTTATTTAACAGCTTTGAGTTTTTACATATAAAAATCTGGAGGCATTACATTTCAGCATGCCCACATGTTACTTCTTTACTGCCAACTCTATTTGCAACACAGTTTGTGTACAGTATTCACATATACCACCGAATGTACCTGCAAAATTATACAATTGTAACACAGAAACTGTTTTTCAACTTTTTCTCAGTCTCTAGATTAACTTTAAATATTTAACCCATTAACTCATTTGTAAAGTAACCAGAAGTCTGAAGCTGCTTTATTCATGGGAGTTTGATTCTTAAAAGAAGTACATGTTTACTGATTGTTTCTAACATACTACACTAAACTCCATCCAAACAGGCCTTGGAAGGTCCACCGGTACCAGCCAAATGCTGTGTCATCCTCAGATGATAGGTGTAACTGGATGTGGTTGTGGAGGGGCACATGGTCAGCAAATCACTCTCCTGGAGATTGTCTATTTACATGGTTGGACTGGTTGTTTCTGTTCACCTCATCTTATGGTACTTTTGTTTACCACACAAAGTTCTTGCACAAGAAGTTGCTAGCAAATGTCAGAACTAGAAGAACTGGTATCCATGAATATCAAATTGTAGATGAATCAAGGTATAAGCAGTGACAACTTGTGCTCTCCTCCTATCAATCTTTCCCCATATATTTAATGATATTAGGAAGAGGTGGCATGAGTAAATGTAGTGCTGAGAAACTGTGATTCTCACAGTGAAGCAAATCAGCAATATGCCCAGGCAATCTTTAAAATTTGGCACAAATGCGACAGAATATCTATAAACCACAAGTACATTTGAGAGGCACAGTATGACAAAGGAGAAATATGGCTGACAAAAGCAGAATGGAAAGAAAGAGGTAGGGAGCCTCAGGTGGTGTCAATTGATTGCTGTGCCAAAGTAACAATGAATACCACTGTAATGCACTTTGTGATATATCACTGGAGCTGCAATGTCTGTGGTTACTGATGGCTGGCTGATCAGACTGGTTATATTCAAAGGGAAGCATAAACAAATACTGGAGCAGACAACAGAATAAGTCGAATACTTACTGTTGTAACTGTTTTTGCATTTTGTAGACAGCTCATTGTCAGTGAATATTCAGCAAATTGCTTCTACGAAATAATTTGTAAGAACATTTTTATTACTAGCAAATGAAGTGTGTTACAAATTCTCAGAAAAAAGTCTTAAAACATGGGGAACATTAATTCCTTGTTGGGGAAAATGTGTTTGACAGGTGTATTGATTACTGAGGGATGTTCCATGTTTCATAGTAAACATAGCTATAATGATGGCTATTGAAAACACATTGTGTGTATTAATTATTGTGTGTCAAGGTGAAACTAAAATAATTGGAGGTAATTGTTTTCTCTTCCTCTAATACTAGCTGCAGTTTTTAGTAATTTGCAAGATCTGTAGGTAATGTGTGAAAACTGTAATTTAATGTTTACTCCCTGTGATGTAATTGTTGCACATGAGTGCGAGTATTTGGAATAATTGATGACTGCTTAATTGTTCTAGGATACAGATAGTTTCCAGTGCAATCCCAAATGGTTTTTGCAAATGCAGTGACTTACTTCTTTGCCCAAGTATGAGTCTACACTTTTGTACCACTGTTGCATGTTTCCTAAAAATTTCAAGCAAAACAATGATATTTTATGGTTTAATTTATAATTTAACTGACACTGCTACTAAGACAAAATACAGTCTTTTGGCCTTATTGCTGTCTTGAGTGAACTATACTTGATTCACATTGTGTTAAAATTTGCTATAAATAGTGTGACTGCAGTCTGTAATAGCATGTTTTGTATCTACATCTATACTCCTTAAGCCATACAGTGGTGTGTGGCTGAGGGTACTTTGTGTACCACTGTCACCTCCATTATTTGCTGTTCCAGTTTCAAATGGTTCTTGGGAAGAAAGATTGTCAATAAGCCTCCATGATGGATACATAGGAGGAAGCAAAACCCTTGTTGACTCTTCAAAGAATGTATGCTCTTAGAACTTTAACAGTAAACCATGCTGTGATGCAGAATGCCTCTCATCCAGTGTCTGCCACTGGAGTTGATTATCTCCATGATGCTTTCGTATTTACTAAATGAATCTGAAATGAAGTGCCGTGCTCTCCTTCAGACCTTCTCTATTTTGTCTATCAATCCTATCTGTTACGGATGTCATACTGACAAGCAGTATTGGTCAAACGCCTGCACGGGCGCGTACTTCATTTCTTTTCTCTGTGCTGTCCCCCCCCCCTTTTTTTTAACGTACCATAATGTCTGAAACTGGCAGCTGAAGTGAGCAGAAAAGTGACAAAGCTACTGGGATGCTGTAAAACAAACTGCTTCCACACATTAAAGGGAAGTGTGTAACATTTTCACTTCTGAACTGCACAGCTGTTGCTGTCACTGTCATATTCTGCTCCCAAGTATCATGTATCCAACCACATAGCTGTCTCAAGTGCCTAGTTGCCAGTCACTTTGTTGTTCTGATCCAGGTATAAGTGTCGTAGTTACTACAAAAATTAAGTTTCTCACAATTACATTCTTCTAGAAAACACTCTTTTTTTTCTTGGTGCATCAGATCTGCGTAAAACATTAAGTTTCAAATAATCACCTGTATCGTCTTTGTCAGGAGCAACAACAATCCCTAACTAAGATGATCAGGTGATCATTTCTCACAAATTTTACAAGAGAAATGATTTGTGCTTCATGTTCAATAAATGCTTCACCATGTCAGCTGAAAGAGAGGTGAAGCTGCATTGTTACTGTCTTGTATTCAGCATCAGGCAAGCTTCTTTCTTATTTGAAAATCACACTTTTAATCACAAAAAGATTGCTTTTGTTACTTCGGGTGTATTACAATTTTATTTACTTTTATGCCTATAAAATTGCAATATACTCGTATGTTTGAAAATGAGATTGAGCGCTAGAGAGTAGCCTAATTTATATTAGTACATTTCATGGACAGGCCCTAAGAAACTATTCAAAATTTTTGAGTAATAAAATTTGGGTTACAGCCACTGGAAAAATAAAATAGTGTTGCATCATAGCTCTTAAGTTACATTCAAATTAAGTCTCTTGGTGGAATGTGTTTAGAGACTGTTTAGTCGTGCAACTCTCCCAATTAGTACATTTCCAATTAACATATAACGTTGAAAAGATGTGGTGCTATGTCCAGAAAGCTTAAGTAACTGTAACTGAAAATAAAATGTTGGATTACTAAGAATGTTGTGGTAATAAACCAGAAAAAATCACAAGTTTAGGACAGGATTTAACATTAAACTTTTCACAAAATGTGTGTATTCAAAAGCAGCTCTCTATATTTTCAGGACCAGCACACAAAAATTGGAAGATGGAACCGTTGTCCTGTTGAAAAGCTTTTGAAGAAAGAGACAATGCAGCAGGTAATGGCATTTTTTTTACACAAAGAATGCATTCTGTAGTAAATGCAGATTTAATACAGAAATTAGTACAGGACTGTTTTTTTTTTTTCCCCTCCGCTCCATACATGGTCAGGTCATTTATTTTTATCACTGATCTACAGATTGTCTCAAACTTTTTGGGGCAGATTTAAACAGATCATAGTGGGCCTACAACCATTTGTATCAAGAGCGGGAACCAGTTGTCGGAAATGCATATTTATTGTGTTATGGACATATGCAGCGTGCACCACATAACATAGATCATAGTAATTGTTCAAAGTGGTGACCACCAATCTCAATGCATGCATAGCAGTGACGCATGTAGGTCTGCCACACACTGTCAAAGATACCTGGTGTCTGTTATCAGGAGATAGGGAGCTTGGACCCTAGTAAGCAGATCTTCATCCATTTCTACAGGAGTTTTGTACACCAATGTCTTGACACAATCGCCACAGGAAAAAGTACAGTGGTGTGAGATCCGGCAGTTGTACTGGCCATGACATGGGCTCTGTTTCTAATCTAATGAGGGTATGTGCTGTTCAGGTGCTCACAGGCATTAACACCAAAGTGGACTGATGTACCACTGTGTTGAAACCACATCCATTTTGCGGACAAGGGGTGCTCTCTCAAAGAACTGTGCCGTCGACTTGCAGGAACACCAGGTAATGTGAACCAGTCAAATGGGGAGGCAGCAACTAAGATTCTGTTAGGTAATTTTGGATAGTGGCCGCCCATACATTGTCTGAGAATTGTTGCTGGTAGCCACTGATGGATGGGGATGGTGTGGGGATTGTCCTCACTCCAGACATGACGGCTACAGCTGTTAAAAACATAGCCACAGGTGAATGAGGCCTCATCTGTGAACAATGCAAACTGTATGAAGTTTGGCACTGTAGCACTGCAGTGGATAATCCATTAACAGAAGTGCATATGGGGCTCAAATTCCTAGCTCTTGCACGCAGTCTTTATAATGGGGGGTGTAATACCTGTTCCACCAGTACTCTCCACACACTATCCTTCAAAGTCTGAATTTCACTGGCATGTTGGTGATTAATTAATGCCGGGTAGTCAGTCACTTGATCCAACACCATCTCCTCACAGTCTGCTGTTTGGGTGTGTCTTTGGTGGCACCTTGGCTGGCCCTCTGTGATGTGGATGACCCTGTCTCTCGTAAGTTAGTATCCATGCAGTAAACTCAATCTATTTAGGATGATGCCTATTAGGAAAGTGTTCTCTGTACATTCATGCCGTTTTTATGGGCACTGCATCCTACCACACCTTACATTAAATACATGTCTGCCAACTCTTGTGACAATGTTCCATCCGTCATACGCTGTACACAGTAACATACCTTACCATGGACACATTACAAGCTGTCTGATGCAATGGAAAACTGACACCAGGGATAGTAGTATGCATGCACCACAGGCTAATGCACCAGAGCAATGCATGTGGTAGTCACAACATGTACTATGAGTTAAGTTGTGTGCAGTATGTCTTTAGGATGGACAGGGGTCTGTGCTGTTTATCGCCAGCTGCCTCTTCCATTGCACAACAAGCAGTCAGGAACTTCATGAGAGTGCAGCAGAACACCATGCTCCATTGCAGTACTCGCATTGAGACTGGTGGTCGCCACTTTGAACAACTACTTTGAGCTACATTATTATATGGTGTATGTGTCAGTAATACAATAAACATGCATTTCCATCTGTTGGTTCCCTGCCTCAATATAATCGTTTGTGGAACCACTAACACCTGTTTCAATTTGACCCAAAGGGCTCGATACACCCTGCGTATGTGAAAGATTTATTGGAAACTACAGAATTGTTTCATATCCAGCCACAAACACTGCCTCTTGAAACTGTGCCTGCAGTGTTTCTTGACAGTACCATGCCAACTCGCACAATACCAATGGAATATCTCTGTGTACTGTATCTACTCGAATCTAAGCTGCACATGAAAAAGAGATTCAAAATCAAGGGAAAAAAAAATTTCCCAAATGTAAGCCGCACCTGAAATTTGAGACTCGAAATTCGAGGTGAGAGATATGTTTTAAACCACACCTCCAAATCGAAACAAAGTTGGCCAGTTGTAACATTGGACACAATTTAGGTTGAATGGATGAAGATACAGCTACTGTAGTTTGGTTAGAGTCGTGAGCTTAGCAGTTAAGCTTTGGCAGGTAGCCTTTGCTATACGTCAGGCTCTCCGTCCGTATTTATACGGGTACCCTTCCTTTCACGAGCTTTGTCTGGTTTGAATCGGTTGCTTATTTTGCTCTGTTCTGATAATTGCCATTCTCTTTATTATGGGTGTTTGTCACTATAAGCTGAAAATGCATTATTGTACTTGTACTGGTTGTTCTCTTTCTCGTTTCTTAGATAGCTGAAAAATTGTTTGTAGAATCTTACGCGGTATATTGTGGTAGGACCACTATCACCATGTGTTTTTGAATGAGGATATGACCAGTTCCAGCACAATTTCAGCAAGAATTATTTTTTTAGTAGCTGCTGAAAGATTACACGGTGCAGATCTCGTTTGTCTAGGGGTTTTTTGTAGTTGGATGTCAAAATAATCATTCCAACAAGCATGGCCTGGGTTTGCTTATGTTTGAAATAAACTCCACCGGATCTGAAATACTTTCAATTAAAAATTATATTTATTCATACTATATAAAGAAACTAGTCATAATTAAATAAATTAAACATGTTTTCTGGTAACATAATGAAATTACCTTAACTCTTTACTGTGAGCATCTTACTTTTTATACGAGATAAAGTTTATCTCCAATCAATGGTTGATTACATTACAATAGCTCACCAGGACTTAAAAGTGTACACTGGCCCACTTGTCAGTCCAGTACAGAAATTGCATCACTGTTTTGGCTTGTATACAACTTTTTATCACAATTCTAGTAAATTGTTCATTCTTACATCACCCATTGACTCCCTCCTCTGTCTCTCAACATCAATTACATAAACACATATATCAGTTTGTTGCCCAGAAACTTACTATAAAATAATACCAAAGGTAAAAAATTTTCTCATATTAGAATAAACATAGCACTAAATTCTTATACCATCACTGATGTTACAAAAGTGTTTCAGTTCACCAATACTATCCTCTCGTGAACCTTGTAGATTATGTGATAGATATTACTATTGAGGGGTGAAATAATCCAATATAAAGTGTCTGTGTTGTGTGATCAACACAGCCGAATAAAAATGGTTATTCATGGTGAGCAAGATGTAAAACAAAAGCACACTTGCATATACAAGAAAGTATAGTCTATTAACTATAGAACTTATTTTATAAGCGATATGGCCTATTTAAATGAATAAAAGAAAGATTTCAAAAATTGTGAGATTGGCTATTCTCAAATTGTCGGGGTGGGTGACATGTATTGTCACCTAGCATAATCAGTAAAATAAAATCCTTCATTTATCAAGTTTACGTATATAGCAGTTCATTAAATACTGTACAATTACGTAAACAAGCACATTGGAATCATGAAATCTAAACTTACAGCAGAATTAAGTGACAATCGGCGTAGATACATCATAATTTTGCGTGAGATACGTTACATGGCACAGTATGGCGATTGCAGTTTCCTGTGACTTTACTTCACAGCATTTCATTTTTCCAGTAAAATTCTTTCCAGATAAAGGCGTCTTTGTAGGCTCAACTTGTCCTTTTCTCAATATACAGCTTCAAAGAAACATCATTCCTAAGACCAAAGAGCTTTCTCGACTTGGGATATACTAATCGGTACACATTTGGGTGGGGGCTCTCAATAATCTCAAATGGCCCAATGTAAATGTCAAAAAACTTCTTGAGTTCTGCTGTTAGTAACTCCGATCGTTCATGGGGATTCACTAAGACATGGTCACCTACTCTGAATGTGGTAACCTTTATTTCCCTATCATGTCTGTTTTTCCTAGTTTCACCTAGTTTCTTCATGGTTTTCTTTATGGTCTCTTCATGTTCTTTCATTGATATTAAGGCACAGTGTGGAAAGTCTATTAATTCGGAAATCAGTTTCGCTGGTCTGAGATGAAATAAAATTTCATGTGGTGAAAATCCAGTAGAGTTATGCTGCATGCTGTTCATGATGATGTCATCAAAGTTGTTTACATGGTCGGACAAACTAGGATGTTTATGACTACAATACGTCCTGCAAATTCCTTCCTATTTCCCTCATGTACTTTTCTGCTGGGTTTGAAAATGCTTTCCAGTTTGTTGAGACAAATTGTGAACCATTATCAGATAATATGGCTTTAGGTTTCCCTACGCTCTTGAAGTAATCTCTCTCAATCTTTGTAAAGATCTCTTTACTTGTAGCTTTTTGAACAGGATAAAGTTTAATTAGTTTGGAAAATACATCAACCATGACAAATATAAAACAATGACCACCTTTACTTTTAGGTAAAGGACCATAAAAGTCTACAGCTACTGAATCTAATGGCTTATCCGGAATAATGTTCTGCATTTCTCTCTGACACGTTCTGTTGCTTACTTTTACTCTTAGACATGTGTCGCATGTTGATATTTCGTTCCTCACCTGCTTTACTGTGTTATAAAAGTAGTTGTTTTCTTGTAACTTTTTTACACATTTCTGTATTCCACAGTGACCATAACTTTCATGGGTGTACTTTATTAACTTGTCTGCCTCACACTCTGGCCAACATAGCTTCCAATTGTCAGAGTCCACATCTGTTCTTCTAAAGAGTGTTCCCTTAAAGAACTTATGCTTTTTGTCAAGTTTATCATACCCTCTTTTGCCTATACAGTCCTTAACCAATTTCCAATTAGGATCATTATTTTGTCCCCTCCTGATGTTATTGCAAAGTGCCCTTATGAGCTTTCCATATTGGATTCCCTTAATGTATCTTATTTTAAATTCTTTTTCTTCCTCTTGATCAAACATTTCCTCATCTCCTCCTACTGGTAACCTAGATAAAGCATCAGCCACTACATTTTCTGACCCCTTAATATACACAATTTCATAGTCAATATTGCATGAACATTGCCCACCTGGTCAATCTATTGTGATATGGTCTACACTCCTGTAAATAACTTAAAGCTTTGTGGTCTGAATACACTTTTATCTTGTGTCCTAACAGGTATGTTTTAAATTTTGCAAATGCCAGGTGTACCGCAAGTAGTTCTTTTTCTGTGACTGTGTAAGTTCTCTCATGTTTAAGTAACAATCTACTGCCAAATGCAATAGTACAATGAATACTTTTCCATTCACGACTCTCTACTGAAATAGTTCTGCTCCTGGTCCATAATCACTAGTATCAGTGTGAAGACAAAATGGCAAACTAAAATCTGGCCTGTGTAAAAGATTGTTCTTATACAGTTCATTCTTAATTTTCTCGAATGCGTGCTGACACTCTTCGGACCTATTCCATGTAGCATTTTTTCTAAGTAAGTTGCTTAAACATGTTACATTATGGCATTGTCCATTTATATATTTTTGAGAGAATCCACAGATTCCGTAGAAAGATTTCAATTGTTTTAGGTTTCTAGACGATGGAAAGTTTACGATAGATTTTATTTTCTCAGGGTCTGCACTTACCCTTCCTTAGTAATGACATGACATAAAAATTTGTGTTCTGACACATAATTTACATTTTTCTAGTTTTAATGTCATTCCCCCTCTTCTGAGTTTTTCACACACCTTTTTCGATAACTGCAAATGATTCTCCCAACTTAGATTTGACACTAATATATCATCTACATAAATGTTTAATTCTGACACAACTTCTTGGCCAAGTACATAGTCTAGTGCTCTTACAAATTCTGCAACTGAGTAGCTTAATCTGAAAGGCACTACACAATATTGGTAACATCTTCCATTGTATAAGAAAGCAGTGTACTTTCTAGAACTGCAAGAGGTAATTGATGAAAACCCGAAGTTAGGTCAAGGCATGACATAATTTGGATATTTTCAAATTTATATAACAACTCATTGATGTTCTCTGGGTGGTCAGTTTCTCTGTATAAACATTTAACTGTCTGGAATCTATTACTAATCTGACTTGTTATTAGGTTTATTCACAATGACCAAGGGATTATGATTTCACACACTTCCATCTTTTGTAATTCTTTCTCCTCTGCTATCCTTTTTGAGATTGGAATACTTTATGGTTTTCTAAAGGAATGTTCATCTGGCTTAAACTGCAAAGTACATTGGTATCCAATTACTTTACCTGGTATGTTGCTCAATACATTACTATATTCCCACAAAAATAATTTCAACTCGTTTCTGGTTCTCAGTTAGTTCTCTAGCTTCTGCTACTTTTTCATTTACCAAGTTTTCAAACTCACTCTCATTTGTATCAAAATCTGTGGTATGGTCTTCAATGTACTTACTTTCTTTTGTAAATTCAATACTGTTCAGTCTTATTCATACACGACACATTTGATGTAAGAAGTTTCGTAGTTATGACTTCACCAGTTGGTAGAGTAATCATTTATTTCTGTCCCACCCAATCAAATGCTGCATTTAATTTTGTTATCCAAGACATGCCTAGGATAAAATCCTCTGAGAGATCAGGAATAACGAGACACCCATGTGACCATGGTACTCTTTCAATTGCCTGACTCCTTACTGATTTACTGTGCCTCCTAGTGGCACCTCTTATTTTAATTCGTACTACAGGTAATTCAACATAATCCTTATTAGTTTTCAGTTTTTTACTTAATGATTCTGATATCCCAGATACTTGACTTCCTGTGTCCACTAAACACTTTCGTTTCCATGATACTATCTGTACATCAATAAATGGACTGGTTACATCAAAGTCAAATTTTTTGTTAATATTCTCATGTAATAAGTCGTTGTGAATTTCACTAAATCCATATCCCTTTCTAGTGTCCTCACCAGTATCGTTATTACCAGCGTTATATGCTGTTAATAACCTAATTGAATTTTCTTTGGCCTGATTACTATTCCTGAATATTTCATTAATCCAGATACATTCTTTTGTGGTATTGTGCACCTCTCTTTTATATTTATTTCTTAACTTTTGTATCGCTAAAGCTTCCAACTCTTCACTTACACCAATAAAACATCTTTCTTCACTACTATCCTCAATCTCCTTTTCTTCCCAATCATCACAAGAAATATCCTCTTGATCCTCTGCAGCCTTACCTTCAGTGTGCAGATACACATCTAAATCATCTTCACTAGGTGCAATTTTCATTCTTCGCCCACCAGACTTTTCCATAAGTTCTCTAATTCCTAACACGCTTTGATCATTTGAACAACTATTTTCCAGCAAGGTGTCCCTCTCAGCCCACTCGTAGAATAAATCTAAGTTTAATTCTTCTTCACAGTTCTCTTAGCAATCAGTGTCTTTAAATAATTTACCTTTTGTTTCTGGTTTGTTTGTATGACACTTGTAACAGATACCACATTAATGGGATAACACTTCTCTTTAAAATAATTACTTATTATGTCACTGCTATTTTTCTGTTTAGTTTGACAATTTGGGTTGGCCCTTTCCATTTGTGTATAAGTAGCTCCTACCTTGCGGACCACCAAAGGAGCCCTATTCAGTTTTTTAATTCCTGTTCAGTTCTCCCCATACCATTATGCCTATGCCACTCTTTTGGTTTATTTCCAAAGTGCCTGTTACCAAATTGATTATGATTATTTCCATATTGACCCTTGTAATGGAAATTGTTTCCTTCTTATCCCTTGAAGTTGTACTGTTGTTTTCTCTGAGAATCATTACTTCCAAAATTATGTGGTTCTTTTTTGTCGTGTTGTGTGTTTCCCCAATTTGTATTTCTTATCTTTTGAAAATGGTTTTGACTATGGTGTGGTGGTTTACCCGTTGTCTCAATAATTCTGTCTATTTTGTCTAAATATTTCAAAAACTGGTCTATTGTGTCATCCGGTCCATAAGCTAACTCCCACTATAATTCATGTGTTAGCCTTTATTTTAGTGCATCGATTTGAGTGAGTTCATCAAAAGGTTTGCTTAGGTGAGTGAGTTTCCTTAACTGATTTTTGCAAAATTGCTTCATACTACCAAACTCATGTTTATAAACAGTACCATTCAAGAATTTGCTTTTTATTCTAGCTTGTTCTGTCTCTGAATACAATATTGATTAGTCAGTGACAATGCTTTACCTTCCAGAAATCTTTTCACAAATTTAGTCTTAAAATTATCATTCATATTTGGTAAAAAGTTATCTTTGCAATGCTGCAGGAAATCTACCGGATGCATACTGCTCTCACCTGAAAAGTTCTTTACTGGAATGTTGCACTTTAAAGTTTCTTAGTGATGTCACTAATACTATTTTCTAAACTCTTGACTTCATCTTTGCTTATTTGCTTATTTGCTTATTTACATCTATTTTGTCAGTAATGATTCCTATCTTTTGTTCAAATTTACCTTCTACTTGAACAATTTTATCATCTACAATAGAAATACGATCAGATACTGTATCTTGTACATGTCTGATATCGGCATGCACAACTTTAAACGTATTACGGATTTTCTCTCTACCCGTGCTAACTTCAGTTTTCAAATTTCTTTACTTTTACATCTACATTTTCAACCTTTCTCCCAACATAATTAACCTTACCCATGATCTTAACCATATTACGACTCAAACTGGAAATATTTCCTTCTACTTTTTGAAAGTGATTGTCATTTTTCTGTTCATATTCTTTGAACTGTTTCTCAGATCTATCACAGATGTCCTTAAGATTCTGGTCTTACTAAGAAGTGTTGTTTTGCTTCATTTGATTAAAACGAATCTCATTATTTTTCTCCATTTGTTCCAAACAAATCTCATTAGCATTGAGTCTGTCTTGAATATTTCCTAACCACTGCCTATTTCGTTTGTTAGTGTCATCAATTGCCTTAAATTTTCCCTCCATATAATTCATTATTGTTGATAACATGTCTTTAACTTCATCCTGTCTTTCTGTACGAGTTTCAACTTCCTCTACAGGATCCAAACTATTACTGTTGCATTCACTTTCGTATGATAAATTTACATCGGTACTAGCATCGGCGATACTGTTGTCTATACTTTCCTCTTTTACAATCGTCATGTTTTTACACAGGAATAAACAAACAATAAATTTATCTTTGCTAAATGATACTAAATTATATTACTCACAGTTTACTGATTTTCTTATCTTATAAAATCTTCTTTGTTGATTGGTGCCAGATGGAATTCACAACACTGAAACACTACACTTATATGAATATTGATTTTTTTTACAACACTTTACACTTTTTTTTCCTTCTTGGTTCATTGCACCGTTTTTCTTGCTCCAGTAACTGCATTCTGTTGTCTTGAAGGTATCGGCATACGACTTTCTTGAACATTTTCATCCAGGATGTACTAATTCTGTCGTTGTCTTTGCAATCTCGGTGGTAATTTATTTCGATAACTTTTTCAATAATCCCAGAAGCCGCCACCATATTGTATTGGTTGTTCTCTTTTTTGTTTCTTAGATAACTGAAAAATTGTTTGTAGAATCTTCCGTGGTATATTGTGGTAGGACCACTCTCACCACGTGGTTTTGAATGGGGATACTATGAGCAGTTCCAGCAGAATTTCAACAAGAATTATTTTTTTAGTAGCTGCTGAAAGATTACACAGTGCAGATCTCGTTTGTCTAGGGTTTTTTTGTAGTTGTGTGTGCAAAATAATCATTTCAACAAGCATGGTGTGGGTTTGCTTATGTTGGAAATAAACTACACCAGATCTGAAATACTTTCAGCTATAAATTATAGATTATTCGTACTTTTTGTTAGCAACTACACCATTTTCACTGTTAACATTGCTAATCTAATTCCATTATACTACACTTGTCACATAAGCATGTCCGTCTCCCTCCAATACTGTCAAAGGAGTGGCAGGCAAGCCAACATGAGCCCGGAAGTTGCAGACATTCCTGCATTGTAGATTCTTTGGTCTACTGACCTTAATAAACTCATTATTTATCATAAAAGAAAATATTCATAATTAAATAAATTAAACACATTTTCTGGCAACATAATGAAATTACCTTAACTCTTTGCTGTGGGCATCGTACTTTTCGCATGAGATAAACTTTATCCCCAACAGTTGATTAGATTACATACTGTGTCATGCATTGTTTGTCACATTCTGATAATGAGTTTTTACGACCTGTCGCCACTCGCGGCATGGCTTGCTTTTGTGTGAGCTACCGCCACTTACAATAAAAAAATAGAGGAATTGTCTCAATAGTGAAACAATGGCAAGAGACTGCTCACACTGCTGCTTTCTTTTATAATGATCAGCAAGAACCAAATAATAGATTGTGTATAATAGATGATGATCTGAATGAGAGCTTAACAAAAAATTTTCTCAGTTTGAAAATCTTTGCAGGCACTTCTTTGGTAAATTACATTCTTCACAGAAATTAGTCATCTTAAATTTAAAATCTAGTCAGTTGACATGCTTCATTTCTGACTGTATCACTACACAGCATAAGAATAATATAAATATAAACATCACATGATATGTATATTCTTCTGCGTTTGCTATTGTCTCACTCTACTTTCATAGTTTATTAGGCAGACAGGATTTTAAATGAGGTAGCACCAAACACGAAAGAATACATGGCATAATGTTTACATTCGTATTATTCTAGTCTTCTTCTTTCTTGGCTCTACAGCTCATGATGAGCCTTGGCCTCTTCTAAAATTTCCTTCCATCTCTCTTGGTCCTTTGCCAATACTCTCCAGTTTCTATAGCTCATCTTCCTAAGATCTTCGATTACTTCATCTTCCCATCTGGCTCTTGGTCGACCACGTCCTCTATGCCCTCCTGGCTTTCCTTGTAATATTCTTTTTGGTACTTCTGTATCATTCATGTGAGCCACATGTCCCACCCACCTCAGTCTGGATGATTCCACTATCCTTGTGATGGGTTGGTCTTTGTATGTAGTATACAACTCATGGTTGTATCTCCTCCTCCATCTTCCTCTTTCACAGATTGGACCAATAATTCGTCTAAGTACCTTTCTTTCAAATGCGTCCAGCGTTTCAATATCTTTAGTTGTTAATGTCCAGGCTTCAGAGGCATATGTTAGCACTGGTCGTATAGGTGATTTATACATAGTTAATTTCGTGGTACGAGTCAGGAGCCTTGAGGATAGAAGTCTTGTTTGGGCAAAATAGGCTCTGTTGGACAGTAGTAATCTCTGCTTAATTTCAGCTCTGTTGGCCAGTAGTAATCTCTGCTTAATTTCAAAGGAGGTATCATTTATATGTGTAACTATCAAGCCCAGATACTTGAAATGTTCAACTCTCTCAAATGTATAGTTGCCCTTTGTTACTGTATTCGGCATATTTTCTCTGTGCTTTTCCAGCTGCCATATATGAATTTTTTTGTTCATTAATAATTAACCCCATGTTCCTACTGGCCTGTTCAAAAGCTGTAAATGTCTCTTCCATTGCTTTTTGTGTTCTTGCAATTATATGTCGTCTGCGTAGGCCAGTACCTGCACCGATTTGTAGAAGACCATTCCTCTGTTCAGAAGGTTTGCGTTTCTCGTCACCTCCTCCAGGGCAGCATTAAAGAGAAGGCATGACAATGCATCCCCTTGTCGCACTCCATTTTTAATACTCAATGTGTTGGACATCATTCCTCCTATTCTTACACTACCTTGTGTTTCGCTCATTGTCATTCTCACCAGCGTTACCAACTTTCTAGAGATTCCCAGTTCATCTAGAGCTTGATATAACTGCTCTCTATTTATGCTATCATAAGCTGCTCTGAAATCTATAAAGATGTGATGTGTGCCAACTCCGTATTCCCCAATCTGCCACCTGGGGAGGCGCCCAATGGGAGAGTAGCAGCTCCGCATGGGGTATTATTCCTGTGGTGAAGAGAAAACTGCATGTGATTTATGATTCATAAAAGTTCCTATTGGCAACCATCTCTTGTCACAGGTAGGAAAAAATTCAGAATGTAGAGTTGGCTATACTGACATACATCCCAAACATTCATGCCAGTCGGATTTTCGTAGTAGATCTTCAGTGATGACTTCAAATGCAGTGTGTGTTGTTCTCTTCAGTCCGTAGACTAGTTTGATGCAGCTCTCCACGCTTTTCTATCCTGTGCAATGCAGAGTAGCAACACTTACAAAATAAGAATGAAAATTAGAAATTAAATGCTGAAGTTTAAAACAAAATTTTATTAGGTTTGTAATACATCATATACGAAATGTTTAAAATATCGGTCATGATTCTGAGTCACCATCACTCGATTATTTGTTGCTCATTTCTTCATACAGAGCATCATCCTCCATACCATCTAGTGCACTGGATATTGAACATTTTTTAAATGCTTGTAGCACAGTCTGATTTGGAACACACTTCCATGCATCTTAAATCCATTGGCACACTTATGACAAACTTGCACATTTTACAAGTCCTGTTGGTGTCAGTTGTCTGTCGCTTTTCATAAGCCAGTCCTTGTACATGCATTTCAGCTTTTCCATAAATGGTTTATTCCAACAAATGTCAAGTGCTTGCAGAATTGATGTCATGCTGCCTGGAATTACTGCAAAATCCATTTTGCTTTGCTGTAATTTTCGTTTTACTGCAGGTGTTGTACGGCCTGTATACACATCTGATACCAACAGATTGCGTAAACCAAGCATTGTGCCAGGACGACGATTCCACATACGCCTAATAAGTTCCAGCACCATATCCTCCGAAAACCACCCAGTTTAGTTTGCTCATACAATTACAGTCTTTGGAAAAACTTCTGATTTCAGTAAAGACTTTCGCTTGAAAACTATGAATGGGGTAATTTATGTCCATCTGCTGGGCAAGTGTGATGGACATCAACTGCTTTTCACCCCCTGATGTAAGAACACTTACGTCTTCCTTTCCTTTGGCGTCAACCATCCAATTAGATGGCATTTCAAAATATATGGGAGTTTGGTCAGTATTTCGTATCTGACCAAGAAGGTATTGCTTTTCTGTGCGCCGCCTAATTATGAAGTGCTGAAATTTCACAAGTTTTTCTTCATAATTTTTTGGCAGCTTCTATGGAACTGAAGTTCACCTCCAAAGTGGAAAACCCCAGCACTTCATAAACAGATCAGTCCAGCTGCAACATTGTTGGTATTTTTGTGTAGGGAAATTTATTTTTGTTGCTACGAGTATTTGAAAGGCTGCTACATTGAAAGATGAACAATATGTAATTTATATTTACTTTGTTGGATAATGTATGAAAATGCAGTGGTCAAAACTTGGGGCAGAGAAAAAAAGCTCGTCTTCTACTCTTCTTCTTCTTCTTCTTCTCTTTTTTCCTAATGCAGAGGTTTTGGCGCCAGTATTTACCTTTGGGCCTGCAAAGCATGCCTGTGTAGCGCTACATATATTCGAAAGCAGAAGTTAGTTGTGGCGGCACCTACCAACATTTTTGAGAACTTCTGCTTACTTTGCACTCGATTTAAGCCACAGGCAGTTTCTTGGATTACAAAAACCAGGGGGAAAAATGCAGCTTAGATTTGAGTAAACATGGAATCTCCAAATGTCTGAATAGAATATTACAAATTTTTATTCTCTCTCCCACCACCCCTACACAACAGTATGCATATTGATGGTATTTATTACTGGATGGTAATAGTTGTATAAAACTGCATATTTACTGGTTTCTATCTGTTAAGGATTGTCCTTATCAACCAGTCTGCTATGATTTCTCTTAATTTTTGTGAATTATATTTCATGTACCACCCTCACTGAAGTGATCAGTAAAAATTAAACATCAGTCATAGCTCTTCACTTAGTGTCTATTTTTTATGTATTTCACTAATTTGAACGACTTTTGAGTAACATACCTTATTACATTTCAGAATCACTTGGAAACTGTTTCTTTCCACAACTGTAAATACTTCTCATAACCCCTAGTATGAATTGAGTAAAAATGATGTAGATTGAAGCTCTATCCAATATGAGATTTTTGTATCCTTAAGAGACACTATTTAGTACACAACAGTTTAGTAGTGCTGAATTGTATGTTTTAGAAGTTGTTAGTGTATAACCATACAGACCTATAGTTTAGAAGTAGCATGGCTGCTGAGCTGAATACTGTGGACTTCTTGTGATCATTCTGGTGCAGTAGTCCATGTAACGTCTAGTTGCATGCTTTTCATCTTGTAGATATATTTAAAGTAGATTGCTTCCCATTCAACAATAGACATGTTTGAGATTTGTGGAAACTTCATGGAGTTCTAAGTAGGTTTTTTTTCCAGTCAGTGGACAGCTGGTACCTTGGTTGGTGATTATTAATGATTGCTTCATGGGGCTCTGGCATTCTCAACACACACTTGAAGTTTTCGTGAGTCATTGAGTAGATCTGTAGTTGCTGTGTGGTGAAAATCTCTGAGAGAATTGGACAAGACTAACCCCATACTCCAAAGGAATAGGTTTGAGACACTTTGTCCCACGGATGAGAAGGAAAGAACCAGCAGAACATGCCCCTATTTATTGATGCCACCTTTGAAGACCAGATGGAAGCTAAAGAGGTTGTTTGTTGGTAGCTGTTCAGATTTAATTGACTGGTGTTTCCTGTTAAGAAATTAGTGTTACAAGAGAGGAAAAATTCGTTGTGGACTCTTTGCATTTTGGGTGGAATTGTCTACAATTTGAAAGATGTCATAATGATACCAATCAAGAATATGGATTGTAGTTAGATGTAGATCATTATAATGTTGGTGCAAATGAGGTATACTGCTTGTGATCTGATGCAATTTTTCTTTCTGTAGATCACAAGAAGTGACAGTGTCCCAGAACAACAGTTGATTTGCAGCATCCTACCGAGAGGTGGTTGATAGGTTAAGTGTACAGTGATAGCAGTCATTTTGGTAGCAGAGTGGATTTAAAATTAATGTGTTCTGTTTTTGACATTAATCAAAGTCAGATATCCTCAAATAAAATAATGCTGGCTCACAAACAACATTTGAATAAAATATCGGGTGTGAAATACTGGTAGCCATAAAATAAAAATTCCAGTATTTAACAGCACATAAGTTTGCAGAAAAGACCCAGAACTCCCCATTATTTAAAAAAGTAACTGCCCTTGAATAATACTGAGCACTGTGAATTAGTTAATACCCTAAGCAGAATTTAGAGGAATGAGAAAGGTGACCAGAGGACTGTGTATTTGTAGCAACAAGCAGATACATAAGGTCTATCAGGATAAAAAATAGACAACTCTATGAAATTGTATGGTGGAGACTAACTAGCAGTTGTCATTTTATTATGTGTAGCTAAATAATACTTAATGCATTATTTGATGACTGCCTTGAGCGATTAATTTGATAAGTATATGCAAGAGAGAGATTATACACACTTTATGTATACACAGGCCAAACCCTTTCAACAGTAGGCAGTAATGCTTGCTACATCCTGATTTGAGTGAGAGTTATATATTCCAAAGAGTTTCTTACTGTAATACGTGAAATTTTTTCAAGTGTCCCTTGCTCCCTGTGACATATGGTATTACATGTTCATTCTGCATGGTGGTTGTCGAAGCATCCCCAGAGCTTAAGGTTACAAGACTGGTGACACTCAGAAACCTCATGCTCACCAAATTTGTGCCCATTTAAAACGGGCCAAGGCATGTGGGAATTTGGGGTAACAAATTTGTGGCTGCAGCAGCCAAGGATGTGTGTGTAGTATCTACTACAATGCTGTGAAAAATGGGGTCTGCTTGCAGTGAGCTGCTTGTTAGCACTGTATGCATCCACAAGCTTTAACATTTGTCATTGTCAAGTTCTTTGTTCGTTTTGTTTACTGGTGGACAACCAGCCTCAAACTTTGAGGCTTCTATTTTATTATTGTATTTTTTACTGAGAATTATATTATTGTATGACTACTTGTCATTTTGACGTATTTAGGAGAAAGATTTTACTACCTTTAAAGCACACATGTTCACAGAATTATTTGCGGACACTAGTAACAACTTGGATGCTGAACACCCCAAACTTGATGATGATGATGATGATGATGATGATGATGATGATGATGATGATGATGATGCCTCTAAGTGTGACCCAAACCCCCCTCCACCCCACCCGCCCATAGGCAGAAATACACCTTTGTGTTTGCTATGGCATGAAAGTAGACTGACTCCATGAGGGACTGACTGATGGACTTTTTGCCATTCTTCAAACACATGCAATGTTAGTAGTTCATGAAGGTTGCAGGCTGGGGCCTGGTAGGACAGTAAAAGTAGTCTCATTTCATCACAGACATGCTATGTCGGCAATACGTCAGGAAAATGGGCAGCCAGTCAAGGATCCATAGATTCCTCAAAGTGTCTGTGATTTGAACTGGAGTGTAGGGTATTGCATTATCTTTTTGGAATATGCCCATAGGTACAATGGTTGTAATGGGTATGACAACATTTACCATTCTTGTCACTTACTGGGAAACACTGAATTTCCCCATCAGTGATTTGTAATATAGTAGTCGTCATATCCAGTAGCTTCCAATATAAAGCAGGGAAGCTTATTAATGACAACAGGATGCGGTATTTTAAGAATAACCTTAAAGGGGTGGTATGGAATTGGTATGTGTAGAAAGAGATGCTGACATCAGATTCAGTTTATTCCATAGTAAGTTTGTGTCAGTTTGTGAAACTTACTTCCCTAAAAAATTCACCAGAAGATCAATTTAAAAAAAAGTAAGCTGTGGATAACAAAGGGAATTAAGATTCCATATAAGAGGAAGAGAGAAATTTATGTAAAGACCCAAGTAAAGATCTGACACTACATGTATACTCCAAAAAATACTGTACTGTTTCAAGGTAAAGTCCTCAAGATGTGCAGAAGTGTGTGTGTCCTTACAGAAATAAGTGATGCCAATAATAAGAGTAAAATTTTATGAAACATTGTCAAATGGGAGCCAGGACAGCCAGTCAGTGTAAAAGTCTTCCGTCAAGTGAAAATTTTACTTTCTTTATTTTCGCGAAGTTATGATCTGTCCGTTCATTTATTGACGTCTCTGTTCACTGTAATAAGTTTAGTGTCTGTGTTTTGCAACCGCACCGCAAAACTGTGCGATTAGTAGACAAAAGGACGTGCCTCTCCAATGGGAACCGAAAACATTCGATCGCAAGGTTATAGGTCAACAGATTACTCCACAGGAAAACACATCTGATATATTCTATATGACACTGGTGACAGCATGTGCGTCACATGACAGGAATATATTGTTGACCCACCTAACTTGTACACTTGGCGAATGGGTAAAAAGATTCTTCTACCTTGCCTGATTTAGGTTTTCTTGTGGATGTGATAATCACTCCCAGAAAAGTGATGAAAACATAACGGACGGACGGATAATAATTGTTTGAAAATAAAAAGTTAAACTTTTCACTCGAAGGACCTCTCGTTCCGCAGCTGCTCACGCTAACCACGGGACCACGGCGCTCCTGAGCTCCGACTATCTGTGATGTTGACTATCTTGCACATGGACTACTGAGTTTGTATATTTTGCTTATTTTTTCATAGTTCCACACAACTTCTTCCTGTTTTCTCGATAGATCTGTGTTCAGTTTTTCAATGCCTATCCACTGTGCCAACTTACAACGAAATCTGAGGGGGATGCGATGGGGAGGTTCCCTTGTAAGCCTATTACAGTTTGGATTCCAGAAGGTATGCTGCACTGAAAATGCTATTTATACATCCACTCACCAAATAGTATTAGCCTTAAATAATGGTACATCACCAGTTGCTATTTTTGTGATCTTTCTAAGATACTCGATTGTGTAGATCATTATACACTCATAGAAAATTGAAGTTTTATGGAACTGATGGCTTTACTCGCAGCTGGATTAAAGCATTAAAACAGACAGAATGCAAAAAGTTGCACTGAATATTTCAGACCGTGTGAGGAAGGTTGAAAATTTTAGTGACAGGGATAAAACGTAAAGGGAGTCCTGCAGGATTCAATTTTGGTCCACACTTATTCCTTCTATATGTGAACGACATTCCACTGAACACCAACAAGCAAGATTGGTACTTTTTGCAGACAGTACTAGTGTTATAATAAATACCATTTTAGAGAAAGCAACAAGAGTTGGTAAATGATATTTTCCAAATAATTACAGGATTTTCTGAAAATGGACTCTCCCTAAATTTTTGAAAAAAAAAAAAAAGGTTCCATTCGGTTCTCTTCCACAAATAGCCACACCAACAATTCATGTTGCCCATGATCAGGATTCAGTTAATAGGTTAGACTGCTCCAATTTTTTTTGTGTATGTACATACTAATGAAAACTTCAATGTGAAGTAGTGTATTAGATCTACATCTACATTTATACTCCGCAAGACACCCAATGGTGTGTGGCGGAGGGCACTTTATGTGCCACTGTCATTACCTCCCTTTCCTGTTCCAGTTGCGTATGGTACCTCCGTTTCCTGTTCCAGTTGCGTATGGTTCACAGGAAGGACAACTGCTGGAAAGCCTCCGTGCAAGCTTGAATCTCTCTAATTTTACATTTGTGATCTCCTTGGGCTCATCCAGAAACGCACCCTCTCAAAACCTGGACAGCAAGGTACACCGCGATGCAGATCGCCTCTCTTGCAGAGTCTGCTACTTGAGTTTGCTAAACATCTCCGTAACGCTATCACGCTTACCAAATAACCCTGTGATGAAACATGCCACTCTTCTTTGGAACTTCTCTATCTCCTCTGTCAACCCGACCTGGTACGGATCCCACATTGATGAGCAATACTCAAGTATAGGTCGAACGAGTGTTCTGTAAGCCATCTCCTTTGTTCTCCTTTGTTGATGGACTACATTTTCTAAGGGGGTCTCCCAATGAATCTCAACCTGGCACCTGCCTTACCAACAATTAATTTTGTATGATCATTCCACTTCAAATCGTTCCGTACACACATTCCCAGTTATTTTACAGAAGTAACTGCTACCAGTGTTTGTTCCGCTATCATATAATAAAGGATCCGTCTTTCTATGTATTTGCATTACATTACATTTGTCTATGCTGTGTTCTGTTTGCTAAAAACTCTTCAATCCAGCCACACAGCTTGTCTGATATTCCGTAGGCTCTTACTTTATCAGATGACATTGTGGAACTGTATCGAATGCCTTCCGGAATACGAGGAAAATGGCATCTACCTGGGAGCCTGTATCTTGTATTTTCTGGGTCTCATGAACAAATAAAGCGAGTTGGGTCTCACACGATCACTGTTTCTGGAATCCATGTTGATTCCTACAGAGTAGGGCTTCTCAAACAATTAAGTTCAGCTATGTTTGCTCTTTGTACAGTTCCTAATCTTGGAAACACACATCAGCCTCCTGACACATTTTGCATATTTCCACTCAGTAATGTTGTACGGAATAATTTTCTAGGGTAACTCATCACTTAGAAAGAAAGTATTGATTGCACCAATGCGAGCAGTAAGAATAATACATGGTGGTCACCCACGGACATCCTGTAGGTACCTATTTAAGGGCTTAAGCATTATAACGGCAGGCCTCACAAATGTGCGAGATACCAGTGCAAGACTAGTAAGTGTAAGGTTAACAGTTTATTAGTGCCAGTGCAGGTAGGTGTAGATTCTACAGGAAGCTACCAATATTTTTGCCATGTGCGGCCATATCGTGAGTGTATAGGGTAAGTCTAGAACAATGTCATTGAAAATAAAGGTTATTCAAGTTGAGCTATGTACCAGGCTCTGACAGAATTCCTTTTAGGTTTTCCTTTGGATTCACTGCAGAATCATCTCTCTCTTTGCTTTATTTATTAAAAATCTTGTGTGCATTGAAGTCCTGCGACTGAAAGAGTGTATAAGGTTAGTTGTGCTTTTTTTTTTTTTTTTTTTTTTTTTTTTTTTTTTTTTTTTTTTTTTTTTTTTTTTTAATTTACTGGACATTGATGATACTGATTATTAACTTTATGCATTTGTTGTGGACTCTAAATTACATCTTAAGCCTAAAGGAAAGGAAAAATCTCCAAGAACAAGCACTGGTCCATGGGAAACTAAAGGTGTGAAACACAGTCTCTTTTCTCACACACAGTATCTTGCAAAATGTTACTCCAGGTGAGCAGGTGTGTGTTATTAGGTTCTCAACAAGCATTGTACACTTTATTACACTGTCAGTTGTTAATTGAAATAGTCATAGTAATTAAATTCTTGGGCATGTGATTAGTTCACATAATTTTTGGTTGATGCAATTTAATATGTTGTACTGAACAGTAGATATGTAACTGAAGCAAGTTACATCGGGTGTGGCCCAAGGTAGTGAAATTGGACTGCTAATGATGTAAATACACACTGATCTCATTGGTTGTTGAGGGTGCTATTTACTGGAAAGTATCCTCATTGAATGCGTTAAAGAAATTCAGAATCACTTACATATTGTTTTCACTTGGTGTGCTGATATGCAGCCTTTTTAAAAGGCAGTATTGTTCTTACGGAACCTTGTTCATTAAACTTACCTGGTGGTGGAAGATGATAGAAACATTAGCTCTTCGTTAGACGTAGAGAATCGGTGTTTAAGGAACAGTGTGCAGCAATTCTGCCACTGCAGTCATGTAAGTCTCACAGGAGTCATGAAAGTAAGATAAGATATATTGTTGTGCATACAGAAGCATAATGGCAGTAGTTTAGTCCCATAAGACCTTGCCACAAATTTCCAAAAATAATAGCAGTAAATTTACCCTCACACCATTCACAGATGGGATACAAAGAATGAGACATGGTGGTAAGAAGAACTGTCCACTATGTACAGTGCAGTATGTTTGAAAAATATGTATATGGATAAAATAATACAAGAATTTAACATTATTCTCATGATAGGGGGTGTCAATTTCTTGTAGTTCTAGGCGGCAAATCTATGAATTATATCACACAATATGTTATGTAAGTTAATAGTAGAGTACCTTGTTTGGTTTTTAGGGTTCTGTAGCTCAATTAGTAAAATGGAACTCTTTTTAAGATAATTTCATTTGTCTGTCTGTCTAGAACTCTTCTTCTCAGCGATGAGTAGAAATGCTAAGTTGAAGTTTATGTCAGGTACTAAGGTGTATGGTCCATTGGCAGTGTAAGCAATTTAAACTTTTAAATTAATGCAGCCTCGCTCATCTAAAGTAATAGATGAATTATCTGCATACACATTATGGTGTAGCGGTAAAGCTCATGCCTAGAAACAGAGGGGTCACGGGATCAAATCTTGGTTGGACAGATTTTTCTGTCTTATTTTTAACATAGCTTTCACATCTCAATTATGTGAGCTGCTGCCAAAAACACACGTGGTTTAGTTTCCATGTTAAACTGCTGGTTCCCTTTCCGTGGTTGGATGTGGGTAGGTTAGGGATACACAAGTCACCCACGTGATGCCCAGTAGAAAGACTTGCACTAGGTCACTGAGGCACATGAAGTTATTGTTATTAAGTTTGTTCGGAACCCTCAGAGTCAGTCTTCTACTTGCACTTGTCTGTCCCCTCCTCCTCCTCCTCCTCCTCCTCCTCTCTCCTCCCCCCTATCCCCCCCCCCCCCCCCCCCCGCCCCGCCTTCGTAAAAGATTTTTTTAAATGTAGTAATATTGTGTGTGTGTGTGTGTGTGTGTGTGTGTGTGTGTGTGTGTGTGTGTGTGTGTGTGTGTGTGTGTCATGAAATACTGTAGTTCTAGCACACGCATGAGGTAAACTAGACACAATTTTGTAATATTAGCCTGATTTTAAGGACTACCAATATTGCACGAATAATCATTTCCATTATCGTTTAGAAACATCTGTGTTAGATTATTTCATGTTTCCATATCATTTGTGAAATGGAAGTGTCTCGTCGACAAAACTGTTGTTTAAATTTCATTTAATTTAACCTTCATATAAGGTGTTATCAATTTGCTGTGAGACGGGGGGAATTTCAAGCATTTCCATAAAGACTAAGATTTATTTTTACACCACTCTTTTGTGTGCTATAGACAGTTCTACAACTCTATATAAAGGTTTTTTTTTCTTTACAGTGAAACATCTGGAGCAAACTTCAACCAACACTGACAACCAAGATTGTGTGGCTTGGTCAGTTTGGCTTCGAAAAAATGGAAAGAAAACCTTCTTAATAGCAGATAATGCATATTCACATGTAAAACCACCACTTTGCTTTAAGCTTTACTTCAGATAATCTGATGTTGCAGCAACTGACAGTGCTTTTGAGTGTGGTATTATGGATATGAACATTTTGTGATGTAATGTACCTGAAATATAATGTTTCTTCAAGAAACTGAAATAGTACTTTGTAAAAAAAAAATCACAAAAAATTAGCTTGAAATACATACTGATTCTAATTATAAAAATAATTCAACAATTTGTTCTATTTGAATAGTATTTTCTGTACTACACTGCATAAAAACAAGGTGAATATTTACATGTGGATGCTACCATATAAAAATATGAAGACAGCCGTGTGCAGTAGTACGTGACATTTGCTTTGCTGTTTACAGTGGTCAGAATGGAAGGCAGAAGAGGTTTGACCACATTTAGTTGTTTGGTGTGTAGTTGATTTATTTCATTATTTAAAGCATAAAATTTCAGTCAAAAAAATGACAATTAAAATACATAAATCCTTTGTAGTGACTTGAACCATACAGCTTAGAATAAAATTGAAGATATAAGTTTTTATGTTCTAATGGTCCATTCACTCTCAACGAGACCTTACTTCCATGTATTAGCGAGGTGGCACAGCAGTGAGACACAGTAGTGGCTTTCAGAAAGCTGGCAGTACAAATAATCATCCATCCATCCATCCAGATTTAAGTTTTTTGTGGTTTTGCTGAATTCATTAAGGTAGAGATCAAAATGGTTCCTTTGGAAGGGATAAGATAGATTCCCTTCCCCAACCCAAGTTTTGTTCCATCCCAAGTGACCACTATGTGAACAAGACATTAAAAGATAGTCTTCCTTTCTTACTTGCATGTCGGATACTGGTACAAAATGTATAGGTAAATTCAACAACCAAACATTTCTGGAAGTTCTTAAGTTTTATTTGAACTGGATGTTTGCATTGTTTCTTGCCCCAAACAAGTATGCATTGGGAAGTTTTCACTTTATTGAATGTGTCAAATGAAGAGAACTTAAAGAATTCTGCTGATAAGACTCCTAGAAGAATAGTTCATGTGAAATAGAAGTGCATTGAATGCTGATGTTTCCTCTACAATGAAAGGTGTTGGCCTGAAATGAGTTTCTGGATGTAAAAAAAAACTAAAATAGTCACTAAAAGGATGTTAAATTTTTGGAATTTGTAAGGATAAACTGATGAATAGAATACCATAAGCACTGAAAGGAGGGATATAACCAACTGTATAAAATACTATATGGTCATTGCAGAATCATTATCAGTCCTCACATGCAAAGAAAGTAATCTAATTTCCATAACATTCTGCTGGATATGACCATATGTAAATTATCCACAGTGTCATTTAAAAATCTTATGTTAAAAGACAAGTTTAAGCAGTGGACAGTTTAATGTGTAGTTATTTGTAAAGAAAGGCAGGAACTGGTTCTGGTCATATCACAGTGCAAGATTATTTTGTAATGAACAGGTTCTTCATTGTTCTTCAATGTTGTGTTTTAAATCACTTCAGTGTAAAGGAAGGTATTTATTCTATAACAACAAACTTTTCAAATATTAGAGTTGGCAAATTTCCTGTTGGCTTCTCTCTCTGGTTCTTTGGCTGACGTTCCTCTGATGATTTGCTGTGGTTTTGCCAGCAGAAGTGGTTGACATTGACAAAGTTTCATCCTCCATTGCTGGTGGTGGACTGGAGCCAAGCTCGTGGCCGCAGACTATATGTCCCTGGTATGCCAACGTCTGATGGCTCCTCCAGTCATAACCATTGCAGTTCTCTTGTTAACTATGACGGTCGTTCGCTGCAGCTAGGGAAGCCAGGATTCATGTACCTTGAGGCAATCTTATTGAAGCTATTTTTGTGTTTGTATATGTCTGTAGTTTCTCTGAACAAGAGGGTGTGACAGTTCTTCTCTACAGCCAGAACTTCCGTGTTGGCGAGTTTTACTACGTGGATGGTCTCGCACAGCGCGTGCTCTGCCACTGCTGATTTCTGTGACTTCCAGTGTCACGTATGTTCTGTGATCTTGGTGTTGATCAACTGTCCAATTATTCCAATATAAACTTTTCCAAACGTGCATGGTATGCAGTATCAGTATATTGCCAACATTGCAAGTGGTTCCCTTTTCTCCTTTGATGATCTGGGACCCTTTTTGATCTTCTTTGTCGGTTTGTAAATAGTCTTTAAGCTTTGTGTGCATGATATATGGTCAATTCGGTCAGTCACTCTGGGAGTGTGTGGCAGAAAGGCCATACCAGACATTCCTTTTCCTGATTTGTCACTTTGCCAAGTGTTTGACTCTGTGATACTTCTAATGTAACCTGTGGAGTACCCATTGGTCCTCCCAACACTTCCCATGTGTTGCATTTTGCATCTGAGGTGCTGTGGCTCACATATTCGTCTTGCTTGTGGTAGGAACATATTAATCGTACCTCTTTTCTGGCTCGGGTGGTGATTTGATAGTTTGTGTCGGTACCGATCCATGTGTGTCAGTTTTTGATACATGCTGTGTCCCAGGTTTTCACCATCTCTTGTGACCAGCACATCTAGAAATGGTGGTGTCCCCCCCCCCCCCCCCCATTTCTGTGGTAAATTTTATGTTGACATGGAGGCTGTTAGCATCTCAGCAAGTCACCGTCCTGTTCTTCCCCATGGCTCTACACAACAAAGGTATCATCAAAGTGTCTGTTCCATACCTTAAGTTTACTAAGTGCCAAGTGCAGTGCCTCTTGCAAACGTTTTCTTCTGTTGTTCAGTGCAGCACTCGAGTTTGTTATTCATGCTCTTGCGAGTGATACTTTCGATCTTGTCCCAGTCGTTTCGATGCATTCTGCTAATTAGTTGATAGAAAATATCCTAAAGTTCCTCATCTGTTCTTGCCAAGTCTGTCCATGTTGTAAGAATTCACTTGTGAAGAAAAGCTCATTCCATTCTGTCGTAGATACGGTATGCTCGGGCAGTAGTGAATAGGCGCTTACATTTCAAGAACTTCGATGTAGCACCTTCATCCCAGTACTGTGACAGGAAGTTGAGAGAGGACATCAATCGTGCTTTCTTCTTTCGTCGTTGGTCAAGTCACCTGTACAGTCTACAGATCTCGTCCCTGTAGAGGCATAATAAAAAATTGTTAAGGCTTTTGTGGCCACTTGCTGGCAAACTGCCTGTTGGCTTCTGTCTTGGGTTCTTTGGCCGAAGTTCGTCTGATGATTTTTCACACGAACGTCGGTCAAAGAAACCGAGAAAGAAGCCAACAGGCAATTTGTCAACAAGTGGCCATGAAAGCCTTAACAATTTTATATTAGAGTTGGAGCCAATGTCCTGTTACTTGTTCGACATACTCCCATATTGTTTTTACCTTCTATAGATGTCTTAAATACTGTGGAAGTTATTCCTTTGTGTCTTAATACACATCCTATCATCCTGTTCCTCTCCTTGCTGCTTACAGAGATTCTCCTTATTTCTTATCAGTGCACACAACTTTCAGCATCCATATATGCCACCACACCTCAAATGCCTCGATTCTCTTCATCTCCAGTTTTTCCACGCCCATGATTCACTGCTGTATAATGTGAGCTCTAAACATAGAAATTTCTTCTCTAAATTAAGGTTAATGTTTGGTACTAATAGACTTCTTTTGGTCTGGAATGCCTGGAATGCCCTCTGTTTACTTGCACTAGTTTTACTTTGTATGTCCTCCTTGCTTCCAAGTGGCAGAAGTCCTTCACTTCGTCAACTTTCCACCTGTTCAGATTGTATTGTTAAGATTATTCTTCATCTCATTTCTGCTGCGCTTCATTACTTTTGTCTTTCTTTAGTTTACGCTCGGTGCGTAGTATGTGCTCATTAGGCTGTTCATTCCATTCAACAGATCATGCAATTCTTCCGTACTTCCACTGGGTGGGATAGGGGAGGTCAACAGGCAGGCAGCCATTTGACCCTAGAAAGACTTCATTTAGTTTATGGGACCTTTAAGTGCTGGCACTCAACAATGACACTTTCCTGTACTCTACAGCATCATTAGCAAACAGTTGCAGATTGCGATCCTATGGCTCTTTCCTGGGACACTCGTGACAGTACCCTCGTCTCTGCTGAACACTCGCCATTGAGGACTTAAGTCCGTAACCACTTATATGCCTGCGAATCTATTCCATGGAATTAGGCTTTTGTTGGCAGTCTGCAGTGGGGCATCATGTAAAACACTTTCCAGAAATTTAGGAATATGGGATCTGCCTCTTGATCTCCGTCCATGGCTTGTAGGCTATAATGTGAGCAAAGGACAAGCTGAATTTTGTGTGAATGATGCTTTGTAAATTCGTGCTGATTTGAGAATAGAGGCTTTTCTGTCTCAAAGAAATTTATATGAGAGTCTAGAATATGTTAAAGAATTATGCAGCAAATTGATGTTCAGGATTCTGGTCTGTAATTTTATGGGTCTGTTCTTATACTCATCTTATGTACAGCAGTCTTCTGCAAAAATTTAAAGCCTCAGCTTCCCTTTAGCTGTCTTCTATTACCACGTCAGACTGGTCGACAAATGACTGGATAGAAGCCTTTGATCCGCTTAGTGATTTTATGTAGGGCCATAATTTTCTTGAGTTCTCTGCAGCATCTTTTGCTAATAGCTTTTTAGTTACCAGTCCAAACCTTGATTACAGATTTATTATGTTGAGATGATTAATAAGGCAAGAATTATGGTGGAAGTAGTTGTATGCTTCATGCGTCGATCTTTCTATACACACACAAATTTCTACTCGTTTTTTCCTGTCAACATTTTTGCGTTTGTTTTTGAACCAAGAATGCAAAAATGTGTTTCCTCAGCATTTTCTGAACAATGTTGTTAAACCATGTTTGGTCTTTTTTGTCCTTTATTAACTTACTTGGAAGATACTTTTCTCATTAAGAAGCATATCTGTGATGAGAGTTCCATCTCAGAAATGTTGTTTTCCTAGGGAATGAAATAGTCGTCCTCCCAGTTCCCACCTAACTTATTGTGCAAGTCTTCATAAACCTCAAATTGCTGTTGATGCAAGAAAACAGTCGCACGACTAAACACACCCAACAAAAGCTTACGCCTTCAGAATTCAGGTAATGGTTAAGAAGTGTCGGGCATTAATTTCAAGTATCATATTGTGTTATATTTGTATTCAAATGATGGAGGGGTGTTCACTTGTACTGTGTGGCTGCTGAACAGTACTTGCATGTAGAAGTAGAAAGTCATTGTCCTTGGAAGTACTGGCAGTATGCATTCTTAACAGTTATGGTACTCATTGGGTAATTGTTGCACAACAGCTTTCATTTAATTAATTTCACAATCTCTACTGCAGGTAAACATATTTGAGCAGGAACATCTCTATTCAGGGTGTATACGACCCGGGACAACCGGGAGATGCAGGAAAAACCCGGGAAGTTTTCCATCCGGGAGAAAACCGGGAAAAACCCTGGGAATTGTTTAGAATTCCGGGAATTTTTTCGTTGTTTTAGTTTTCAGTTAAATTTTTGTGATTTTGACTGGTAAGAAAAAATTCTCTAACAGAGGATATTATTATAACCCATTACAGCAGAATGATACTGCAGCAACAAAACATGAACGGGAGGAAAACAAACAAAACGAAAATAAAACTTAAGTTGCAAAGGAAATGCGCCGTAAACAACAACAAAACAGTGATCATACAAGCGTCTGCCAACAGCAAAGTGTGTCAAAGGCTTTAGGAACACTATGCAATGCTTTATAACAACAAATTGCCTCCAGTGAGCGTGGCGTGACAACTGTTTAAATTAGATTCGTTTGAGCAGTTGCAGGCGGGCTTTGCGCATGCGCAGTTGAGTAGCGTATGAGTAGTACCTTCTCCCGCTTCTGGTTATGGAAGTGTGGCTGGGCACCACTACTTAATATTGCCCCAGTTTGGAACTATCGTAGATCCGGAGCTGATGCACAGAGCAGTCAGAGTTGTGGTGGGGAGGTGGGTCGTCTCCACGTGACCGGTGTTTACGTTCAGTGATTTTGTTGTTTCCTCTTCGTTTATTGCTCTCACGTTAAATGATAACGAAACAGATTTTTGTGGCCGGAAGCTATCAAACGAGTTAAAATACATTCGCATAATTACGACAGGCTAAAATATGTTAATAGTTTCAAATTTTATTTCCACCTTTGACAGTCAAGCATTAATCGCCTTACAGAACAATGAAGTTATTTTTGCCGGTTTGCTCAAGAGGTTTGGCTTTTATTAATCCTTTCTATTGAGGCAGTCAATTTATTTGAAAAGAAGTGTTTAATTTCACACAGTTGGCCAGTTTCAACTGTTCGCAGCAATTCAAGTGCACGTACGGCATTATGCTATAATAAAGAACCAAACATGAGTATTGGTACTCCAAGAAAATTTACATACGGATGTGCATTTTACGCCAAATTATACACTTTAGTATGGGTTGCGAAATCCCGACGCTCCTGAAGTATCCTTTGATGTCTTCTTTCTTCTATGACATAATGTAAGATCTTTTAATGTTTTACACTTACAAACATATGGGCTTCCTGTGTCATCGTAGCCGTGCAAGCGCAGTGACGCCAGTTATCTGGCGCTTTCTTGCAACTGCTGAAACGAACCTATTTCTAACAGGTCACATGAAAATATTTGAATGGTGGTTTGAAAAGCATTACATTCAAAGCAGATTTCCTTTTGAGCAAGATGAATTATGCGCGAGAATGTACGATGAATTTCTTAAATCACAAAGCGTTTGATTCTCATTTAAAAATCAACACTTTGAGGACGACCATTTAGAAATTTCTCTAGCCCAGAAGATGAGACATTTGCGTTGTTATTAAAAATTTTACTGGCAAATTTGTGTCATGTATCTTACAGTGTAACACGTGCAAAAAAGATAAACATTATATGTGGAAGCTTAGCTTCTCTTCCAACTTATTAATCTTAGATACCAATATTATGTGATTTCTATGTATATTAATTTAAGCCATTAACTTCTTATTTCTGTATTCGCGTTACTTAAGAGTGATCTTGCTATTGGCTGACTATATCACATGTCCCATTGCTGTCATCAGACGACGAGATCACGTGAATGAGCTATGACGCTTACAAAAGCGAATCACAATCTCAATTTCAATGCTTCGGAAAGTGACATGCGTACTTTGGTGGAATTCAAATTTATACCTTCGTAATACGAAAATATGGAGATACATGTTGCTGCACATCAAAGGTCTTTGAAAACATGTTTTCCCCCGAGTTACGTTTTCTAAAGTGCCGGGAAATTCTATGTCGGTATATAAAATTCTACGTCGGTATATAAAACCATAAATATTCAAAGGATTGATGACTTTTACAGTGCCGAGGAATAGTATACTGTCACTTAATGCAGAAAATGTGTATTTTCATCTGGGAGAAAGTGTATTTTAACCGGGAAATCTGGGATTTTTTTTCCTTGGCCACATATACACCCTGCTATTACAGGCTTGTGTGAAACTCAGTTGATTGGTAAGACCTAAGGGATTTGTCGGCAGTTAATGAAGTTCACTTTCCATTTCTTTTTTTTTTCTTTTCTTTCCATATTAAAAAAATAGTTGAGTAGTGGTTCATGAAAGTGGTTTACTTAGAATTTTGTGCATTGTGAGATGTGACAGCACAGTGAAAAAATGACCAATATTTGTAAATACTTCATGAGTTTTTTGTACTTCATAAACAAATTAAAACCAAAAATGAAAATGATGGAATGGACATTATACTACTTGTGATGTAATGTCAAAAAAAAAAAGGTCAAACTCAAAAGTCTTTATTGAAAATCCCAGTTATTTTACTGATGGAGAAAATACACACGTAACTAGTACCTCTGCTGGCTTCAAATGCTGTGATGAAAAGGGTAATTGTCTCCTGGGCAGTATTTTCTGTGCTGGAAATTACATTGAAGGAAAAAGGAACTATTCCTTAAAGTACAAAATTTGATTGAATTTATGGCAACCTGACAAATTATTTCAAGAGAGATATAGGTGGCATAAAAATAACATTCAATTGAACTGGATGCCATGAAGGCTTTATTCTAAAGCAGTTAAAGGTGCACTTTCAAAGTTATATAGACTTATTTAGCCAATGGGCATTGTGCTGAATCCATAAGCCATTTAGTGACCAGTTTCAAAAAGTTTCACAAATCTGCAAAAATGCATAAGAATTCTGAATGGCATAAAGAGACAGCTGAAAAGTCGTGTAATTTTGTGAATATAATAGCAAACAAAAAATATGGCAAAATTAGTTGAAACAAATTGTGCTAAGGTGAAATCAGTTGTTTCCTGCGTATTACTTTGTGGACTACATCACTCGTCTTTTAAGAGGAAAAACAAACTCAAATGCCGGTTTTTGATGATTTATTGCAGTTTACAGTAGTCAGAGGACAACACACTGCTGAAACAGTTTGAGAAAATGCCACCTATATTTTTTTCAAACCCAGAATGATTTAGATACTGAAACCATGTTGTTCCTATGTGAATCTAAATGAAAATTGATGTTAAAGCTTTCGGGATGTTATCCATATGAAATTTTTAGTAGCAGGAAAACAATCAGTTCAAAGATTGGGGCTTACGACAGTACCAATAAAAAAATAAAGTAAATGGAGGGAAAATGTAAAATCTGGGAAAGCGTAAACAGGTGTTACTAAATTTATACAGTCAGTTTATTTTTATAACACTGACCAGGTATAAAAAATGCACACCAATAGGAGAAAATCATGAGCAGATGACAATGTCCTCAAAATTTCTAAATCGCATTCATGGGGAAATGTTCTACCCCTATGGACATGAAAACCTTTGTGTGCCCCTGTATGCCACCAGTGAGTCTTATCATTCAGAACCTTTCACCTTGAATTTTAATACTACTCCTGATCATTGCATTTATTTCTGTCACTGCACCTTTATATGAGACTACAATCCCGTCTTGTACTCTTCCTAATCTGAGCAGTTCATTCTTGGTCTTCCATTCACGAAAATTTCTTAAGGTGAGACCAACCTTCACAACATTATAGGGCTTATCATCAGTAAGCTAAAAAGTAGTTTACAGCAAGTAAAAAATTTTATGATCTAAATTAAATTACAGAACATAAAAAGTTGTAGGTTCATATTCCTTTTAAAAAAATGAATTTTCAGGTCTGAAAGGGTTTGCAGTACTCCAAATGAAGGATAGCAATTTCTGTGGAAGGAGTGCCAAGCCTGAAAAAAAGGTCTATTCAGACTCAAAAAAAGTTTAAGGCCTTTCTACAGAAGCTTTTGTCAATGGTACAGTTACTGTTAGTAGTTCCAACTTGTAATATTCTAGTAGTATTAGAAGTTCGTGCTCTTCAATGAACACAATAGCTGAAACTGGTGTGTTGCTTGTTTAAATTAATATAGTAAAATGACTTCATTCTTTAATTACACAAAACTGAAGGTGCCTTTTAAATTTGTGTCAGCTTTACAAATGCAGTGGTAACAAAGTTGGCATTGCATACTTGATACTTGGATGGACTTCAGAAAGATGTGAATGATATGAAAAAGCCAAAATTTGCTTGAATAGTGTATGTATGTAGTAAAGTATGTCAGAGTAAAAATTGCACCTTATTTTCATGAATAAGCAGATTCCATACGGCAAACACCGAATGTATGCCATTGTTGAAGGCAGTCAATTCTATAGATGTTATTGCACAATAAACTGTTCAACTCAGTAGTCTACATGTGTTTTAGATTTCTGAATATGAATGTAAAAATACTCACGGTTCAACATAATTGCAGTGTTGGTGTCAGGCCATATTCTATCATGTGTATGATACACAGTTTTAATACTCAACACAATTGCAGTCAGTTTAATAATTGTTCATAGTATAATCAGTCATTATTAGTATTTGTGCAATTAAATGTTCAGTGCATAGTCCGTTTTTATTACATTGAAAATGTACACTGATAGCCAGAACGTTATTACCACCTGCAGCGTATTTGGCATGTGCATATTTGGCATGTGCAACAGTGGCAACACATGGTGGCATGGAAGCATGGAGGCCATGGTAGGTTGCTGGAGGGAGATGGCACCACCATTTGCACGCGCGCACGCACGCACACGTCATCTGCTTCCCGTAAATTCCGGGGAGGAGGTGGGGGTCGATGAGCTCTGATACTACATTCAATTGCATCCCAGATGTGTGTGATGGGGTTCAGATATGAGTTTGGGGGGCCAGCACATCAACAGGAATTCACCACTGTGTTCCTTGAACCACTCCTTCACACTCTTGGCCTTGTTACATTGTGCATTATCTTCTTGACAAATGCCACTGCTGTCCGGGAAACATGATCATCATGAAGGTGTGTGTGTGGCTTACAACTAGTGTAAGATAGTTCTTGGCTGTCATGATGCCTTGTACGAGTTCTGCTGGACTTGAAGTATCACAATAACTATGGGCCATAACGAAAAGAAAAAAGTTCATTATCAAGCTGCAGTGTGTGGCTACAAAATATAGAAAAATATTTTTTTACCCAATAGTTACCTCAAAATCGTATGAGAAAGACTACATAGCGGAGAACATGCACAAATCACAAAACAGTGGGTTTTATTTTTTAACACAAAAACTAAAAGTTTTATTGAGAAATTAACTACACACACAGATGTAGTTTTGCTTCATCTACGTAAAACAGTTTTTTAAAGGAAAATCGTATGACATGAAATTTTACTCCTTATGTACTGTACGATATGTGTTGTGTACCAGGAGCTTGGTGGTTGTGGGTAACCGAATGGAGGGGCATGCTTGACACACTTCACGTGGCCTGAAGTCCACTCTGTTTAATTCTATGCTGAGTGCTGAGGGCAGAGCTCTTGCCAGCAGACAGTCACGATTCTGCAAAAGCGCGGCTTTCACAATAAACGGACTGGGCACAAAAGCTGGTGAGGCACTCGCCGATGTGCATCTGGCGTCCAAGTCCACTACTTGACTCAGACTACAGGAGCACACAAGTCATTGACACTGCCATAATCTCTTTACAGCATGAAAAGTGAGCTTTGGGCGTTGCATGTTATTTCGACTTCCTTTTGTGCGGCTCTTCCAGGAGTAGCGTATTTGGCACAACAGGGAGTGCAACAAACAGGTGCCCACGGAGTCACCTGCAGTTTCCTCCGCATGCAGAAGGTGAGCCTGACAATTGGGACAAGGCTGGTGACATAAAGTAGCACCACAAACTTTTGACGAGAAGCCAGTCGATTGGTATACCGTTTCCTGCCAGAATTTTTGGCTGAAAATCTAGTTGGTTGGTGGGATCAAACACCCCAACTACTCGAAGATCTCTGTGCAGTAGAGTGTTGGAGGGACTTTGTTCTGGACCGCCAGAAGAGTAACAAGTGTTTGCTGTGTAGGCAATTGGGCAATGTTTCGCATTCTGCACCACCGTTCGGAAAACTTAAGAGTATTTCCCGAGACAGGAAATGCTTGGGCTCTTGCCAGCCATCAACAATAGGTGCCGACAGTGGATTGCAATAATAGCGGCTTCAGCACATTAGGGACTTTGTCGATTTGCACTGACGTCCTCAGCAGTGAGTATCCGTATTGTGGCAATGACAGTCACTAGTTACAGGAAGGGTAGAATAGTTCAGCCAGGTGCTCACTCACTGCGAAGCAGTAGTGTAACACACAAGAACGAAATAGCACACTCTGATGCTGTTCCCATGCCCCAAAATTTCTACTTTGCCAGCCAATCTCTGCTGGGTTAGAAAACCGGGATTTGACTTCATGTACATATGCTTATTACCACTTTCGCTGTGGCTGATGCTTATAAGCATCACAAGAAGCCACGAGCCAGTGCGGTTGACGCTCATAAGCATCCGCACTCACTGTCGGATTACGCAGTCTAGTTGCAGCGTCTAAGCTAGCATAAAAGTGTGTACACCTTTGTTTGGTCAGTTATCGAACATATGTTGTTCATAATGGAGACTAATGAACAGACACCTGGACCTTCCAATGTGAAAAGCAGCAGGAAAAGTGTTAAATTGACAGAGGAACAGTTACTTAGTGTACTGGACGACAGTGATAGTCTTTGTAGTGAGGACGAGGCATACCACGGAGGATTGTCATTTAGAGGCTGCAGAAGTATTGCAGAGTGATGATAGCGTGGAAGCACAGCTTTCGAATCTGTTTCATGACAGTACCTGCCGTTTCCGAGTGTTACTGGCCAGCACTCGCGTGTTGCCGGCCTGCACTGGAGAGTTGCGCACCTGCACAGATGCCACAGCGAAAGTGTTAACAGCCCTGTGTTTAATGTCAGTACAGTACACATTGTTATGCTATAAATCTGTTGTTATATTCAAACCATCAGTCATTACAGTACTAGAATAATCAATCATAGCTCCTGCCCTTAATGCCATGTTTTGGGGGATATTAAATAATAATTATGAATTATGTGTATGTGTCCACTCGTGAAGATACTGCTAAGGCTTCGTGTACAATTAAAGCAGTGTTTCTTGAGTGTGGAGTGTATCTAGGGGCATCTCGGTAGAGATTAGACATAATTGGAGCATAATATCCAACCTCCACCATGGGCATCTCGCCTGTGTAATGAACAGAAAGGGTGATATAATAAAATTGTGAAGTTTTATGGGCATATGTGTCAAGAGAGTCAACAGAATTAAGCAGCAAAACAAGGGCCTTGTGAATCAGCTTTCATGAGCAACTAAATAATAAAATGTGCACATTGACAATTATATAATGTATAAAATACACCAAAACAAGTTTTGCTTCACTCCAATATGCAGCACAGGTGCTTTTCTGTTGTTTCAACTGTTCCTGCACCGATCAAAAGGTTACCCTTGATGTTGTTTACACACACACACACACACACACACACACACACACACACACACACAGAGAGAGAGAGAGAGAGAGAGAGAGAGAGAGAGAGAGAGAGAGATATACAAGAAGTGCTGTCTATGGGTAAAACAAAATACTCGAATGGATTGCAGCATTTCGGTTGAAACTAAAGCACCAGTAGGAACACGTCAGACGTCTGTGGAACAGAAAACTGAACATCTTCAAGCAATGAAGGACAGCCACTACCAATGATTGGGTCTGCATAATCATATTACACACTGAAGGCTCACCTTGTGAGAGTTCATTTAGTTTACAAAACTGGAGAAAAAAACTAAAATCAAGGCCCAGACCAGACCTAAAATACCTGGAAAACTATCACTGGAATGACCTGAAAATATAAAAAAAAATTACGTACAACGTATGTAAATTCAGTTATAAAATTAACTAGCATAATTGCAAATTTTGTAGGTGGTTCAAGCTGAAATTACAAAAAGGATAATTAGCTTAAAATCACTGTGTTTTTCTTTAAGAAATCTCAATCTATGAATACTTACAAAAATTGTGTAGTCATCATAGAGCTATTGCAGTGTGTGGCACTCAGAATGCAGAGGTACTTCAAAATCAGGGAATGTCTGTCATTGGGCAACATGTGCTTGTAGTTGTAAAATCTTTCATCATTAGCTGGAGCATGCGCTTTGATATTTTCGTGTGGTTTCAAAAACGAATCTAAAAAATTGACACAAATGTTGAAATTTCACAGATCGATACCGAAGCACACTAACTCAACTAGCAACTAAACTTTCGCATGTCACTTGCACAAGGTAATTTCGTCAACTTCCAAAAGTAGCCACCAAAAGTTAGTGGAACAGGTTCTTTCATTTTTCTGCAAGTTATTGCCAGTTGCTGGAAGTTTTCCTCAAACTCACAGAAGTTTTGTGTGTTCAACATTGATACGAAAATGTCTGTGTCGAAAAGGAGAATGACACATGGACAGATAAGCCAAAACAAATGTACCACTGGACCCGCTAAACAGATACAAATGGCGATTACAGTCAAGGAAGTATGAAATTAATTTACTGATTAATTTGTTTTGTTGGAGGGCCACCTTTAAGAGCCAAATGAATTCTAGGAAGGTGGAAGCGGCCGGTCTCGGGTAGCATGACAGAGAGAACATGGGAGCTGGTGGCCACTTTCACATCACGAGAGAAGTTTGCGCAAGGGCTGGGACGACATCACAGGGACTCCCCAAGTGACCAGCAGTAATGGCATTTTATTCACAGTGCTAACCAGAGCACTTTTTATGACTTTTGGGCCGTCTTGCCCCTCATACAATGGGCCAACACCCTTGAAATTATCCCCTGTCAGGAGAGAAACTTCTTCAGAACCTGCAGGTATTTGCGGGCCACATGGATGAGATTCCTTTTTCCAGAGAACTGTGTGTGTTGGGATTATGAAACATTTGTTCTGTGAATCTGAATGGCTTACAATTTGTCGCTGACACAGTCTGAATATTTTTTGGGAACTTGCGTTCCCATGCCAAGTGATTTCTTGCATATGCTAGAAATAAGTATCATGACGTAATTAGACAGTGACTGGTGGTATCAGTAACTGTTGTTGATGGCAAGTCATTTTATTGGGGGAATGACTTTTGACTGTGCATTGGTTTTTGATTATGCAATTTGCATGGAGAAATCTTGTCCCATTCAACTGGTATGTTACTTGTTTAGAGCTGCTCCTCGTAGAGTATTTTTTTGGGAGAATGAGATTCAGAGGGATTTTTTTTTCTTGCGAGGGGGGGGGGGGGGGAGGAGGGAGAGTTGCTTTGGAGATGGCATGGCATGGTGTGTGCATTGGGGAGTTGATCCAGGCACACCGAGTTAGGAACTTCATTCAGGAGTGCTAAGGAGCAGAGTTCATCCACAGGCAGTGATTGAGGTGAAGTCCAATGTTCAAGTGTGAGCATGGATGAACTTGGAGATTTTTTGCAGCACCGATCTGCCTTACATACCCTGTGACATGTCCTTTCGTGTTTCGACAGCAGTTATTCAATTAATACACATTGCTCAGCCCTTCAGTTAAGTGGTTCCCACTCAATCACTTAGAGTTACTGTTGGTGAACAAAGTGGAAGGTGTCACGCAGAGAATTCCATCTCTTCAAGCAACTTTGCCAATAGACTATTATAATTGACATAACTGTCATTTTTATGTGTTTTGTTTGATCTGTTTTTATGTATTATTTGCTTTGCACATCATATTCTATGTACATTTCTATGATAATAAATCAATCAGCTCAATGAAGAGCTTTTCTTATTTCAATAGAGATTATACCTAGTTATTTAACAGTTTTTTGTGGGATATTTCATGTTGGTATTTGTCTTATCACAACTTGCCAACTTAGGGTTAACTACGAAGGCAAAATAATACTAATAAGTGTTCAGATAGTTCTTTGTGTGCAGGTTTCATTAGTGTATCCTAAGGGTGGATCTTTCTCAGCAGTCATTCCAGTGCAGAAATTAATCATAGGTAATTCTCACATTACCATGCCACTACGGCATCTTGTAAATGTATGCAAAAATCGAAGAGTAATTAAAATATGATCTCTTAAGTTATTTCGCTTGCCATACTTTTGTACTCTATTATCAAATATTTATTTTTGTTTACATAATAGACATGAGATATTCGAAACTGGCATACAACATTTTCAGAAAGTTTTTAACCTGAGCAAAGTTCTCTGATTTTGTTTCATTCAGTAGTGTTTCTTGATAACTTAGATATGACCACCACTGTATTTTTCACCCTAACAATTCGTTTTCTTAACTTTTTATTACTTGTCACAATGTTTGTTTGATAATAATGATGCAACAATGGTTATGGCTGCTCTGTTTTTTACGACAACATTATAAACTTCAGCTTGCCTATTTTCAATGATGCAACTCTACTGGAAACACTTATGCAGGTACTTGGGGCAAATTACTGAAATTAACTTGCAGAAGTAAATTGGGCAAGATTTTGTTTCAGTGTATATACCACAGCAAGTGCTTGTGGAAGTTACTTGCAGGCATTACTTGATAGTGGACAACGACTTGAAGTTTGGTAAAACATAGATACAGAATATTGATATTTTTGTTCCAGTACGCATACCTGGTAGGAAACATTTGTGACAGGAACTCTTCTGCAGCAAGCCCTGTCCATTCAATCCCATCCACACCTGCCATGGTAGTGTGTCTGATGATATACCTGGTGTAAGTTAATGGTGACATGTCAGTGATAATAATCAGGAGAACCATACATTTATTATTGAGTCATAAATGGGTGTTAAATATAAACATGTATAAAAATGAAGTGAAATTTTAAAAATACATCATCCTTGAAGGCTTAAATTTACGTTTCTATAGCCAGAATATTCAGGTTTGAGTACTTGTGAACAATGTGTAGCTCATAAGGAAAGAAAGATGACATGTCAGCAAACTCAGGGCATTACTAGTAAGCTATAATAAAATGAACATACAGCAACCGATCATCTGAATAAACAAACTACTACATATGTAAGCAGTCCCATTTAAGGAGGATAACCATAGTGAGAACTCTGTTCCTAGGGAAAGAAAATGCCTCCCGCCCATTTCCAACATCACTAAGTGTGCACATCTTCATAAACCTCAAATGGCTATTGGCAGTTGACATTTTCTTCAGTAATACTTGCTAAGGAATTGTGTTAACAGTCCAGGCATTGATCGAGATGGTATGGTGGTAATTGAGTGAGCTAATGATGACTTGGATGTGTAAGTATAAAATGATTATGAGTTAGAAATGAGTGGTCTAAATCCCTTAGAGCCACAAGGGTCATCTGTGTTTCCAGACTTCATTCCTGTCACTTGTACCGAGATTCTTGATGTGCTGGTTTAGAGAGGTACAACAGGAAAGATTAAAATTGCCAGCATCTTGTATACCTAGAGGAAGGCTAGGATGCCCACTTCATGGCGCAACGGACTGGCCGTAATGAAGTTTGGGGAATGTACTACTCACCACATTGCTGTGTTTTGCGGAATCTGCAACTCCTGTATCTTGTGCGAAGCAGCATATGATTACTAGGGGCACACATATTCCAAAATTGGTCGATATCACTTGAAATACTCATTCGCAGTTACTATACAATGTAGTTGCAGACCACTATTGTTAGGTGTGTCAGCAACCTTTCATTGTAATGAAAGTAAAATTGACCAAATTTACATAATTGTAGATCTGTTGTTTCCAATCTGTTAATTTAAATCCAATTGCATTTACTGCGTGAGCAGTGAATATTATGCAAAGCAACCATTAAAATTTGTTATGATGTGCTTAAACAATTTGTAATGGCAAGAAAACAATTTATCAAAGGAATAGGGCTTATGATGGGACCAATAGAAAATAATGTAAATGACAGACAAACATAAAATATGGGAATGTAAAAACAGATTGTTCAGTGTACTTTGGAAACTGTAAATATCTCCAGTGACCAGTTCGTCAGGTCAGATTTACCAAACTCAGTTTTGGATTTTGAAATACACATGAAATCACCCACATTGAATATATGCTCACATGGATCCACCATTTAAATACAATTGTATACTATATTTAGATCATTATCATGAACGTCAATAGATTTTATTCTTATGGTATGATGATTACTTATGTTATACTGCTGAATTATTTGTGGGAGAATAATCTAGCCAATTGTATGAACCTTGAAGATTAAATCGTTTCAACACACAGTTTTTATCATTCTGTTCAAATGCTGCACAAATTTCCATGTAGGAAAATGTTGAGTAGTAGTGGTCTATTCCAAATCACTCTATTACTGTCTTGAAACACCTATTGCAAAATTTGCCCCATTGGTCAGTTTGAAGATTGTCAAGGCAACAGTTCATCCCTGCCTGCAGCAGTTGTTCAAACACCTGTGCAAATTGCTTCCCAGTCTTTGCTTTCACAGGTGGGTCCCAGATTTACTTGGAATATATATTTATAATCATTAAAATATATTTGAAACCTTTATCAGCCTGTGAATATTGCCCCATATCTATGACATCTGCCTGCCATAAATCATCCAAACCTCCTATTATGACATATCTGTGTGGGAATGTTTTGCATGTCAATTTGCGACATTCTTGTCTCACCATTTCCATAATTATGATTCAATAATACATAATTTCTCAAAGCTCTGAAATGACCAATATTATTTCATTCATGTGACCTCTGTTCCCTTCAGCAGTTGATGCTGTCAGCTGTTGTAGGCGTTCCGTTATTTCATTTGGGTCATTGTAGTATATGTACGCCAGAGGTAGATTGTTCAGTCTTTTATGCTGAATGTCAATGCCTCCACTTGCACTGTATTGCAACATCCAGTATGTAATTTAACATAAAAATCTTCAACTATCTCTCCATATAGAAATGCACTACAGACTATCAGTTGATACATTGGAGAGTTATTCACATTACTAAAAACTAGAAAAAGTTTCTATTAAGCTAGTTTAGCTACTGGGCTGTATATATCTGAATAAGATAAGCTTTGTTAGAAACCTGTTATTACAAGACGAGCTGTTATTACACAAAATGAGTCGTAAAGTAGAGTGATGGTTTCTTCTGATGGATGGAGATATTGCATGCTAATTGCAACAATACGTATATAATTAATTCTGTGTCTGTTCTTTATTTTCACATTAACCCCCAGTTTTGGTGATCATAATTGTACACGAATTAATGCAAACACATTTATACAGAGAAACAAACAGTTTTTTCTTTATTGTTGTAAACAAGTAAAATTATCCTAAATATACATCTGCAAAAGAAGTGCACTGCACTGAATCAGATGAAGTGTTTTCTTTACAATATATACAGGTAAGCTTACTTCAATGCAGCTGCATCACACATCAGCCCAGATTTAGTTATCCAATAAGCATTAATACTACACCACTGAATACTATCAAACTGTGATAGCACATCATGCAGTTTATGTATATTTTGACAGTTGTTGCAATAGCACATATATGTTTTATATACAGCAGTTGTAATGGATGTTTTCACATTCTCTCTCACTTTAATAAAGTAAAAGAGATTTACAGATGGGAGTGAGCTGCTAGTCTGTTTTAACTCTCCAGTGGGTGCACCTATGTCCAAAGTGTGTCTTGCACCATTCCATTGTTGTTTTACAGTAGCAAGCCCATACCCTTTCCTTCATTATTGCTTCAGGTAACACAGTTGTGATGTCATACATTCAAGTGAGCTACAGAAATATAAAATAATGAGCCAGCTAGGTGAGAAAAATTTACTTTCCGGGGAATGAAATTAGTCAGATTCTGAGCTAGCAACACAATCCCACAATGAGGCACTCATTTACTAAAATATCAGTAATCAAATAAGTGGCTGGCAAAGATCTGATGCAACTCTGCTGTTTAATGCTTTGAGTTGGTCATTATTTTGACATAACATTTGAATGTGACAACAGAGTGATATACTTAACAGCTTACTTTATTATTGTTTAATTAAACAGTGGTTTACCTCATATAATGTAAGTTTATTTATAATTGTGTTACCAAACTGAGAGTAAATTTTGATTTTTCTCACACAAGTTTATCTCAGTAACATAAAGGCAGCCATACGTCACATGTCTTCAGAGTGGGTCACACACCTGTTCATGTTATGAAAAATGATATGCCTACTTGAGGGTTAAAACACAAAGCTTATGTGTAGTTATTTTAATAATGTAGTATATGCTGCATTATGTCTATCAACTGTCTCATACATAAAAAGTATAAACTGAATGCATCTCTTCCCAGGGAAACATAGTAATGTGCTTGACTAGAGCTATACACATAATGTAACTTTTAAAACAACATTAATTTACCACACTGTAATTGAGAAATGCTTACACATGGAAAACTTTTGAGATGTGCCTATTCTTCCTCTTTCAATATCATAGCAATTTTCCATGTGACAATATTATTTTTTATGTTCACTCAGTTCTACATGTATTGCATGTAATCCCAGTATGCAATCTTGTCCACATGCAGCTATACAATCATCCAACTCAGGTCTCACATGAACTTTATGCTGCATTACACATTTTACAATACTGTCAAACGATATTTTAACATCATCACTCCATTGACAGAATTGGTACACAGCAATACACTTTATTGTTCTAAAAAATACGTTGCATGTTGTCTCTAGACCTAATAGTTTCAGCATTGTGCCACTGAACACACTCACTATTGACACAGTAAACAGCTGTTGCTGTAGCTGCTGGTACTGCTGCTGGTGAAGATATCTATGTTAATATGGTTCAGGTTCTACTAGGTGGTTAATTGGCTCTAGCTATATGGTGGATATCACACAACCACCCCTCTCTGTTTCAGAGATCCAAATCTTCCTTCATTCCTACATAACCTCTATCTCAATTACAACCTCAGACTCAATGTTGGCTGCAGTATCAACACTGGGACACTTCAGCACCCAAGTGTTCAAAGAATATGTGTTTGTAAACAGCAGTGTACCTATGAAAATTAATGAACTAGCTAGATGGAAGGACAGACTGATGGGTTTATAAGCACATGTAAAACCCTTCTTGGCCGGCCAGGGTGGCCGAGCGGTTCTAGGCGTTCCAGTCTGGAACCGCGCGACCGCTACGGTCACAGGTTCGAATCCTGCCTCGGGCATGGATGTGTGTGATGTTCTTAGTTTAGTTAGGTTTAAGTAGTTCTAAGTTCTAGGGGACTGATGACCTCAGCAGTTAAGTCCCATAGTGCTCAGAGCCATTTGAACCTCTAAAACCCTTCTTGCAGACGCTGCCTGCCAGTTGCGATAGACCACAACAGTCTGGAGTAGTAGGGGCATAAATGCGGGTCACTACACAACTGACTATTTTTAATTTCTCGCCTTTTTGGAATTCCCATCATGTTTAAATTTGCTACAGTTCCCACCATATTGTAATGTCACAAGGGAAAGTAGGGTATCCTTGTATAATGTCAAACAATGCAGGCATATGCCAGCAATATGACCATATACATACAGAAAAATATCGAAAAAATATGAAAAAATGACATAAAGTCGGTAAAAATCAAGGAAAAGCTGGTATAATTACAATAAATTGATGGGAAATATGTAAAATTGAGGTAAATGTGACGATATATGTAAAAAGTGAAAAACTTGCAAAATTACATAAATTGGCTGAGAAATAAAATTACAAGAAAAGTACCATGAAACGAGGGCAAGTGACGTGGGTTGGGGATACACAGACATTCAGGACCAAGAAAAGCTTAAAATTATGCTCTGGTTGCACTCAGTTTTAAACCTCCCCCTCCCCCTGTAAAGTATGTGGGTTTTCGTAACACACTTCAACAGAGTGTTACACTATATTAAAGCAAGTGAAACAATGAATCCCAATCCATAACTGTGTTCTCACACATGCTATCGGACACAGACACTACTGAATTACAGTTGGTTCTCACAAGAAATGTTATTCCGTAAGTATTAAAGAGAAGAATGAATATGTTTATCAGACTTAAGTAATGCTCCAGAGTGTTCTGCAGGAGAGTGGACCAATGCTGCATATATAACCTTTAACAGTGTGAGGGGCGTGTACTCAAGAGATGTAGTGTTGGGACAAAATTGCTGTATTATCCTACACACGAGCAAAACTACCTAACATCAGACCAGAGCAAGGGGAATGCTACCATAGCTGTGGTGATGCTACTGTAAATAGCAGTAAAACTGTTACATCTCCTTTGGCTACTGATGGTGATGCTTACTCCCTTGTAAGAAGTTGCTGCATCTTCGTGTGCATTTTTCTGCTGCAGGGCTTGGGTGATACCTCAGTGTATCAGCTACTGAAAATATTCAGGTCGGTTTTTCCTTGCTCTATTTCCTGGTGAGACAGTGCCACATCCATAAAAACCAATATGACTACTAGTAATAAGCATGACTGATGTGGGAATTGTGATCGAGAGTACATATCTTTCTGACTTAAAAAGACATATAAAAAACATTAATTCTCTAAGAGACAGAATAGCATCCTCCTGACTTCATTCTAGTTGGTTTATAAGTAGCTTGAGTGGTGGATATACACTGATGATGCTTTCCTTAGTTGCATGAGTAGTGTAGAAGGAAGTAGTTTTATCATTTCAAAGTCTGTCATCGTAGTGATTGGGGTAGAAAACTTACAAGGTGGTTATATGTCTGATGTTGGAGAAATATATCCTGCATTAGAATATTAAGAGCATTGCGTTCTGCACAACTAGTATTTCGGAAATCATATGGGCTTAACAAAGTAGCATTCTTTTGTACAGAATCATGGAGCCATAGGAGTGTGTGTTTATACTCTATGGTCATTTCTCTCATGCCACTACCTTCCTGGCACTAACCCCAGACAGAGGAATAATACTTCCCAATTGATAGCAGAGTTGATTTATGTGAAATGTTTCAAACTCTATCAATCTCGAGCTCCATCATGTATAAACCACAAGTTTCTTCTTAACGTCTGGTATATCACCGCTATACTCTCATGTCTACTATACAGTGACAAGAGGTGCTACTCTCCTTGACATGCATGCATCTGGAGAGATCTTGTTCATTTGGATGGGTGTCATGGGTAGGATTGGCACAGAACATTCTTTGCTGAACAGCAGTTATGGACACAGCTTGCCCTGTTCCTTCATGAGATGTGGAATGTAGTGGGTGTAAGACCCCCATACGTCTGGTCAGCTGCAGATTAAATTGGCGACTGTGTTGCATAGAGTATTGGTCAAGGACAATGTGGGAGGGATCTGTCAATCTTCAACTTTATCCTGTGAATGCGAGAATACTCTGTGATGCCCATCCACAAGGGGAAAGATGGCCAGTTTTAATCCTAAATTCTACACTGAGACTGATATGCTGGAAATATGTAAACTAACTGCATTGGTATAGGATGCTGTCTGGTATACTTTGGTGTCTATGACTGAATGGACGTACTGCACTGTCATCTATCTGCATTCGCAGTCTAGTGTAAGGTACTCGCAAAATAGTAGGGATGTGATTTAGTGATGATACAGAAATTGGGAAGCATTCTGCTGTGTCATTGGCTGACATTGAAATTACATAACAACTAGTAAAATTGCTAAAACCGAACATGCTATTAAGTACAGTGTGTATTACAGTACATTGTCTCATATCAATGATGTCTTTTCACCCCATCCATCCACTGGCACACTTTTGATTACCACATAATGATTGACAGACATCACTTGGTTGAGATGGAGAGAGACCTGGTGAAACACCAGATATCTGCTACTTGTCACTGAGGAGCATGGGATTAAATGTAGAGGCATGTGTGAATTCCTAAGGAACCACCAAACTGCTGAGGTCACCATCCCTAGACTTACACACTACTTAAACTAACTTATGCTAAGAACGACACACACACTCATGGCCGAGGAAGGACTTGAACCTCTGGTGGGAGTGGCTCTGCAATCCGTGACAGGGCGCCTCAAACTGCGTGGCCACTCCACATGGCTAAATGTAGAGGTCATCACCTTTAGACAGTTATTTGGAAGTGTTCCTATTTCCATACGTTGTGATGCCCTCTACATGGTTTTTTTTCCCAGCAGGAAAATAACAGTACCTCTTTTTATTTCTACTATCTCACATGTGCTGTGAACATCACATTCCAGCGATGGTCAACACCAGAACAGTAATCATGAACATGACTGCAAAATTAGGAAACAATGCTCTTCAAAATGGAACACCGAGACATCTGCTACCCTGTCGTAGTGGAGGATGACATTTACTGTATAGGTTGTCACCTTTGGGTAGCTGTTGGAAACTCTGGTTAAAGATTGGAGGCATATAGTTCTCTTAAAACTATACCGATTTTGCTCGTAAAACTAATAGACATCAGCTGTATCTGTTCTTGTGGAATCATGATTGTTTTTGTTATTATCCTCACAATTGCGTGTTTAAAAACAGGTGTCACCTCAAGTCCTGTATTATTTCATACTTTGTAAGCTCTAATTATGAAGTAGACACCGCTTGAATTATAGCTTGTTGTGGAACCTTGAAATAATAATGCTTTTCCCGACATGTGAGTAGAAGGCATGAAACAGGCTGTGATGACCAAATTTCTTACAAAAAATATTCTGCAAGAATTTGCCACTATTGTGAATGATTGTCTCCTGTATGATGGAAACTTTACTGACAGGTTGGTAGAGGGGAGTTATGGAGTAAAAATGTTAAATGTAAGCACACAGATGGTATTTGGTTTCGATTTATCTGAAGAGATAGATGCGGTAAAATCTTATAGGATGTTCTATTACAAGACAGTCTCTCACGATTTGTTATGTAAATGCTAATGATAGAGTATCACCCCTGTGAAATGGGACCTGCCATAGTGTACAAAACAGCAACATCCTCTTGAGTGGTTGAGTTTTTTTCTGACATGTGAGCAAATGGCATGAAAGTTATATACTTTAATGTTATTTCACATGTCTGAAAGGTTTGTAATACACAAGTGCATGGCAGTTTATTTACAGGTGCTGATTTGAATGCGAGAGACACTCTCAGGTCATGTAATTTGTCTGTCAAGCTGAAAGAAATTGCTTAATGTAGATGTTGTTTCTTCAGAGTTAAAATTCTTGCTTTTTGTTACTCCAATGACAGTTTCAAAATAATGAGGACATTCTGTGGTCATCTGCAGTTTTTGCAGCAAAATAGTGGAAGTTTTATTTTTGCCACATTTTATGCAGAATGGACCTGTATAGGCCTCTGCAGTCTGGTCATCCATAATCGGGAGTGGAGCTTTAGTTTTTTTTTTTTCTTTTGCTTCATTGGATGTCACAAAATAATGAGATGTGCATTGTATCCTGCAGTTGAATGTAAAAACTATACCGATTTTGCTCATAAAACTAAAAGAAATGGACTACACCAATTTTTGTGGAAAGGGGACATTTATTATCATTGTGATTGTATTTTCCTCTTTTAATAGATGAAAGATTATAAGAGGTGTGATGATGTTAAATTCAATTGTTACAGTGAAGTGTTTTCACATTCAAAACAGTGAGCACTCATGAGGGTGGTGTGGGGACGGTCCAGTGTATGTGAGTTCACCAATGCACCTATGCCGTGACCAGAGGGAGGTGTGTGGGGTGGGGTGATGCCGCTATTTTTAGAAGAATAAGCAAGGTGCACTTGGTGGCCCTCATTTATCTCATATTGTTTACTTGGCTTTATATCCTAATGTGTTGGCAAAGAGCCTATGCTTGGACCGTCGCCTCAAGACAGGCTGGGTGCCACTCGTCTGCTGTGGGAAGGGCGGTAGGCAGAAGAAAAACTGCGAGGTGCATGGTAGTTCAAAAAATGGTTCAAATGGCTCTGAGCACTATGGAACTTAACTTCTGAGGTCATCAATCCCCTAGAACTTAGAACTACTTAAACCTAACTAACCTAAGGACATCACACACATCCATGCCAGAGGCAGGATTCGAACCTGCTACCATAGCGGTCGCGCGGTTCCAGACTGCAGCGCCCAGAACCGCTCGGCCACCCCGGCCGGCGTGCATGGTAGCTGTTGACCATTTGATAAAGCCTGTGTCCCCACTGTAGATGGAGGCAGTGGGGAAGTAGGAGTGCCTATAATTTCGCTAGTTGTCGACCTTACATTGAGGAGAATGCAATTTCAACTGCCACCCTGTCTGCAATCTTTCGGGAACATGATTTTCTCCAGTACATGTGTTACATTATGATCCGTTGATTATGAGTGCTGTTTTTTAAAAACAATTTCCATGTCTAGTTAGAACAGTGAAGCATTTTCCATCAGTTGCGATAGTGTGTATGGGCAGGAGGGTTAATGATGAGCAGACGTCTGTAGCGAACTCTGACGTCAGACAGCAATAGACACAGCCCTCAGCAGTATGCTTACAGGTAACATGCTTATTAAACTCCTCTCCATCCAACACCAGCATCTCGTCAGTTGAACTCAGTTCCCAGCAAAAATATAGTACCTTCCACTCCAGCCTTTTTTCTTGCCAGCTTGTAGATGAATGGTAGAGTTTGAATACGTCTGCCACTAGTTTCGAGTGGTATTGTGAAATATTTTCCCAGCAGGATAACACCAGTTGTATGACATAGTCTACTTTCGAGCTGTATTGCGATTTTAAGCACTCCTTGTGTAGCGCTATGCATATAGCTGTGTAATTAGGACCGATCTTTATGATTAATTATGTAATTAGGACCAACCTTTACTTCAGAGTCCGAATGAAAATAAAGAAAGTACACTAACCTAACCTTCCTCTCCTGCATCTGGACAGTTTCCACGTGTTGGAGGATGGGCTTTCCATCCAGAAGGACCAGGGTTCGAGTCCCAGAAAGGGCACCCCCATTTTTAATTTCCCCCCAATTCCTGGGTACAGGGTGATGTGGGATGTCAGCACAGCCCTGGGACAAAGAAATTCACACCAAAATTCGTAATTCCGTCCAGAATCTGAAATTCGAGCCAAAATTCGAAATTCCTGCTAATAGGGAAGGTGGGGAAGGCGGAGGGGGAGGAGGGGAGAGGAGTTGATGGTGAGGAACCCACGTATCGGCTGAGGAAAACATATGACGTCATCTGGGGTGGGAGGGGGTAGGCTGGGTAATTCATTGTTCATTTTAAGTAATTTGCAGTTTGATATCAAATGCGACCTAGCACCGCCGTATCCCTACTGCTGGCCAACAAGCAGAATGCACAAGATATGTTTAATAGATGATATTCCAATTTTTTACTGCCATTAATGTAGGGTCTACAGGAAAACTTCTATTTTGTGCAACAAATTTTATGATTCTTCTGCACAGGTGTAAAGTTTCGAACAGTTTCAATAGGTGGCAGAGTAAACCATCAAAAGGCACTCTTTACAAACAACATACTGTAATTGAATTTTTGGTTGTGGAAAATAAACTGTGGTGAACATACATAAATGTTTGTGTAAAGCATATGGAAAAATGGAAATAAGCGTTTGGCGTTATTGACCGTGAGGCCCCCTGTGGGGCAGGTTCGGCTACCTTGGTGCAGATCTTATTACATTCGACGCCACCTTGGGCAACCTGGGCCCCAGATTGGGATGAAATGATGACGACGAGAACTTAATACCCAGCCACTGAGCGGAGAAAATCTCCGACCCAGCCGGGAATAGAGCCTGCTCCTGTAGGACAGCAATCCGTCATGCTGACAACTCAGCTATTGGGGCGGACAAAGCTAATGGTAATGGACAGTTGATAGGAGTACTGTTGGGCGATGGTTAAGGAGAGTTAAAGCATCAGGACGTGCAGAAATTAAATGTGACCACATTCAGGATGTCCTGTGACAGCCATTGCTCTTAAGTTGACTTGCATAGATGGCATTATATGTGCTTATCAGCACGTCACAAGTCGACAGTTGGCTGTACAGCTGTTGGTGATCATTGGAAGTTCGTGTGCAATGACTGAGACTCTTGGGTACTCAAAGATGTGCTCAGTATGGGTTCCACATATGCTTACAACAGACCACAAGTTTCGAAGAGGAGCCATTTCATTTTAACTGAAAAATTTTAGGCCAATGGAGAAGCCTTTGTGTCATGTACCCTTAGCCTGAGTGAGTCACTTTAACCCAAAAACAAAAAGGCACCCACCAAGATTCCACCACCTGCTATCACTGCCACATCCACCCTTTAGCCCTATAGCTCCCCAAAATTTCCATTTGTTTGGTCTGCTTGCGGATTCTCTGCGTGTGACACTTTTAAGATGATGAAAGCGTAATTAATGCAGTGAAAAGATAGGTGCAAGTACGGGACAGGAGATTTTATGAACAGGTAACGCTGGCGTTAGGCCATAAAGAATGATAGAGCCTATGCAGAAAAATAGCACATGTCAAAGTGATGTTGACTGATATTGTCACCAAATTCTAACCTATTAAGAATAAACATATTTTGAGAAAAAAATTGTCGACCATTACATATTTAACGACCATTGTTATCTGGGCATGTTTACCAGAGATGAAATGGAAACCTTTGGCTGCAGTTTCTCACCATAACAGCTATATCTTCTTTCTTTTCTACAGCATTTACTATGTCTTGTAAAGTTCAGCATTTTTTTAGGATTTAGCAAATTTTTATTATTTCCTTGATGTCACAGTCATGGTAACCCAAGGGAGGAAGCCTTGTGCGTCATCTGTCTGTGAATTGTGTTTTATGTGTTACCATATTTTAACTGTTTGTGCATAATATTCTCTGTGACAGAATCTGGGAAACAGCCCATAATTTGACTAAACTAGCGTGGGAAGCTGCCTGAAAGCCACACACAGGCTGGCCGGTGTACCTGCCTACCGACATTAATTAATCCGCCACCCGGATTCGTTCCGGGTCTCGCCCATCTCTCTCTCTCTCTCTCGCAAGCCAGTACGCTAAGCTGTAAGTGCAGTCCGTAACAGCTAAAAATTGAGTAGTCCGCCTCGGCAGTTGCGCGGTCAGCATGTCAGATTGCTAGTCGAAGGAGCCTGGGGCTCGATACCTGGTCGGGTCTGGGATTTCTCCGCCTCAAGAACCGGGCGTTGCGTAGTTCTTATGTTCGTATCGTCGTAACTCACAAAAAACTTGTCTTCAATATGTTGTCGTATCGTCTTCCATTACTGAGATGGCTGAGTGGCCACGACATGAAAACTAATAAAAAATAAGAAACTAATTGAATAAGTAATCCATAGCACATGGTTCGACAAATGGAAACGTCCATATGCGCTGTTAGTTGATACGACTTAATAGGAAGTTACTCTCCGATTCAATGTTTCTCTGTACAGTAACTATTCTGAAATGCATCTCGTGGCCGTGCGGTAGCGTTCTCGCTTCCCACGCCCGGGTTCCCGGGTTCGATTCCCGGCGGGGTCAGGGATTTTCTCTGCCTCGTGATGGCTGGGTGTTGTGTGATGTCCTTAGGTTAGGTTGGTTTAAGTAGTTCTAAGTTCTACGGGACTGATGACCATAGATGTTAAGTCCCATAGTGCTCAGAGCCATTTGAACCATTTATCCTGAAATGATTGAAAGCTGGTGGATTCTTGTTCACTCAGTGTACGTAAATGTTAAACACTCGTGCTCCCTGTTTTTATTTTAAGATATTTCCATTGTCTCCTCAACCGAGTGACAGGAGAAGAGAAAAATCGATAATCGGGGAAGCAGTCTATCCCGTGCTGCTTTTTTCACGGAAAGGATTTTAATAAGGATAAAATGTTTGCACGGATAGTCACATTTTCCGTCTGTTGATGGTACTGCAGAGATCTCTGTCAGCTGCATATCTAAGCTGATTTGCTAACTTTTAAGTTCTCAGTTGATTCACATACGTAAGAAGGATTCACATTATTGTCCTACCACTCAGGTTCAGGTTTTGTGTGGTTTCTATTAATTAGCTCAGAGGAATGCCGAAATAGCTTCTTTGAAAAATCTCAGATCGACTTCCTCTTCTTGATCAATTCGAGCTTATGCTATGTCTCTCTTCTACCTAACGGCAAAAGTTATGGTGAACCTTAGTTGTGGCCATGCGGTTCTAGGCGCTGCAGTCCGGAACCGCGCGAATGCTACGGTGGCAGGTTCGAATCCTGCGTCGGGCATGGATGTGTGTGATGTCCTTAGGTTAGTTAGGTTTAAGTAGTTCTAAGTTTTAGGGGACTGATGACCTCCTATGTTAAGTCCCATAGTGCTCAGAGACATTTGAACCATTTATGGTGAACCTTAAGATTCATTATAAACTCTTGGCAGCTTAAAACTGTGCGCCGGACCAGGACTTGCACCCAGAACGTTACCTTTTGCTGTAAATACTATTACTGACACAACTAATAATCCTTCTTTGTTTCTCTGTAGACAGACGAGGAGTGCATCCCCTTAGTACAACTGAATCCATGAAAACTGCGCCCAGTGAAATTTGCGCCTTATATGTGTTACCTCTGTGTCACGGTTTACCTGCTCTCAGACCATCGTAATTACCCTAAATTACCTGCTCCCCAGACACGGCCGAACAGCGTCCCCCCCCCCCTTTTTTTGTTTTTTTTTTTTTTTTTTTTTTTTGGTCATCAGTCTACTGACTGGTTTGATGCGGCCCGCCACGAATTCCTTTCCTGTGCTAACCTCTTCATCTCATTTCAGAGTAGCACTTGCAACCTACGTCCTCAATTATTTGCTTGACGTATTCCAATCTCTGTCTTCCTCTACAGTTTTTGCCCTCTACAGCTCCCTCTAGTACCATGGAAGTCATTCCCTCATGTCTTAGCAGAAGTCCTATCATCCTGTCCCTTCTCCTTATCAGTGTTTTCCATATATTCCTTTCCTCTCCGATTCTGCGTAGAACCTCCTCATTCTTTACCTTATCAATCCACCTAATTTTCAACATTCATCTATAGCACCACATCTCAAATGCTTCGATTCTCTTCTGTTCCGGTTTTCCCACAGTCCATTTTTCACTACCATACAATGCTGTACTCCAGACGTACATCCTCAGAAATTTGCGTCCCCATAGGACTCCTCTACCACAGCAGCTGACTGTATGATGGTTCAAATGGCTCTGAGCACTATGGGACTCAACTGCTGTGGTCATCAGTCCCCTAGAACTTAGAACTACTTAAACCTAACTAACCTAAGGACATCACACACATCTATGCCCGAGGCAGGATTCGAACCTGCGATCGTAACAGTCGCACGGTTCCGGACTGCGCGCCTAGAACCACGAGACCACCGCGGCCGGCGCTGACTGTATGACCTAATAGCCTTAGTCAGGGGCGGATCCAGGATCTCGGTCAGGGGGGGGCCAAATTTTTTGGCACCTGCCTTCCAAAAAATTAATTCCAAATAAAAGCATTAACACTCTATATACGCTCGCGTGTGCGCGTGCGTGCACACGCACACACACACATATTCTGCTTTTAGTTTAATTGTGTATCGCTATGTCTTAAGTGTGTTTAATGAAATAACGTACTGCATTACCTAAAAAATATGCTTCAAATACGACACGTGCACTTGAAAAACTCCGTGTTTGTCTGCTAATGTAAAATGATCTATAAAAATGCTAATGTTCGTTTCCATTCTTAAATCTTCGAAATTAGTTCACCAATTGCTTTCATATGACAGAATGTTGCCATCGAATTCGTGCATGTGTTTATACGCAGCAATGGCGATACGACTGCGATAAGTTATCATAGGATAGTTGACCGTGTTCAGGAAATCATCTTATATCGTTAATTACGTCAGTATCTGTTTGAATCTGCTGATCGTAACATTTATATTCTTACTGTATGAGAGAATGGATTCTGAATGAATCCACAGACGTTATTTTCGTGTACATTATTACATTTGGCTATTTGCAAATTGCCACTAGAAACAAAATCTTACATACGCACTGCAGGGAAAGTGCTAAAAAAGGGACACAGATCGCTCATGCCTCAGCGAATATTATCATTTTATTCGTAGGTATAGTTGTTTTTTCTGTAGTTTATTCACTAAGTTGAAGAGGCTTCAAGGTCTCTTAGGTATCTTTTTGAATTGTTACATCAAACTGCGTGCCATTGTTTACATCTTCGACTTCAAGTAAAACATACTAGATAGGCTGACGTAATCAGCCCCTAAAGCAGTCGAAAAAAAAGATCGGTCACGCACAAGGGGGGGGGGGGGGGCAACCTCCCCCTGGACCCGCCCCTGGTCTTAGTACCGCTCTAGGTGTGATAGAGCTGATTTCGTGTGACTAATGTATTTCTGTCACAATAGTTCCGATATGGAAGTTTCAATGACCATTCACGGTTAGCCATGTTGCCACTACGAAGATTATTCTTACATAGTTAAGAGAACGAAAGAAGACGGGAGTGTGACGTGGTGCTGTTCAAGACAGAAAGCGAACCACTGCCGAGGAATGCTTACAACCAAGGACTCGACGGTGCTTTTGTCGCTCGAGCATCAGTGTGGAGCTTCGGATGAAGCTTGTTTGGAAATAAAGAAGACTTTGAACGAGGCGAAGAAAAAGGGCACGAGAGGAAGAGACTTCTATTTCCAAAATATACTCAGAGGAGCTAGGTTGCCTGCATAATCAGGGGTATGATTTTGTCACTGAAATGCCCGAGCAGCAAGCATGAGACATGGCAGCAGTTTCCTTTTAAGCGACAACAAATTAGGAGAAAGAATAACAGTTTTTAGCAGAAGAACAGCTAGAGAGGCTCTAAGAAGTAAACAAGATTTTTTTATGGGTGGCACATTCAAGTGCTGTAGCAAGCAGTTTTCGAAATATACACAATTCACGCCGACTTCAGGAGTGCAAATAATGAAACAAACCTTTACCCAGTTGCCTATACATAATTGCCAAAGAAAAGAAAAGGGACATACATCTGTCTTTTCCGAAATTTGGTGGAAATCATTCCAGAATGGAAACCAGCAAACGTGACCGTAGGTTTCGAATCAGCAGCGATTTCTGCAACTGAAGTTGTGCTACTGACAGTCAAAGTAAAAGGGTGTTATTTCCACATGAAATGTGACGCTGGAGAAAAGTGCAAGATCTAGGACTTACTCATGAGAAAAAATGAAGAAGTGAGACAACAAATCCGCATGTGTGCTGCGCTGGCGTTCCTACGGCCTGGAGATGTATGTTATCGCTGGCTCAAGATACATTCACAAGCACTGGTTATCCCGAGGCTTTCTGAGCTTTTTTACTACTTTGTCGAAGGAAGTTGGGAAACGAAGAAAAAGCTACAAGGCTTTGGAGTTACTATAAACGGTGCCATCGAACGACCAGCGCTGTAGAGGGCTGACACCACGAAAGTAATAACATGTTTGCTAAACCAAATCCTAAAATGAATTACGTAATTCGGTGTATGAAAAGAAAAGCAGAAAATTCAGGGCGCGCGATAATGAAGGTAGACGGAAAAAACAATGTACATGAAACGGGATGAAAGGTTGGTAAAAATAGCAAAAAAGTACGAAGAAGATGGTGAAATCAGAACTTGCATGAAAGCTATCTCCTACCTACAAAAATCTGACTAAATTCATCAGAAGATGTATGTAGATAGAAAACTGTCCTAAATGTAATTAGCAACTTGTAAATAAAAAAACTTTAAAAAAAGACACATTGATGGTGCTTATAAGCTGATGACAACAATTTACTTTTGCCATTTAGTCAGTCCAAAGCCTGGACGAAGTGCGATAGATATCTGATTATTTTTAAAAACATAGGCTCAATTCTATGGTCGGCTGTGGTGTATTTGGCTTTCATGGCTTCTCAGATCATTCCACACTAATGCTGGAATGTTTGTTTCTGTGAGTGAACTTGTCATTCATTTTATAAAGCTTCTAAGACACATACACACACTTTAACGACGTAAAGATAAGACTGATGAGCTATTTAAATGTTATTAAATGTCTTGGCGATATTTGCTATGATTAATTTCGAACTTGTGCGGGACTGTACAGAGAATTCCGTATTGTGTTACCTACATAGCTAGTATTTTACTCTGTTGCAGACTGAGGTCTGCACAGTGGGTAGTATGGTACCCGGTGCAGCTTTTAATTTATGCCACCGCCTTAATTGCCACCCCAACTGAAGCACAACATTTGTGACTAACGCGTAACTTAAAACTTCTTCCTTCTTTTCCAGCTGCAAGTTTTGTATTTGCCTCATCAATATCGATATCCTTAGCTAGCCCATTTTTTGACTAACTGCCACATTAAACGGTCGTCGTTGACTCATAGTAGACCCAAGATAATTCTTAATTAGACTTTTGAAAAGAAGAATTCTGTTACACAACGTTGTCGAAACACACAAAAGTTAAGAAAAATCATAACGCCAAAATAAAGTTGGAGAAAAAATCTTCATGAGGCATCTCATGATAACTGTCAACTGATTTTTGTATAATCGTTGGAAATTTCGTTTCTGAAATTTTAATCAAATGACTCGTACCTGAAACAGCATCTGATATGAGTTCAATGGTTTTGCAACGTGTATCGATTTCTTGCAGAAAGCTGTCGATGCACTCGTAACATTGACCTTCTCAGTTGCAGCGTTCTGTGTAGTATGGCCTGAAAATGCGAGCTCGGAAACCTCCAGGTAGCGTCCCTCAGCTCCTCTACTTGCCAGGCAAGGGGATTAGTGAACCCTTGCTCGACCCTTTCCGGGCGCAAATTTTAGTGGCCGCAGTTTTAAGTACACCAGCACAACTATGCATACACTTACATAACAATATATACAGGTTCAGTCAAAGCGTCAAATATCAATGAAAAATGAAACTATTACGCAATTTATATTTCGAGAAAAAAATGGTATGTTTTCTACTCATTTGTATGAAAATAGCATCGCTTCCTGGCAACATTCTTCCAATGGCTGTCTATCAGTTTTATTGTTACGTTTATGTCAACAGGTGCAGTGACATTTATCTGCAAACAAACTCAGAAGCCGGCCGGAATGACCGAGCGGATCTAGGCGCTTCAGTTTGGAACCGCGCAACAGCAATGGTCGCAGGTTCTAATCCTGCCTCAGGCATGGATGTGTGTGCTGTCCTTAGGTTAGTTAGGTTTAAGTAGTTCTAAGTTCTGGGGGACTGATGACCTCCGCTGTTGGGTCCCATAGTGCTCAGAGCCATTTGAGCCATACTCAGAAGAAATTCAGTCTCTGAAAATGGAAACGCCTTTAAATTCGGTAGGTTCTGATAAAGTACAGGATGAAGGTATGGCGTATTTATTGACGCGTATGTACGGAAGTATCAACATATTATGCTCGTAAAAAAAAAGACAAGATGTATAGCCGGCCAGAGTGGCCGTGCGCTTCTAGGCGCTACAGTCAGGAACCGCGGGACCGCTACGGTCGCAGGTTCGAATCCTGCCTCGGGCATGGATGTGTGTGACGTCCTTAGGTTAGTTAGGTTTCAGTAGTTCTAAGTTCTAGGGGCTGATGACCTCAGAAGTTGAGTCCCATAGTGCTCAGAGCCATTTGAACCATTTTTTGAACAAGATCTATGTGTCCTTCCTGTTAGAGTACTGAAATATATCGCTTCCTCATTTATGGCAAGTATGTTTTGAGAGTCTTCAACTATTTTAGGGTTACACGTTTTTTTAGCATTTAAGCTCACTGGGTACGTAATCACAGTGTTTAGGTGACATTTAAATATGTGCAGTAATATTCTTTTTAGTGACAGTCTGGAATCATCGCAACATAAATAGAGTTTACAAAAGGAAATAAAAAGTATTGTATCCTGGGGAGAAGTAGTAAATTTTGTCCACAAATCTCAAAAAAATTTTGCCGGCTGTGCATGTTAACAGGAGAAATTTGCGAAGCTGCTAGCAGCTTTCATCGTCAAATTAAACTTCTGTCGTCTACACTTCTCTTAGACATACCACGTACTGTTATGGTATTTCGTGGGTACTTACATAAAACATTTCAGTTACATGCTCAGAAATTCTTACATTATACTGTGAAAATGTTTGTCAAAGATGATGAGTAATAAATCTTTGATGTTATGCAGTAGGATAAGGTCGACTATTGGGTACGTCACGCAGGACGTAGAGGAGGAAATGATAGCTGGCAGGTGAGACGGCAACATGTGCTGGGACAGCCGATTCGGCAAGATCTTCGACACTCCTTTCGCTCGTCGAGTGCGCCGGCTCTACATGGAAAATAATTTGCTTGTGTTTGGAGTCGTCGGTCATGTGAGTAGTATGTTTGTACATGAGACGATTGATCGTTGTTGTGCACAAGCTGCTTTGTGAAAAACAGCGGGCGTAATAATGCTAGCAAAATCTTATATTTTACTGTAATTATTTACGCTGTGGTGGAAACTATTCCAATCTGAACATAAGCCCTAAGCCTCAAAGTAGTCATAGTAGTAGTTGCAAGAGGTATCTAGGCAGCACTCACTGTTACTCTAAAATCTTTTTTCCTGAAATAGAATTAAGGATATTTCTTGTATTTCACAAAAATGAGATAGCGTTGGTATAAAATTGTTTCCAGGGATTTTCGTTGTCTTGATAGGTAAATTAAGATTACTTGGTCCTCCTGTGCTCATAACGTCACAATGTAACGGCCCATGTTACGAAGAGAATGCCGTTGGAAACATGTTTCCAGCACATAAATTGTGAAAGTTGCCGAAACCGTCTTTATCTGTATTTCATTGTAATTTGTTTTTAAGTAAAGGCGATGATTTATATATTTCCATACGCGTGAACGGACATACTTTCCAACTGCAATTAATTCCAGATTAGTTTTCTCAGTAGATACTGCTGGCATCTTTACCCCGATTTTACAGTTAGGCATAAATGCGTACTTTCAGCTGAACAGTGGAAACGGTTCTAATTTTTAATGAAATGACCATATTAAATATCCATTCCATATCGTTTACTTGGACAAATGAATCTTAAGGTAATTCGTGCAATGTATGAGATCTCTCTCTGGAGAGACAAAGTAGGGGAAGGACTTAAGTCCAGTGATTTGTCTACTGTGCTAATAGCCCGAAGTGTACCCATTTCTGAATATTTGTTTAAAATGTCAGATTACCTGAGGAAGTGAGGTTTTTTTTTTTCATGAAGGTAGTCTGGCTTCGCCTTTTGTTGAGATCGTTGGAGACAGCACAAGCTCGAATGAAGAAAGAAATTGTAGGTGTTACGTATTTTCAAAAGGATTATCCTAGCTTCGGTGTTCATAGATCCATGAAAAGCACGAAAAACATGTGATTGGTGTTACCATTACCGTCTTGTAACTGCTCTTGGTGTAATATGTATTACTTTTTTGCTTCCTTTTTAAACGTATTTTCGTTCTCACCTCCTTGTGTATTTACAGCATTTCATTGACACAAAATATTATTTTGAGCTTCATGTTTCCATTTCCTTGCTAAAGTAAGTCCAAAGTGGCTCTTGTAACATGATCATGTGTGGAGCTGTTACTGAAATGGTACTGTTTTCCCTAATACGAACCTTATAGGTAGATGTAATCATTTGGTTCGGTACGATACCAAATTTTTAAAACGGTTCTTAAAGATGAAACTGCCTCCTAGCTAGTATCCTTACGATCCTTTTATCCGGTTTAAAATTTATAAGGACACTTTCGGTCTAGCTAATTACGGGTTATCAAACAGTCTCTGAAACTGTTAGCGTTCTCAGACTTGCGTCGTTCCTGTAATGTGTACACTCTAACATTTCCATAGAAGTTGCATATATAGAAATGGGATTTCTGTTAAATAACAGTATATAAAGGGCGTGTATTCAGCTATACGGTTAATACTCGTGGTTTTATTTAAGGGTATATAAAAGCAACTGTGTTTAAAGTTGGAACTCTGTACTCCGTAACAGATTTAGAGCGCCTGTGAAAAGTGACAGTATTTAATGTTCAGTTGCGTGTTGTGCTAAATTCCAGCCTGAAACCGGCTGACGTACTTTCTCAGTCAACTTGAATACAAACTCAGCCTAACAGGGCAGAAAAAACTTAACTGTGTAATAGCAGATCTTCATATTCCTTTTTTTACTGTTTCGCTGTGAAAGATGTGCTAGATTAATGTACTGTTTGACGAACTATAAAATGTCGCCGGTTAAAATGAAGAGCAATTCAAACAATTTAGAGCACAGCTGGACAGCAAAATGTCCCCTTCACCATCTGGAGAAAAGCTTGAGTATAAAATGGTCCATTCTGGATGGCTAATAACTGTGCAACCTTAATTTGCCATGCACTTCCTTCAGTGTATCTCTGGTGGTACTGAGCAAAGTGAATTTCCCTTTACCAATGTAAAGTGGGTGATAGCGATTTGTTTGTAGTGGCGAAAAAACTCTTAAACTAAAATGCCTCAAACGTGTCGGTTCCTATATGGTAAATATAATGCAAGAAGTTAATTGTGCGTTCAGTTCGATGCGCCAGAGAAGCTGTTTACTTGATCGAATGTTCTAGATAGATACGCTTGCTGATTGGTAATATGATCAGAATGTTTTCATGGTTTTGTTGGACGGAATTTTCAGTGCAAAGGCATTTCTATGTTCCACCGTTAAGCTATATATATATTTTTTTTTTTTTTGTGCCACAGCTTGATAACCAAAGCATTAAAGAGCTGTAATAATTCAGCGGCAATTAAACTATAACTGGTAAATGAGTAAGTTGACATTGTTATAGACCCAACTTGTAGAAAAATCACGTGGTTTAAATCTGTAGTTTAATCAAACTGAGTTTTTAGAATTTTGTGGAATTATTTTGTAGCGATGAGAGCGAGATAATTTATACTGATGCAAAAATCAGCTTCTGCCGTATAGACTAGAGGCATTACGTTAATTGGTGTGAATATACAGTCGTTAGTGGTATTACTAATAGTACTCCGTTACTTTATACCAACGTTTATCAGCTAGGGAATTGCCACATCGAAGCAATAATTACTTACATGAATAGTGCAGGAGATACTTCAGGAAGATGGAAGCAAAAGCTTTCATACTGTACCGAATGAGTGAAATTCCCCATTTCATTGCATAAGAACATTTTGTGCAACCTATCATCCTTCATTGAGTGACGTCATAACTCCGAAAGAATATGCTGCGTAGTTATCGGTAGACTCAACGATTGTTGGGTATTACAGGCAGAGACGCACTTACCGTGAATTCTACAGAGGCTGGTCAGAAACAGTCTGACAAGCTTGTGAAGGTGTTGCACAGTAGCTTGTGCTGAGAAATACTTCTTAAGAGCTATAAGTTGCCCCATTTCAGAGTTAATTAGCACTGAAGTTTAGCCAATCAGGCCGTTGCGCGCATACATTCAAGCTGATAGCCAGAGACGGTGTCGCCAAAAGCGTTCTTCGTTTGGTTTCCGAAGGCGAAGAAGAAAGTGAAACAAAAATTGGTCATGGGACTGTAGTAAGGATCGTACCCAAGCCAAAGTCTGAGCAGTGCCGTGTCCTACCATGTACGGCTCAGAATACAAACTAGTTTTATCCGCCCGGCCTCTCGAATTTGCGTCGCGACAGCCTGATTGGCTGACTTCTGTGCTAATTAAGCCGGAACAGCGCAACGTATAGTTATTTTTAAGAATTCTCAGCACAAGCTAACCTGCAACACCTCTACAAGCTTTCAGACTTTGACACTCCTGTATAAATGAACAGAGGCCCATGTGAGAAGATGGTTGTTGACGGCGACGCTCTTCGAAGTAAATTAGTGGATATTAAAGAATGGCGTATCGTAGTTATCACATATATCGTATTCTCAGATTTGGATAAACTAAAATGTAGATTGCGATACAACTTCAGTTGACACATTGTTTCTGTCCACAGCAGAAACGCAGACAAGCTGTTAAATGTGTACAGAGGTTGGACAAAAATGTGAAAACACTGCGAGAAATCTGTGCTTAAACAGAAATGCATGTGCTAGCCAACCCAGAATGTTGCGCTGTTATATTTCACCACGAAAGGAATTTGTGCAATGTCCTTGTGACGTTCAGTGTCAGTAGTGGTCAGTGCAGTGTTCTATGTAGTGAGAGCATTATATCGAAGCTAAGATTTCAAAAGAGCGTAAATTGTTAGCGCACGTATCGGGGGTCCATTCGTAACCAAGGCAGCTGAAGTGTGCAGTGTTTAGAGGCACAGACTCGAATTTGTAACGAATAGAGGAAAAGCGGACAATCACGAGCAGATAAAAACGCTCACGAAAGTGTTGTGATCGTAAAGGACGGTCACTGAGGATTGTGACGAAAAGTAAAATAAGCTACAAAAATCACTTCAGAATTGAATGTTTCGCCAGCCGAAAACACGAAGGGAGCTCTATAAGCAGGGAACTCCAGGGCGACCTGGAATTCAAACTCAACAGTAATGTAATTGCCGGTGACAGGATCATTTAGTAATCGCGAAAGCGTTACGGAGATGATAAACTCCAGTGGACGACTCTGCAGGAGACATGCTCAGTAGCTCGGTACGGGCTTTTGTTGAAGTTTCGAGAACATACCTTCACCGAGGAGTCAAGCAGTATATTGCTCCCTGCTACGTATATCTCGCGAAGAGACCATGAGAATAAAATCAGAGATTATAGCCCACACAGAGGCATACCGACAATCATTTGCTCCACGAACAATAAGAGACTGGAATAGAATAGAGAACCGATAGAGGTACTCAAGGTACCCTCCGCCACACACCGTCAGGTGGCTTGCGGCGTATGGATGTAGATGTAGACGTAGACAGGAGAACGTGACGTCGAAACCATAAAACCTGGACTATGAAGTAATGGAGGAATGTCATTGTCGAATAAGTCTTGTTTCACACTGTTACCAACTTACGGTTGAGTTCACATCCCAATAGTGACAATATGGTAAGATTCCATGGGCCCCATGGTTACTCCGGAAGGTCGCATTTCTGTCTAGGATATGCTACCATTTTGGCTGATCAGGTCGTTCTCAATGTAAAATGTTAGTTCCCCAATGGTGTAGCTGTGTTCAAAGAAAGGGCTACTGTTTCCACAGCTCGTTTCGCCCAGGTCTCGTTCTGCCTGCGTGAGGATGAACTGTCGCGTCTCCCCAGATCACCAGATGTCAATAACAGTCTTTCCTACCTGAACTTGGCCCTATTCGGAAGGAAGAAGGGTATGATTCTTTCAAAACAATGGAGGACTTGCGGTTGTCCATTCAGGGACGAATGGAAGCTGTTTTGAATGCTAACAGATTTTCTACTCCTTATTAGGCATAGAAATATCATTTTGGTGTTTCCACATTTTTGTCGAGCCCCCTTGAAATTGCGTAGCGCTGTGTGGTACACAATATAAAGAAGTGCATTCCGTCACGAAACTCTTAACTTCGTCAGTGTATAGATACTGAAGTTGTACAGAAATTTGTAACATTATTTTCTGTTCATTACAGGTCTTTGATATTTAAGTTGTGGGCACCTGATCGTGACGACAGGTTGCTCCATAATCCGTTACCCAAAAGTAGAATGGATTGAAACATAGGAGTATGACGCGATTTTTGGTTTTCAGATAATGTCTGCCATGGTGTTCTTCGATATGGTCGAGAAGCTGTGCGGGGGCTCAGACACAACTTGGTCTCCGCTTCGACTACTAGGACCTCCGATGTGGCTCCCGCTGAGAACTGCCACAGGTAGTCTCAACTATTAGAAAAAATAAGATTTATATTATGTTACCTTCGGTTAACGAAAAGGTCAGAATAAAAATTTCCTTTAGTAAATACGGATGTTACCGAGAGATTTCCAAATAACTGAAAACGGTAAGTAAATATCAGTACTATGAAATAACAAATTATTTCAACAGGTTACCAAAGAAACAAAAGGTATAAAAAATGTGGAACACGTCATGAGATATGCTCCCTCGTATTTCCTACAATCACCGCTCACATAAAAGCTCATTGCAGCTTTTGTCTTTGTTAAAGTATACGACAGTGACACGAAATTTAGTTCCCCGTGAAAATATATAACAAAACGTTATTGAATATACTATTATTGCAAAAGATTTTAAAGGCAGGTGGTTCAATACATTTTCGTGTTCCCGCTAGCGTGGGTGTAAAACACCCAGTAGTACCAAGAACCATCCCACTTCGTCCGAATCGCGTTGAGGCCACGCGATATCATAAACGCATGGGGATGGACATAGATAATTCGTGCAGTGTCTAGCTAACATTGCTAGATTGGTGCCCGTGAAGAATGGCAGACTGCGATAGCACATTCACCTAAGAGGTAACTGTAATTAGAATATACACGTAATGGACACTTGGGCTGAGTGTAGACAAGATGCTAGTTCCCTGCGTCATCAAAGAACGTAGAACCGAAACATTGCCTTCAGCACACAGTATTCTCAGCAACCATCCTCAGTTTAAATTGTTAGCAACACTGCTACTGCCGCGGTTTAGTTTCACACTACCTGCAACTTTCCTAGTGGGTGTGAACCCTTCACCATCTAGGCTTCGTGAAGTGGCCCATGTTGACCTAAGCCTTCATTCGCTTTCTAAGGACACTAATCCAGCCTCCGTTTATCTTAAGTTTCACGAATTCCGCATGGAACTTGGCGAGAGTACCTTCGTCTACATTGACGGTTCTCGGACTGACCGTGGGGTTGGGTGTGCCTTCGTCATTGACATCCGTGCCTTTCGATATCGGTTTCCGTCACACTGCTCAGTATTTACAGCCGAGCTATTCGCCCTGTATCAGACGACCGAGTGCATCCGGCGACAACGTTTTAAATTGTCGTCTGCTCACTCATTTAGCGCCTTTAAGTCTGTGCGCTGTACACTGCCCATTCCTTAGTGCAGTGATTCCAGGAAAACTGTCACTTGCTCACTCTTCGTGGAGCCAGTGTGATGTATGTGTGTTTTTGGTCATGTCAGTCTGCCAGGAAACAAGGCTGCTGAGGCTGCTGCCAAGGCTGCAGTCCTCGTACCTTAGCCGGAGCGTAATATTCCCTCCGATGATCTCTGCGATGCCGTCTGTCAGGAGGTGGTGTCCCTTTGGCATTGCCAATGGTCCTCCTTTCACGGGACTAAGCTCCAGCTTAAGCCTCTCCCAGCAGCCTGGACGACCTCCTGTCGGCCCTTCCGCCGGGAGGAGGTCATGTTAACTAGGCTGCGTATTGGGCACTGCCTTTTTAGCCATCTTCATTTGCTAACAGGGAGAAGGCACGACCGTGGGGTCGGGGATTTGTCCGAAATTTTGTGTGGTGAGAGGACCCCAAACAGCTCACATGGTTAAAATATTAGGACGCACTACCCGGAAAATCCGGGGAAAAAATCGATCCAAAGTATACACTAGATCGCGTGTTGCATTGCCGAGCCACCGTCTGAACTGGATGTTTAGGGATCGGACTCTTACGCCAGAGGTCTCGGGTTCGATTCCTCCTCAGCACTTTTTTCTTCTTCTTCTTTCTCTTCTGCTTCTTCTTTCTTTCTCTTCTGCTTCTTCTTTCTTTCTCTTCTGCTTCTTCTTTCTTTCTCTTCTGCTTCTTCTTCTTCTCTTCTTTCTTTCTCTTCTGCTTCTTCTTTCTTTCTCTTCTGCTTCTTCTTTCTTTCTCTTCTGCTTCTTCTTTCTTTCTCTTCTGCTTCTTCTTTCTTTCTCTTCTGCTTCTTCTTCTTCTCTTCTCTCTCTTCTTCTGCTTCTTCTTTCTTTCTCTCTCTTCTTCTGCTTCTTCTTTCTTTCTCTCTCTCTTCTTCTGCTTCTTCTTTCTTTCTCTCTCTTCTTCTGCTTCTTCTTTCTTTCTCTCTCTTCTTCTGCTTCTTCTTTCTTTCTCTCTCTTCTTCTGCTTCTTCTTTCTTTCTCTCTCTTCTTCTGCTTCTTCTTTCTTTCTCTCTCTTCTTCTGCTTCTTCTTTCTTTCTCTCTCTTCTTCTGCTTCTTCTTTCTTTCTCTCTTCTTCTTCTGCTTCTTCTTTCTTTCTCTCTCTTCTTCTGCTTCTTCTTTCTTTCTCTCTCTTCTTCTGCTTCTTCTTTCTTTCTCTCTCTTCTTCTGCTTCTTCTTTCTTTCTCTCTCTTCTTCTGCTTCTTCTTTCTTTCTCTCTCTTCTTCTGCTTCTTCTTTCTTTCTCTCTCTTCTTCTGCTTCTTCTTTCTTTCTCTCTCTTCTTCTGCTTCTTCTTTCTTTCTCTCTCTTCTTCTGCTTCTTCTTTCTTTCTCTCTCTCTTCTTCTGCTTCTTCTTTCTTTCTCTCTCTTCTTCTGCTTCTTCTTTTCTTTCTCTCTCTTCTTCTGCTTCTTCTTTCTTTCTCTCTCTTCTTCTGCTTCTTTTCTTCTCTCTCTTCTTCTGCTTCTTCTTTCTTTCTCTCTCTTCTTCTGCTTCTTCTTTCTTCTCTCTCTCTTCTGCTTCTTCTTTCTTTCTTTCTTTCTCTCTCTCTCTCCTGCTGTTTCTTTCTTTCTTTCTTTCTTTCTCTCTCTCTCTCCTGCTGTTTCTTTCTTTCTTTCTTTCTTTCTCTCTCTCTCTCCTGCTGTTTCTTTCTTTCTTTCTTTCTTTCTCTCTCTCTCTCCTGCTGTTTCTTTCTTCTTTCTTCTCTCTCTCTCTCCTGCTGTTTCTTTCTTTCTTTCTTTCTCTCTCTCTCTCTCTCCTGCTGTTTCTTTCTTTCTTTCTTTCTCTCTCTTCTCCTGCTGTTCTTCTTCTTCTTTCTTTCTCTTTCTTTCTTCTTCTCTTTCTTTCTTTCTCTTTCTCTTTCTTTCTCTTTCTCTTTCTCTTTCTTTCTTTCTTTCTCTTTCTTTCTTTCTTTCTCTTTCTTTCTTTCTTTTCTCTTTCTTTCTTTCTTTCTCTTTCTTTCTTTCTTTCTCTTTCTTTCTTTCTTTTCTCTTTCTTTCTTTCTTTCTCTTTCTTCTTTTCTTTCTCCTTCTTCTTTCTTTCTTTCTCTTTCTTTCTTTCTTTCTCTTTCTTTCTTTCTTTCTCTTTCTTTCTTTCTTTCTCTTTCTTTCTTTCTTTCTCTTTCTTTCTTTCTTTCTTCTTCTCTTTCTTTCTTTTCTTCTTTCTTTCTTTCTTTCTCTTTCTTTCTTCTTCTCTTTCTTCTTCTTCTTTCTTTCTCTTTCTTTCTTTCTTCTCTTTCTTTCTTTCTCTTTCTTTCTTTCTTTCTTTCTTTCTCTTTCTTTCTTTTCTCTTTCTTTCTTTCTTTCTTTCTTTCTCTTCTTCTGCTTGTTCTTCTTTTCCACCAATCATTCAGAAAATTTCCCAAACCTACACTATCTATAACAAATTAGTTAAATTATTGAATAAAAATTTTCTTTTTGTCAAACACAATTCATGGCGGTGGGTTTTTCATTGTATATGAGGAGCAACATTGGGTTCTTAATCAGAATAACAAAGTCGATTGGGAAACATTAAATATTTATACATATAATAATTAAAAATAAGAACCGCAGTAATAATTATAGTAAAAACAAACAAAGCAATAATTTTTGATATCTTGTGCAACATATAAAGGCGGATTTTTTACAATCACAGGGCGTTTGCAATAAATCTGTACAAAACATGCCCCATTAACACTTACGAAAATGTTTTGAGTTTCTGATAATTTTGAGGCAAACCAGGAATATTTAATCATGTCTCGGGATATTGGTGACGAGTTATAGATTGTATAAAAATTCAATCTCGCCGGGAATTAATTTCACTATTCTCCTGTAACAATGCACTGCAATTTTGGAAGCAACAGAAAAAAATGCCGGAGGAGGAATCAAACCCGAGACATCTGGTGTAAGGGTCCGAGCGCTAACCATGTAGGCCAAACGACGGTTCGGCAACGGACTAACATTTTATTCTCATACGGCACCTAAGAAACTTTGGATTGATTTTTCTCGGGATTTTCCGAGTAGTGCGTCCTAATACTTTAACCATGTGAGGTGTTAGGGGTCCTCTTTCACCACACACAATTTCGGACAAATCCCCGCCCCTACGGTCGTGCCGTCTGCTTGTAAGAGGCGCTAACCCCACCACTTTGTATACATTGCTCCCAAGTTTTAAGTGTCAGCCACTTCCTGCTGGAAAGCCTATTTTTTAACCGTTTACGTTCCCGCTTGTGTTTGCCATCTGAGTTAACGGCAGTTTTAGCAAATGACACTAGAGCTATCGAACGCGTTTCACTTTTTATCCCGCCAAAGCAGTATAGCGAAGGCCATTTGATTTTTAGTTTTAGACCTCCGCTTTCCTTTGGTCTCTTTTAGCCCTTTCCCGCGTACCTTTTTCTAGCTGTCTTCTATTATGTCAATTGGAACTGAAGTATTGTCGTTTTAACTCTTCTCTTTGTGTTCTATAGCAAAACAAAATCAAACATCTCCTGCCACATTCACAGCCCTTCTGCATCCGTTAGCGAACCAGCACTCTTAAAAGGCTGTCTGCACGCCAAATCCTCTGCAGCGAAAGACAAGCCGTTCAGAAGTTTCGTGATAAATTAACCGTTCTTGCGCTTCTAAGAATAAGGCTAGTACGGTATGGTGTGAAAGATAGGGACCTATCTCCGTGATGCTTTCCAGAATTTGAGCTGTGGGAGCGTCTCGCGAAGTATGCTCGAATAACTGACGGTAACGGCGTTGCCCGCCAAAGGCAAATACCTGGCTTAAAGCGCCTATATGGCAGGCAATTCCGCCAGAAAGATTAGTAGATGGGTTAGCGGATGTCTCCCACGTTCGTACAACAGGCAATGCGCAAACCTGTGGGCAAGCTATTGAAACTAGATTGCTTTGGTGCGCTGTTGTTTGCCCGTTGCAGACAAGCTGGTTACATTCAAAATCCAGAATGGTACAGGTAGGAGAGACCAGGTATAGTTGATATTTTTGAGGTATGTCCAGTTCGGCTCCATCGCCGTACACTGAACAGGCGAGAGCTTTTGTGAAAGGCAGTCTAGTCTCTGATAGTCATTCCATCATGTGTCTGGTAGTAAACTGTTTAATTTTCATCAGAATAATCTTACTGCCCAGAACTTGTAAATGAACAGCCAACTAGTTTCAACACGAGTGGTCAGTGTTTCTTCGTTTTTAGTTTTTCAGTCTACTGAACTTCGTCTCTGTGGCCATTTCAGCTATGTTTAAACTCTCTGGATTTGAGTACTTCCATTTGCATACTGTCCAGCCTTATCAGCTACAGCGCCCTCGCCCCCCCCCCCCCCCCCCCCGCGGTGCTCACGGTCCTTTCGTGAGCACGTGCATGGCGAGCACGGGGCCCCAAGCTATTCCAACCTTCCTTCTTTCCCAGGCTGCAATTCCTTTCCTTCCCCCTCACCCTCCGTCCTCTCCTCTCCCTCTAGGTGTCCTTTATTTATGTTTGCCTCACTGTCCTCCTGGTTACGTTGGCTTTTCGATTTGGTCTTGTTGTGTAATTACCTCATCCTTCTTGGCATACTCTGGTTCCTCCTCTGGGGTTTGACCTCCAGTACTAAATTTTTATTTCGTAGTGCGAGCTATTTGGGGAAGAGCACCTGACGTAGTATCTCTGGCATTTGCCCTCCTAGTTCCTTCGATCTTTTCCTTCATGTTATTGTCCGATGCTAGGGTACATAGCTAGCACAGTAGCCAGCCCATATGGTGGGTTCGCTATGTACCCGTTTGGTTGATCCTCCTGAAACCACAGGGAACACGCTTCTGATACCCGAGGTGTGACCAACTCATGTGAGACTAGTAGTGGTTGCTTGTTATCCTGAAGCATTGGAACGCCTGGCAATGTACATTGTCAGACGGCCCTTACTGTGGCTGCGTGGCGCCAGTGGGGTGGGCCGCTGATTGGAGTGGGTGGTATCAGGGCAGACTATGAAAATGAAACGCGTACAGGTCCAGATCTCTTGCCATTCTAAGGCAGTCTCTTTGAATGGGAATAATTCTTTTAGTGCTGCTTCTTCTGCCCCTTCGGCCTTCCCTTCCATGGCTGTCGCCTGGTAGGAGAGTCAGGCTCATAGGCTAGGGGCGAAACTTTCCTCCACTATCTGGTTTGCGCCAGGACTGATGGGGATACTTTAACCAATACAAACCTTTACCCCCTGCAGATTCGGGGGTAAGAATAGGCCCTCAGTATTCCTGCCTGTCCTAAGAGGCGACTGAAAGGAGCCTCAAATGTTTCGGCCTATGTCTGATGGTCCCCTCTCGGGTTTGACCTCCATATTTCCAAATTCTTCCGAAGAGCGAGCCAACTGGCGAAGGGAGCCTTATATGGTGTTTTTTCCATCTTGCATCGAGACCTTTAGTCAGCTTTATCGTCATCGCATTGCCATCCCGCTCGTTCTATATCTGTTGGGCGAGGATGCATTCCTGGGTGCGTTTTCCACCATGCAATGTGCAGTGTTGCTTTTGTGGAGGCGACGACCATGGACTTCCTTGCACATAATATCCAGCACAGTAGCCAGTACATTATGGTGGTGCCGCCATGTGCCCTGTTGGTTGTAGCCCCCCTGACAACACAGGGATTGCTGTGCTCATGCCTGCGCCGTTAACTCCCCACATACGTCATGGAGTAGATGACCATCTGCCTGGGGCATCAGGCCTCCCGGCAATGGCCATATTGCCAGGTGGCCCTTGCTGAGGCTAGGTGGCGCCCATGGGGAGCGCCCTTCATTGGAGTGGGTGGCACCAGGGTGGATGACCTGCAGTGAATGTGGTACATCATTTCTTGCTGGTGAACAGCCGTCAAAAGTCCCTAAGCGTTCTAGGGCTCAATTCATCTCTCAGAAATACGATCCCAGTTAGTTCCCCTCCCTTCCCACACCGTGGGAGGAGCGTAAGTCTTAGAATGACAGTGACACTTGCTCGTCCCAGTTTGTATGAGAGCTGATAAGTCTTTCATGTCAACAAAACCTCAATTCTTCGTGGAACATTCAGAGGACAACTCTGGGGAGGTGGAGGCCTTGTCCAAAATACTCTCTGGGTCAGTATTGATAGAAACGGCATCCTCTGCCCAGTCACGAAGGTTACTTGCTTGACAAGCTGGGGATAGAATGAAATTTTCACTCTACAGCGGAGTGTGCGCTGATATGAAACTTCCTGGCAGATTAAAACTGTGTGCCGCACCGAGACTCGAACTCGGAACCTTTGCCTTTGGTGGGCAAGTGCACTACCAACTGAGCTACCCAAGCACGACTCATGCCCCGTTCTCACAGCTTTAATTCCGCCAGTACCTTGTCTCCTACCTTCCAAACTTGCACTTTCCCACGAAATGCAAAGGTCCAGAGTTAGTCTCGGTCTGGCACACAGTTTTAATATGCCAGGAAGTTTCAAGCTGGGGATGTTTGTTACCATCACACTCCATAAGAGTTTGAATATGGTCCAGGGTATTATTTTCCATAGGGACCTTCTTTTGCAGTCTGATAATGAACTGCGTGCCAATTTAGAGCGTCAAGATGTTTATTTCGTCCGGCGCGATCATCGGGGTCCGAAGGATAATGAGATTGCTACCAGTGCCTTCATCTTGGCCTTAGAGGGTGATAAGTTACCGGAGAAGGTAAAGGTGATGGTCTACCACTGTTATGACAAGCCCTATATCCCTCCCCTGTTGTGCTGCTTTAAGTGCTGGAAGTTTGGCCATATGTCTCCCCCCGGTTCTTTCGTGAATACGTGCCTGGTGAGCACGGGGCCCTGAGCTATTGCAGCTGCCCTTCTTTCCAGGGCTGCATTTCCTTGCACTTCTGCTCTTTTCCTCTCCTTGCTCCTTCCCCTTCCGCCGTCTCCTCTCCCTCTCTTGGCGTCCTTGTTTATGTTGCACCTGCTATCCTTCTGGTTATGTTGGTTTTGCAATTTGGTTTCGTTGTGTAATCACCTCATCCTTTGGCATTCTGTGGTCCCCCTCTGCTTATTTGCGGAAGAGCGCCTTACCTAGTGTCTTCGGCCTTCCCTTCCATGGCTACCCCCTGGGAGGAGAGTCAGGCCCGTCAGCTAGGGGGCGAAACCTTTCCCCTGCTATCTGGTTTGCACCAATACCAAACCTTTATTTTTTTTGTGGAACACATTAAAGACAAGTTTGGCAGAGTGGACTGTGAGCAAGATTTGGTTGGGTTCGTTGTTGATCAAAACTGCTTCAGCTGCCCAGTGTGTGGCCCTTCGTGCCTGTAACCACCTTCTCACAATTCCTGTGTCCATTACAACCCACCAGTCTTTGAATATAGTTCAAGGGGTAATTTTTCACAGGGACCTTATCCTTCAAACTGTTGAACTTTGGGAGAATCTCGGATGGCAGGGTGTTCACTTTGTTTGGCGTGTTCAGAAGGACAATCGCATTTATACTGGTGCCTTTATCCTGGCCTTTGAAGGGGATACTTTCCTGAGAAAGTAAATATTATAGTTCATCGATGTGATGTGAAGCTATACATCCCACCACCTATGAGATGTTTCAAGTGCTTGCATTTTACACACATCTTCGCATTGTTCACAGGCCCCTATCTGTTGTGACTGTGGACACCCACTCCATGAGGGGAGTTCATGTGTTCCCTCTGTGTGTGTTAATTGTCATGGCAATCATTCTCCACATCCACTGGATTGCCCAGTATATAAGAAGGAAAAGAAGATACAGGAGTAAAATTCCCTTGATCGTCTAACCCACACAGAGACTTGTAAGAAGTATTCACGTCTTCACCCTGTGTGCATGATGTCTAGCAATGCTTTAGTTAAATCTTCACCCCTTCCTCCCCTTCCTTCGTTACCCTAGTCCCAAAACCCCCCTCCCCCCTTCCCCTGCGGCTCCCACGCCCTCTCCTCCGGCGCTGCTCCATCTCCCCACCCGGAGAAGTGTCCCACTGCTTTGGCGTCAGCCGGTCAAGGGCGCCCCTCACAGGATACCCCTTCCCGGCACTTTCCAGGCCAAAGGTCTGCTTCCACGTGACGACCGCGAGAACCACGGTGTGTGGGCCTCCAGGTCGCCCGATCTCTTTCTGTTGCCGATCTTGCTGCAGCTGGCTCCTTTATACTGCACAGCCCTCCTCAGTCTCGAAAAGAAAAGAAGAAACATGAGTTCCAGGACAAGGAGCCTCTCGTTTTGCCGGATGTCCTGTCTCCACCTTCGCAAAGTGACTGACCTGCTGTTCATGGATGTTCTACGTGACGTGTCTGACGCGATTGTTCGTGCTGCTAGCCTTGCTGTACCTCGCTAATCTGGACCATTTCGCCACTGGAAAGTCCCGTGGTATAGTACGGCCATTGCCATCCGTGATCGCAGTCAAGCTTTGCAACACCTTAAGAGGCACCCATCCATTGCCAGCCTTATTACCTTTAAACACCTTCGCGTTAAAGCCCATTACTTAATCAGAGGAAACGGATGTGTTGGGAATTCTTTTTCTTCCCTCATTTCTACTGCTCCTATGTCACGGGTATGGGCTAAACTTTGCTCCCTCAAAGCTTGCCATTGGCACTCTACCTTCCTGGGCTTTGAAATCCCGGATGGCCTTTGCATGGGCCTGTTAATTCTCGCGGAACATGTTGCGGCCCATTTTGCAACAGCATCAGCCTCCTATATGACTGCTTTCTTTCTCCAGAAACAGCGGGCCGAAGCTTCCGCCTTAGGTTTTACCCCTTCTCAGTCAGAATCTTACAGCAAACCTTTTATTGAATGGGAACTGCTTTCTGCACTTCCTTCTTCTCATGATACTGACCCTGGCGGAGACTCTATTCATAACCAAATGCTTCAACATCTTAGTGCTCCACAATGGGTGTTCTCTGGGTGTTTAACCATATGACTCCAGGGTAATATCCCTTCTCAGTCGAGGGATAGCACCGTGGTTCCTGTTCTTAAATCCTGGTAAGAACCCACTGTTTGTTGAAAGTTATTGGCCAATTAGTCTGACAAAGTTGTTCGTAAGTTACTTGAACAGATGGAAGCCTTTCAGCTCAATTGGGTCCTCGAATCTCGGGGATCTATTGTCCCCTTACCAGTGTGGTCTCCGATCGATCATTTATTTCGCTTGGAATCCGCAGTTCAGCCGACTTTTTTCCGAGCGCCGCTATTTGCTTGCAGTATTGTTCGACCTTCGCAAGGCCTATAATACGGCTTGGCGCTACCACGTCTTACTTAACTTCATTAGTGGGGTAAAAGGGGTCCACACCAGATTCTTATTCGGCGTTTCCTGTTGCATTGGTCGTTCAGGGTTCGCGTTGGTACTGTTTATAGTTCTCCACGGACCCAGAACAATGGCATACCACAGTGTTCCGTATTGAGTGTAGTTCTTCTCTTCATCGCTATAGATGGCCTTCAGGCCTTCGTCGGCCCTTTGGTTACTCTTGCTCTGTATGAGGACGATTTATGCGTTTGGGTTGGTACCTCTTCGATGGCCTCTGCAGAACGGCAGCTCCAGGGTGCAATACAGCGTGTATCGGCATGGGCACTATCACAGGTTTCAATTATCTCCTTCAAAATCGCGGGTGGTCCACTTCTGTCGCTGTACTATGGTCCACCTCAATCAGGATCACTACCTAGATGCACAAGGATTACCTGTGGTCCCACAGTTTAGATTCCTGGGTATTCTTTTCGACAACAAGCTCACCTGGCTGCCTCATATCAGACGTTTGAAGATAGGATATTTCCATAAACTCAATATCCCTCGCTTCCTTACCCACACCTCTCAGGGTGCAGATCATTCCACTATTCTCCGCCTTTAATGGGCTTTAGTGCTGTCTCGCTTGGACTACGGTTGTGAAGTTAATGGGTTGGCTGCTCCTTCCACACTGCACATCTTTGATCCAGTCAACCATTGTGGTATCCGTTTGACCACTGGTGGCTCCTGGTTGAAGCTGGGATCTCCACTCCCCCCCCCCCCTTTCTGTTCGGCGGTCCCAGCTTCTGGTTTCTTAGGCAATCGCCGTCTGTTTGTCTCCCACTCATTCTTCCTATTCTAACCCGTTTCCAGACAAAGGACGTCGCCCATCTGATTGCTGCCCTCAGGCGGGTTTACCAGTTGGGCTCCACCTTGCGTCTCTTCGCCGCGATTTTCAGCTTCCTTGTTCGACCTGTCTCCCATGCTCTTCCCCCAACACCCCCCTCCCCTTTTGGTTAGTTTCTTGGCCCTGAATTCGGATGGATCTCCGCCGAGGTCCGAAGGATTCCATTCCCCAGATGGTGTTCCATTGTTTCTTCTACCGAATTTTATTAGTTTCAGGATGGTGGTGTTTTTTACACCAATGGATAGAAATATGCTGATCGTGTGGGATATGCCTTCATGTCATCTGTTAGACTGGGAAATCACCCCTGCCACCTACATGTGGGGTGTTCACTGCAGAATTGATGGCAATTTAGCAGTCTCTTACCTTTATTAAACAGTCCAAACACTATCGCGTTTTGTTATGTACAGTCTCCATGAGTGACCTTCTGGCTATTGACCGGTGTTTTTCCCACTCTCCCTTGGTCTCGGCTACCCATGACAGTCTCGCTGATGCTCACCATGCTGCTTGTTCCGTCGACTTCCTTTAGGGTACCTGGCATGTGGGTATCCCAAGTAATGAGCTTGCTGATAGTTTGGCTGGGGGAGCAGTCACTTACCCCCCTTCTATGTAACCCCTCCTGCAGAGGATTTACGGCTTCACGTCGAATCCCACTTCGCACAATCATGGGCCAACTCTTGGGAGGCTTCCTCCCTGTCTACTAAGCTTCGTGCGATTAAGCTGACTCCTGATCCGTGACCTTCTTCCTTCCATCTCTCCTGAAAGGACTTGACCACCCTGTGTCTTATGTCCTCTCTGCATCGGCAATACCAGGCTGACCCATGGTTTTCTTTTGCGTTATGAGTCACCCCCACTTTGTGGTTGTGGAGCTTTCCAGTGGGTATCGCACAGTTTGGGGGGATGCCCCCTTCTCTTGGCTCTAAGTACAGGCTTCCCCGCACTTTATCTTTAATATTGGCAGACGATTCCCAGATGGTTGAACTGGTTCTGTTTCTTCCGTGAAAGTGGTTTTTATTTTCAGTTCTAAGGTTTTTAATCTCCCTCTGGAGTAGGAGCAGGGCAGTGAGGGTTGCAGTGTCTCCCACTGTAAGCTGTGTTAGGAGATAAGACTCCCTTCCCTTGCCCTGATCCTCTTTTCTCTCCCTTTTACTCTGTTCTTAACACTTTTTTGATTTGGTTAGTCTTTAACACTATGGACTTTCACATTCTAGCGGTTGAATGCTTTTGAATAGGTGGTGGTCTTACCTGTACTTCATGCCTCTAGCATAGCTTTTGGATTGCCAACACAACTGCACTTTCACGTTTTTTAGCCTTTTAATTTTTATCGTTATGACTCTTCTGGGATATAAATCTGTGTGTGGGTCGCCTTTGAAACAACGGACTGATGACCTAGCTGTTTGGTCCCTTCAACACCTACCTAACTACAAACCTTGCACATTGCGCTGACACAGCTCCTGGGCCAGATTGGATCTACAGTCAGATCATTAAACTTCACTCGTCTGACTACAAGCGACATATAATGACCTTCAACCGGAAGCTTAAGATATGACCTGGCGACATCATATCCTTGCCACATTGAGTGGGGTCTCTCTGGGCCCCCTACCGATTTTTGTCCAAAATTTCCTTTTGCTTCGTACTGCACGTGTCAAAGTTGGTGCCTCCCATAGTTCCCCTCCCCCATCCAGGAGAATGGGGTCCTGCAGGGCTCAGTACTGAGTGTGTATCTATTCTTAGTGGCCATTAATGGTCTAGCACCAGGTGTCGGGCCTTCGGTCTCACCTTCTCTGTAGGTAGACGACTTCTGCATTTAGTAATGCTCCCCCAGTACTGGTGTTGCTGAGCAGCACCTACAGGGAGCCATCGACAAGATGGAGTCATGGGCTCTCGCCAATGGCATCCAGTTTTTCAACGGCTAAGTCGTGTGCCATGCACTTCTGTCAGCATCGTACCATTGACCCAGAACCAGAACTTTACCTTAATGACAATCAACTAACTGTAGTTAAGACATCAATTTTCCCCCCCAGGGGGTCCACAACTCTTCTGTGGATTCGTGTGTAGCAAGCACGGTACCCCGAGCTAATGTGGCCCTCCTTCCTTTCTGGCTGCATACCTTCCTTTTCCGCATCCTTCACCATCCCCAATCTTCACCCCCCCCCTTTCCTCCGCCTCTTTCCTTCCCTTTCTCCCCCTCTGGGAGACTGTTTTGTGCCTACGTCGGGAGACGAATGCTCGAATATGTAAAACAGTCTCTCTGTCTTTGCTTTTTCTGCTCGCAAGTCTTTGTCCTTCCTTTGTCCTTCTCTTTTCATTACCTCTTGTATATCCTCTTCTGCGGCGTTGGAGACCTCTCTTCTTTCCTTTCCCTTTCCTTTTTTCTCCCTTTCTTTCTTCCTCCCTGTGCGTGTCTGAAGGCCGACCCATGCATCCCCCTGCGTAGCTGGGATGGGGTAACGCGAAATTCCCCGCCCTGGGCAGACAAGTAGGACACGTACGTACCCCATGGTAACGGCCAGGCCCAGGGAGGGGTGAGTACCCGAGCTGATACCTTCCGAAAGTGCTGATTGGTCCCTGTGTCCGTTTCTTGGGAGGTGTGACCTGAGGTGTGAACAATCGCCTAAGGCGGGAGGGAACTCAGAGGGCCCCCACAAGGAAGGAATGCGCCATCAGAGACAATGGTACTCATGGGGATACTTCCGCAATGGTTTCCTCATCATCTCCTATGTCCGCTCACAGATAGTTCTTCCATCGTTGCCACAGTTTATTGTTGCTTGTCAATCTGACGAAGGTCACGACTTCTCCACGGTCAACCCTTTCATTATTCAGAAAGGTGTCGACTCAATTGCAGGTCCTGTCAAGTCTTGGTCCAGATTACGGAATGGCACCTTGTTGTTAGAAACAGTCAGTGCTCTCCAGGCACAAAAATTGCTGTGTACTTCACTGCTACACACCTTCCCTGTCCGAGTGGATGCGCACCACACTTAAATCATCACGTGGGGTCGTTTATACATAATCCCTCGACGGATTGCCCGACGAGGAATTTCAAAACTACCTGTCTGACGAGGACGTCACGACAGTTCATGGTCGTGAAAAGGGTTGAAAAGAACATCATTCCAACCCGTACTGTCTTCTTGACATTTGACAGTTCAACTTCCATTGAACATAAAAGCGGGCTATGAGAATTTCCGTTCGCCCTTACATCCCAAACCCTACGCATTGCTATCGGTGTCAGTGGTTCAATCATACCAGCCAGTCCTGTTCCAATCTGGCCAAATGAGTTACATGTGCCAAGGATGCCCATGAGGGTGCTTGTCCACCTCCATCCCCTCGTTGCATCAACTGTATGGGTGACCACGCTGCTTCCTCTCGAGATTGCCCCATTTTTGAAGAAGGAAAGCTCGTTCAGGAAATCAGAGTGAAGGAAAAGGTGTCGACCTTTGCTGCTCGAAAATTATTCGCAAGTCGACAGCCCACTGTGCATCAGACAGGAAAATACAGCACTGTCCTTCCCTCTCCTTGGCCAACAAAGGAGGCAGCCACACAGACTTGAGATCTCAACTTTAGTGCCACGGTCGTCACATCGGCCAGCGCAAAGATCGCCCGTTCAACCTCCCCACTTTCGCCTGCTCCATCTATGGCTCACCTTTCATCGGTTTCTGCTAAATCTCGAACCCAAGTCAGACACCCGGACTTCCAAAAAAGAGCATATTCATTAAGATTTTTTATGTACCCAACTTCACAACCATCGGCTCCTCCATCTAAACATTGTTTACAGGAAGGCTAATAAGAAACCCAGTTCCTCTCCTTCTCCGCCACGGCGTGTCTCATCTACAGCACCACCTGGCAGTAACCGCCCTCGGCCGACTTGTCGCCGAGGCGCACTGCTGGTGACCGATCAACCGGCCGATCGCTGTTGGCAGGAGCTGCTCCTGAAGCACCTATGGATCAGGATCTTTTGCCTTCGGCTGAGTGCCGTTCCACGCTGTCGGTCGCAAGCTCTGAGCAGTCGTTGAGTTGACGGCAACCTTGGCCACATTCTTCCACTTTCTGTCGACCCTGTGTCCATTATCCATTGGAATATCCGCGGCATTCGAGCCAATCGGGATGAATTACCGATCCTCTTACGATCCTACTCGCCGGTCATCTTATGTCTTCAGGAAACAAATATGCGTCCCCATGGCCTCTTCGTTCTTCCCCATTTTCAGTCATTTTGATTTGATCTCCCCTCTGTTAAAGGCACTCCAGCAGATGGACTCATGATTCTTCTCAATAATGTTCTCCATTATCACCCAATCCCCTTAAACACTTCCTTCCAAGCAGTCGCTGTTCATCTTTCCCTTTCTGAATACACTTTCCCTCTTTGTACTGTATACATTCCATCGTCCACGTCAATGGCACGAGCTGATCTCCACCTTCTCGGTCAGCTTCCACCCCCCTATTTGCTGGTTGGGGACTTCAATGCCAACCACCCGCTTTAGGGATCTCGACATCCATGTCCGCGTGGCTCACTATTGCTAGAGGTCTTCCACCAAGCGGATCTTGTTTGCCTCAACACTTGGGACCCTACGTTTTTGTCTGCCTCCACGACAAATTGCTCTCATTTGGACCTTTCGGTCGGTACTGCTCCGCTAGCTCGGCGCTTCGAATGGTTCGCCCTTGCTGATACACAATCGAGTGACCACCAAGCCGATTTGACAGTTTCTTCGTCTCTAGCGACATTCGATGACAGTAACTTTCCTAGCGTTGAGGATGATGTCACACGTATTACAGACTTTATTCTTACAGCTGCGGAACGTTCAATACCTCGCACCTCCGAATTGCCCCGGCGCCCCCCAGTTCCTTGGTGGAACGAGGCGTGCCGTGACGAAATACGTGAGCGGAAACGTGCTCTTCGCGTTTTCCGCCGCCATCCTACTTTGGCCAACTGTATCTGCTATAAGCAGTTCCGTGCGCGATGCCGTCGCGTCATCCGCGATAGCTACAAGGCAAGCTGGCACTTCTTTACTAGTTCATTCAACACCTTCACTCCCTCCTCGGAAGTTTGGAGTCGGATTCGACGGTTATCAGGCGCGCATAGTTTCTCCCCGGTCTCTGGGCTCACTGTCGCACATGATACATTAGTGGACCCCGTCGCAATTTGTAACTCACTGGGTCGACACATTGCTGAAATTTCGAGCTCTTTATATTACCTGCCAGTTTCTCCCGAAGGAACGTGCAGCAGAAGTGCAACCTCTTGCTTTCTCCTCTCAAAATCGCGAAAGCTGCAATACTGTTTTCTCCATGCGGTAACTCCAACATGGCCTCTCTTCTCGCTCTTCCGCCCCAGGACCGGATGCTATCCATATCCAAATGATGCTGCATTTATCGACCCATAGTCTGCGTTACCTCCTTCGCCTTTATAATTGAATTTGGACCGACGGTACTTTTCCCAGACGATGGCGGGAAGCTATCGTCATTCCTGTTCCGAAATCTGGAAAGGACAAACATCGCCCCTCTAGCTATCGCCCCATTTCTCTCACGAGTAGTGTAAGGTTTTGGAGCGTATGGTGAATTGCCGTTTAGCTTGGTGGCTGGAGTCCTGCAGTCTTTCAACACCTGCCCAATGCGGTTTCCGAAAGCATCGTTCTGCAGTTGACCATCTTGTTGCTCTCTCCACTTATATCATGAACCATTTTCTCCGGAAGCGCCAAACAGTAGCAATATTTTTTGATCTGGAGAGAGCATACGATACCTGTTGGACAGGCATCCTCCGCACACTGTTCTCTTGGGGCTATAGAGGTGGGCTGCCCCTTTTTCTTCGCGAATTTATGGCAGAGCGCACATTTAGAGTGCGGGTGAACACCACTCTCTCCCGTACTTTCTCCCAAGAAAACGGGGTACCCCAGGGCTGCGTGCTGAGTGTTCTACTGTTCGCCATTGCAATAAATCCAATTATGGATTGTCTCCCTCCCGATGTCCCAGGCTCCCTCTTTGTGGACAATTTTGTGATCTACTACAGCTCTCAACGGACCAGCCTTCTTGACCGACGTCTTCAATGCTGTCTCGATCGCCTCCACTCTTGGAGCCTCGCAACAGGCTTCCGCTTTTCTCCCAGTAAGACGGTTTGTGTTAATTTTTGGCGTCGTACGGAGTTTCTTCCGCCTTCCTTACATCTAGGCCCTGTCAACCTTCCGTTCGCGGACGTCGCTAAGTTCTTGGGTCTTATGTTTGACAGAAAACTGTGCTGGTCCTCCCACGTTTCCTATCTTTCGGCTCGCTGTCTGCAATCCCTCAACACCCTCCGTGTCCTCAATAGTACCTCCTGGGGAGCGGACCGAGTGGTCCTTCTTCGCCTCTATCGCGCCTTACTGCTCTCGAAATTGGACTATGGAAGCATAGCTTTACGATGTTCTCCAGGCTGTCCAATACATCCATCGCCATCAGCGGATACAGTATGTTATCTGTTCAGACTCTCTCAGCTCTCTCCTCAGTCTCCAAGCTTTCTACCCTTTCCACCCTCTGGTCCACCGGATTCAGGACTGCCTCCACTTGTGGGGCGTGTCTGTGGCGTTCCTCGGATCCCATGGCGTGTTGGTATCTGTGGAAATGAGGCGGCCGATATAGCGGCCAAGGCTGCAGTCTCTCTTCTTCGGCCAGCTATTCGCATGATTCCCTTCGCCGATCTGCGGAGTGTTTTATGTCGTCGTGTTGCTCTTTTATGGCACGCACATTGGTCAACACTTCCCAACAATAAATTGCGGGACGTGATAGCTCTTTCCTGTGCTTGGACCTCTTCCTCCCGAACTCGTCGTCTTGAAGAGGTAATTTTAACAAGACTCCGGATAGGGCACTGTCGTTTTAGCCATCGACATCTTTTAAGCGGCGATCCTCCCCCACTCTGTCCCCACTGCTCTCAACTGTGGCCGGTGAGACACCTTTTACTTCAGTGCCCCTTTTTACTCCATTACGCGACCGTCTATAGCTGTCGCCTGATATATCTTCCATTTTAGCAAATGACATGCGATCAGCCGATCGTGTTGTCGAGTTCATTAGTGCCAGTGGGATATCAGTCATTTGAAGTTCCTTTTGGGGACAAACAACCCCCTCTTCTATAGTGGTTTTTTAAGCTTTTCCTGCTGTTTTTGGTTTCCCCACTGTTTGAGTTTTGCTCCCACTGATGCTGGTTTCCAGTTTCGTTTTTTAGCTTTTCCTAAGTCACAGACCGGGCGCTAATGACCGTAGCAGTTTTGCGCCCTAAAAACCGTAACAAAAACATCGACTTTGAGGAATGTTTTTTTACGCCAGATTGACGCAGCTTCCTCATCTTAGTCAGTTGAAGCATAAGTGCTGGCAGCACCTCAATGTCTTGCTGCCTGAGCGGCACCAACTGGGGGTGCAGATCGTTCTAGACTGCTGCAGCTCTACAGAGCCCTTTTTCTTTCCCACCTTGTCTGTGAGAGTCTGGTTTATGTTTCGGCGGCGCCTTCAGTATTGCGTTATCTCAACCCAGTCCATCACTGGTGTTAGACTGGCAACAGGATATTTTAATCCAGTGACCAGTGCCTTGGTGAAGGCTGCAGTCTCTCTATTGAAGGTTAGGCATGCGTAACTGCTCGCCAGTTACATTGCACACATTCATAGTTCTGAGCATTTGAATTACTGTCTCCTTTCCCCATACATGGCAGTTCATCTCCTGCATTAGAGGTCCAGGTCAGTGCTTAAGATTGTGTTGTGTCCGCTCACTTCTGTCTGAAAAGGAGTGCTTGCCTTTAGCACGTATCATCGAGAGCTATTCACTTAGGTCTCCATGGTGTACACCTAGGCCGAAGCTTTGCCTGGACCTTTCACATGGTCCAAAGGACTCGGTTAACCCCACAGCTCACAACCGCCACTGCCTCTCGGTTCTTGACATGTACTTGGACCATGGAGTGGTTTACATTGAAGTTTTGCGCACTATAACCCCACAAAAAACTGATTGTTCAATGGATGACAATCACATTGGCTTCGCATAAGTTCATGGAGGACATAGTGAACAATACTTCTTGCCAGATGGTTCCAGTGTTTCCACTGCAGAGATTGTGGCCATTTCTCGTGCTCTCGAGCACATAAACATTTCCTGTCGAGTCGTTTCTCCTCTGTACGAACTCCTTCAGCAGCCTAGAAGCTATTGACCAATGCTACCCCTGCTATCCTTTGTTGGCGCCCGTCCAAGGAGTCCATTGATGCTGTGGAACAGTCCAGTCGTTCCGTGGTATTTGTGTGGATCCCAGGCCATGTTGAAATACCAGGAAATGAACTTGCTGACAGGCTACAAGGAAATCTGTTTTGGAGATTGACATCCCTGTAACTGACCTGGAATCATTATTACGCCACAAGGTTCTTAAACTTTGGGAGACGGAATGGCATAATCTCAGTACACAGAACAAATTGCGTGCCCTTAAGGAGACTACGAATGTGTGGAGGACCTCCATGTGGTCCTCTTGCAGCGTCTCTGGTTCTCGGCCAGCTCGGCATTGGCCATACGTGGCTAACACATGACTATCTCCTCCGTCGCGAGGATCCACCTCGGTGTCACTGTGGCTCACATACAACTGCCATCCATATCTTGCTGGACTGCTCACTCTTAGCCGCTCTGCGGCGGACTTTTAACCCTCCCAGCACCCTACCTTCGGTGTTGGGCGACAGTGCCTTAACAGCAGCTTTAGTTTTACGTTTTATTCATGACGGTTGTTTTCATACCTTCTAAGGGGTGGGCATCTAGCCTTCTCTCTGAGGTCGTCATCCTCCGTCCATTATTAGCTCTGTTGCACTTTCTTAGCGTTTGTTTGTCTTGGTGGTCGTCTTTTCCTTACATGTATTCATCTCGCCTTGTCTTTTTGGGGTGGACATTGTGTTGCAGAGTGGATGGCTCGTCCTCTTTTATTATTGTGATTAGCCAGCCCAGACCATATGCCCTATCTAATACTTTCTTCTGCTTTTCCTTGTGGTGTATGTTTCCCCATTTTTTGGTTGTTCCATTCGTTTTGATTTTAGATGTGGTGTTGGGTGTTTTTATAACTTGAGCCTTGCTTGCGCCAGTAAAAAGGAACTGATGACCTTGTACTTCAGTCCCTTTATACCCCAGACCAACCAACCAACGATTCCATGCAAACCAGCGTGACTTCAGAGAGTAAAGGTCATGGGAAACCGACCTCTCCATTCTCACGTGACACCCTGAAATCCGTGTATCAAGGCAGTCAGAAAAGCATTTGATGCTCTCGCGCGCCTACACCTTAACGAAGGTACGGTCATGTGACTTAAAACGAAATATTACTGACTAAATGAGCGTGTCTTGGTAGGGAGCCTGCAGTTTGTTACCTCAGATGGAGTCAGATGTAATTCAGACAAGTACACAGGGAAAGGTGTTCGGACTGTTGTTCATGTTATATAGAAGTGCTAGGTCATCAAATATAATATAATCTTTTGCAGATGTTCTTTGATACACTACTTGGAAAAAGCTAAAGTGTCAGAGCTGACAAGATTTTAAAGTAGCGTAAAGATTGGCAACTAACCTTAAGTGCCCACAAATCTAAAATTGCGCATTACTAGACTCAGGAAACAATTATTCTGTGATAATGAACTAACTATGAAACAGAATGATCACGTAGGTACAGCAGATGGCCACATCAGTTGAATGGTAGAACGCTGAGGAAATGTAGTCGGTAAAGGCGAATGCTAACAAAACAAATCTGTACAATACTTGTGTATTTCTCAAGTATGACTCACACCAAGTAGCACTAACGTGAACTACATAAAAAAAGGGTGGCACAAACGATCTTAGGTTTGACTCAAGGATCGCTCACATGCTGAAAAACCTGAACTGGCAAACGCTTGAAGACAGACGAAAATTGTCTCGCGAAAGCTTACTTCCAAAGTGTCAAGAACCAAAATTTATAAATGTAGAAAATCATCAAAACGTCTACATGTCGCTCCTGTAGTGCTGGAGAATGCAATATGAGACTAGCTACAATGCATGGAAAGGGATTTAAGCAAAAATTCTTCCTGTGCTCCATAAACAATTCGAACAGGACTAAACAATGACAGGTACAATGCTAAATACTCCATACAATAAAATTCGGTAGTTAAGTGTGTATGTGGATGTAATTAGCACGGGGCTGGGTTACTTAATTTCGAAGCATATTTTCCTCAGATTATAGCGGCGGGAGTGTCCAGTGTATGATGGTTCTTTTCCGGATGTTTGAAATTAGTCTTTAGCCCTGTAGGCTTATAAGATTTTCTGTGACATTCCGCGAACCTTATTGGTTTGCAAAATCAGGTTATGTTGTTGTGTGAAGAGCATAGCAGGGAAGTCTGAAGCTGTAGAGGGAGCTGAACCAGATGGCCTGTGGGTGAGAAACAAGCCAGAGTTGGTGTTGCTCTTTGCTCACGAAATCAGTCGCTCGTGCACTATCATGGGGCATAGAATGCAGATTCGGAAGAATTAAACCGTCGAGTTTTAAATGTAAGGCGAAGGTAACCATTCTATAGTGTGTAAACATCTTACGGCAGCACATTTACTGTAATCTTAGCTGATCAGCTGTTAATCAAAATCCTGAGTAATGTTATTCAGGACGAAGTAGATGTTCAGACAGTATTGTTTCATCTTGGGAACCAATGATGAAGGAAATTGTTTTGACGGCGTTTTATTAACGGGAACAAGCTGTTGTTCCTGTAGCTGAAGTATTCAGTTGTGACTCTTTCTCTAGTTTTACTCCCACTCAAAGATCTCTAGCTTGCTAACAAATGTTAGCAAGCTAAAGATCTTGGGTTTGTCGAGAGCCGGTTGGTTAAACTGAATTTTTCAGCTTAGTAGTCGTGTCTTGGAGACTGAAGGCAATTAGATAGCTACAGAACAGAGATAATTTGCTTTGTTAACCTTGTCTCTTGGGTCAGTGAGGGTAGCGAGTCGTGCCAAAACCTTTACTAATATGATAGCCCAGTCGGCTGATCTGGGATCGCTGCTTAACAGTTCTTATGCAGACAGTTAAATTACGTAGGGCAGTGTGGTCTCGTGCTTAGCTAATCCTGAACTATTAAGCTGCAGCGCGGTCATGTTTTCTCGTGACTGCACAACTAAGGAAATACGAATGTGTTTAGTAAAACTACAGTCGGCAGGGCCGGCCGGGGTGGACGAGCGGTTCTAGGCGCTACAGTCTGTAACCGCGCGACCGCTACGGTCGCAGATTCGAATCCTGCCTCGGGCATGGGTGTGTGTGATGCCCTTAGGTTAGGTAGGTTTAAGTAGTTCAAAGTTCTAGAGGACTGATGACCTCAGGGTTAAGTCCCATAGTGCTCAGCCATTTGAACAGGCGGCAGGGTACATGCTTTCTCGTGTGTAAATGTGGCTGCGTATTCAGGACACACCTTACACAATGATGATGTATGGCCTGATAGAGCAGCATCTCGTTGCTGCGGTGTGTGGCACTAAACACCCTCAAAGGTGGATATGTTTCTACCGGCAGTCGCGGCGAGAGCTCTTCCCTCATGCCTGCTGATGTAGAATTCTGCCTTCCACTCATGGCATGTGGCACAGTTCTCAGTTACATCAGCGTATTTTCAAATCACAGTAACTTTAAGACACACAGGAAAGCACGATACAAGTTTTTAAACGGTGCGATGTCCTTATCAGTGTGACACCACTTATCTATTAGTGATTGTGGCTCTATTGAGATCTCCTATAATTCTATTAAAGTTGAGAGAAAATGGATTACCTTACCCTTGTTTTTTTTTCAGAAACACACAGAAGTTAAGTCACTTGGGATGCATAGACACATGGCACATCATACAGTGCAGCATACGGACTGACTCATGTGGGCTAAATTACTGGATACAATGTATCAAGGTCACACACACTGCGTTCACATTGCTCACTCACACAAAGAAAGATAGAATTTAGAAAGCAAGATTCCCTGATCCACATGTAAGCTCAATGGGTCAGTGTGCGACTGCCTTTAAGGGTCAATTTTAAAGAACAAAGTCCACATCAAAAGTACCGTAAACCTCGGTAATTTTGTAAATTTACCAAACCAGAACACATCTACTTCGTCATGAAACTGAGGCTTCAGTTCGAACATGAGAGGTGTTTACGATGAACTGAAGCCTCATGGTGCACAAAGAAACATAAGTGGTGCACCATAGTACGGGCTACTAAGTCCGTGGAAATAAAATACAAATTGGACGGTAAATTAAATAAAATTTAGCTCAAGCATTCCACAAAGCACATTCATACGTAATACGCTAAACTAAAACTGTAAATCATGTGGTGGCACCGCTCGTCCACGTCAACTTAAAGTTGCACAGAACACCTCGCCGAATAAACGGAATATTACTGAAATTAACACCGTTCCCTGATTGTATTAGTTGGTGCGGGAAGATTATCAATGCCAAACACCAGAGTGAATACCGGGCACTCAAACGAAGCTCTCACACGTTTCAACTCAGCAGACAGAGATGCTACTCGTAGCATCCGTACTCACGTTCTAGGTAAGAGCAACCTAGCCGTCCCTGCCGTCCGGAGTGCACACACAGTGGCCGGAAGGGCTCATAGCATCACAATGGGTGCTGACCAGTTGCCACTAATGCCTCAGACTCAACGTAACCGTATTCGCAGCACTACACAATGGTTGGCTACACTGCTCTTAAGTCATAGAACCTTGTAGCGGCTCAGGAGCCTTTACACCCTTTAAGTAACAAGATAAGTTTTACATTTCGTTCTTTGTAGTTGAAATGAGATTAAAGAGCGAAAGTATGAATATGCTTGAGGGATTAATTTTAGGCTAGAACCGACTTTAAAGTTGAAACTAGTTCCGGAAGAAATTCTTAGAGTAAAGAGTAGTAACTGTAAATAGTAGTAATTATGGAAAATAGCACGAGCGGGTGCCATAGGCTTAATTTGACTCCGGTCGATGCTGGACCTGTGCTACCTAAGCCGCACGTTCTGGTTTGAACTTGTTTCTTGCCTGTGTGCTCTCAGAAGTTATAAAAATTCGTTTGTACCGCTTAGAACTTTTGTGGTTCCTCACACTTCGCCGATTTTGCGAATTATGCCACCAAGGGATTAACGTTCGGTAGTGTATACCGATAGTTTTTAGCATGTTTACCACAGTATGGACTCTACTTCGTGGCCTGAAGCACAGTGGGCACTTGGCTTTGAGGGTGTGCTGAAAAGTAATGCCTCAAAATTCATACAGATAATCTTAAAGCCATCTAAATAAGGCATACTTTAACGTTAGGGATCTTTATCCTTAATGTCTACATATTTCTCAACATAGTTACTCTAGGGACGAATAAATTTCTCCCAACGACAGACAACTTCGTTGATACCTTCACTGTAGAACGTTTGACTTTGTTGAGTCACTCAACTTTGCTTGCACAGCTTCATCAGTGTCGGTAAAGTCCCCGAAATTGTTTAATTTTCGGAAACAGATACTCAGACACCGGCAGTTATGTTAAACATCACGTTATACGCTACAATTCGGAACCCCCTAGCGGCAGCAGACTGCAAATATACAGACAGGAAGAATACAGGTGTAAAATTTTACGGTTAGTTTCGCTTTGCCGGCCGCGGTGGTCTCGCGGTTCTAGGCGCGCAGCCCGGAACCGCGCGACTGCTACGGTCGCAGGCAGGTTCGAATCCTGCCTCGGGCATCGATGTGTGTGATGTCTTCAGGTTAGTTAAGTTTAAGTAGCTGTAAGTTCTAGGGGACTGATGGCCACAGCTGTTAAGTTCCATAGCCCTCAGAGCCATTTGAACCATTTTTTTGTTTCGCTTTAAAATCTTTCCGCGTTCTCACATACATTCGGAGGCATTAGTTTTTAGCCCGCTCTCGTATTTATGGCTGATAGAGGAATCGGAACTACCTGTTATTAGAGATTATTCAGTTTTTAAACACGCTGTCGGAGTCGCTCATACCCATTAAACATCTCATCAGGGCTAAAAATTTACCTTTCTTCAGACTTCAGTGTAAATTGTGACGGTGCAGACTACTGAATTGCAATAGTAGTTCGTTATTGATTTTTAACTCAAAGGCTAAGAATTTTTACTAAAATTTGGGTAAACATTTTGTTGCAGGAAAGTTGATGGCCGCTCAAACATTGGTGCACAGTGCAATGTACTTTTTCGCGTGTTACTATCTGGTGCAATCGAGATACCGGGTAAGCACAAGTCACCAAATCAGTAATATAAGAAATAAGTTAATTAGATGTGAATGGAACGTTTGTACTTGAGAATTAAGTATTTGTGTTAATTTCTCCTGTGAACGCATGTCTTTTTATTAGAAAAACATCAGGCTAATGGGTCCCTGGATTGTTATGCACTGTTTCTTCATGGTATATCAAATAGTCCTCGTAATGGAGAACCGGGATGACTACGAACTCTGGGAAGCCTTGTTAGCGCTTTCGGATTTCCGTGAGTAAAACCTTTTACCAACTGCGTCTCTATTAGTTGTTACACCTAAAATATCCAGAAGATGTAACACTATTTTTGCTATACGATTCTCCATGTACCTAAATTGATTCAAATGCCTTGTAGAAAGTTTGACTTTTAACCTGGAGAATAGTTTCTATTTGAAAGAATTGAATTCACTGTCGAATGATACCGTGTACGGAAGAATATAGGTGTTACTCAAATACTAATACAGTGAGAAAGCAATCGTCGGTGAACTTAACAGTGGTAAAGTCACGGATATGGCATTTCAAAGTACCGTTGTCGTTGGTTACCGGGTATATCAACCTAATAGTTGGTATTTTTCTGTAGTGCCACATTTCGAAAACATCTATTTTGTAACTTCGTAGCAGATGTAAATAGCTGGACCGAGAACGAACATTAAATTTCACGGGCAATGTCCTCCCGACAGTCTTATCACCTCACTCCACTCATAGGTTAAACCTGTTACCGACTAAGCAAGCCATGCACGACGCACGACCTGCCTCAAAGCTTCAATTTCGACAGTCTCTCTGCTACTTCAGAATCTCTCACATCCCTAGAGCTCTAATCCAGGATGAAAACTGTGCAGAACTATCTCAACTTGGCGGTTCAAATCCCTCTCTGGCCATCCAGATTTAATTTCCGCATTTCACATAGACAAATGTCGAGGTGATGCCTTTGAAAGGATATATCTGATTCCCTTCCCTAGACTTCCAGTCCCATCATGTGATGACCTAGTCGTAATCAGACGTTGAACAACAAACTTTCATTCCATACTCCTTAGCCTGTGAAAACAAGGGTCTGGGTTGGTTGTGGTTGACATAGGTTTAATCTGCCAGGAAGCTTACAGGCTGTGCATACCCCGCTGCACAATAAACATTTCTGGAAAAATCATAGTGTCTTATGTTAACATTAAACCCTTCCATATCTATTTAAGGAAGGATTTCCTTGGTGTTGAAAGTCTGCTTCTTATTTTCTATTTAGTTCTGCCATTACTTCTTACTGCAAAAATAGTAAAACCCGTCGATTTCTGGTGCCTCATTGCCTAGTCTAAATCATTCAGCGTTTCCTGATTCGACTACATAACCCTTGTTCTGCTTCTGTTGGCGGTCATCTTACAAACTCGGTCCAAGATACTATCCATTCAGTTAAACTTACCTTCAAAGTCTTAGTTTCTGGCTGGTTTGCCATGTAATAGACAACCCATATTATTTCGTGACTGAAGTTATCCTTCCAAACAGCTTAAACTCTTTTACTACTTCCATATTACAGATTTAGTAACGTGGACAAGCTGAAACCTTTCTCAACTACTGTCTTCGTTTAGCACCCGCAGCTTTCGTTCGCTGCAATCTTGGTCCTGTAAAAGCTTTAGAATTTCTGCTCACAATTCTCCTAATAACTTAAAATAATACTTTTTGTCTATTGTATTCAATGTTTCACACTTCCTCTAAATCTGAAAATGCTATAAGTGGTTTACCTGTCTAAACACCATTAGTCCTATGAACGGTATGGCCCCAGGTGATCCTACATTCCTCCCAAACTCCCCCATGCCAGTTTCTACCAGTCACTCCATACTTCTGTAGATAATTATGTTGGTATTGTCAAACAATGACTTAATAAACTGGTGGTTCGACAATATCAATTAGAACCTTCATTCCTTAGTACTGGGATTACTGCAAACTTGTAGAAATGTTTCGCATGCATATGACGGAAAATTATATTTACTTCTCCCAAGGATGTTATTTTTTTCAATGTTCAGAATGGTTCAAATGGCTCTGAGCACTGTGGGACTTATCTATGGTCATCAGTCCCCTAGAACTTAGAACTACTTAAAGTTAACTAACCTAAGGCCATCACACATATCCAAGCCCGAGGCAGGATTCGAACCTGCGACCGTAGCAGTCGCACGGTTCCTGAATGGAGCGCCTAGAACCGCTCGGCCACTCTGGCCGGCTTTTCAATGTTACAATTTTCATAATACATTATCAGTGGATTATTGTATTAGTACACAAATAAAGTATTTAGTAATTAAGGGTATGGTTTTATGGAAAACCTACTTGCGTTAATTTTGGATTAGTGAAAGTTACGAAGACTACTAGGGTAGTGAAAATTGCAGCTGTAAACTGTTTAAAACCCCTAGATATTCTCAGATCTTGAGTACGCGAGGCACTTCGTGTCAGGGGAAATAAAGCTCTGTGCTTAAATATTTGTGATTTCATACATAACCATATCTTTAAAGACTTTTCTATTGCCATCTTTAAACAGCGTTAAATACAAAATACTGTGAGTTTGTTTTAAACGTTTTGGTTTCACATTCCAGCCTAATTACTGATCAGCAACTGATTCCACTTCATCCTCGTATGTAATTGAACATAACGCCGCAGTGGCTGTAGAGTGATAACATCTCCACAAAACTAAAAGTATCAGGTTAACTCGGTTACACAGCCTGAGATCATGAAGATCGGTTAGGCCGGGGTACAAGATCACATACATATCTGCAGTTTTAAATGAGTAGTATTGCATTTGATGACATATTGCACAATGGGTTGTTTTCGTCCTGCTACTACCGGCTACACACATTAATGCCCGATAGCGGTGAAAGTACTCGTATTATTTAGTGAATTCTTTGATACTGGTCCACCTTTCCGCACACGATACTGGACGGAGGGGCGAGAAGTGGGCAAACGACAGCAGCAGTTTTGGCATCGCAGAGGATACTGAGCAAATGCCCATAATACGAAAACAGTAAGTAAAACAGGGTTACAGCATACTACTGTTAAATTTTGTATACTTACGTCCCATGCCTTGACTTGGCTTTCGTAAGACAGTAAGCCCCTAATGTAAGCGTAACTCTGACATAATTACAATTTCCAAAATACTGCTTCCACTTTTCGTCCTCGAATCATGAACGAACTAAAAAGAATATATTTCGGATGTACAATATCGTATCTACATCCATATGCACACGCGAATATTATTCTCAAAAGGTTACGTGGATGTTCATAATTTTTTCTTTGCTCTAATGGGTATACAACAGCTTTTCGATGAAAATTCAATTTTTGGCTCAGTACTTGCTAGCTATTTGGGATATAGCCTTTAAAATAACTTACATGGAAATGCTTCAATGCTCTTTTAGAAAATGAAGGTAAATAATGTTCCATCAGTCAATACAGTATTTAAACGGACTATATTACCAGAGATACTATTTAGCTCGAGTTGCCTTCAGGGGACTCAAAGCTCCCAGGAGTACGTGTTAGCGAGCACAATTGCAAAATCTATATCCTTTCTTGCGTTGCAATCTCGCGCTGCTAGCCTTGCTATCCCACGCTCATCTGGACCAATTCGCCGCCGGCAAGCCCCATGGTGGAGTACGGCCGTTACATTTGCCATCCGTGATCACCGTCAAGCTTTGTAACAACTTAAGATGCATTATTCTGATGCCAATCTTTTTACCTTTAAACTCCTTCCTGCCAAAGCCCATTACTTAATCAGAGCAAACGGGTGTGTTGGGAACGCTCTGTTTGTTCCCTCGGTTCTATTGTTCGTCTGTCACAGGTATGGGCTACACTCAAAGGTTGCCATTCGCAGTCTACCCTCTTGGGCCTTGCCCTCCGGGATGGCCTTTGCCCGGACCTGTTGAGTCTCACGGAATATCTTGCACCCATTTTGCATCAGCCTCCTATCCGGCTGCTTTCCTTCACCAGAAACAGTGGGTCGAACCTTCCACTTTGTTTTACCCCTTGTCAGTCAGAATCTTACAACGAACCTTTTACTGAGTGGGAACTTCTTTTTGCACTTTCTTCTTCTCATGATATGGCCCGTGGCCCAGACTCCATTCATAACCAATTGCTTCAACATATCAGTGCTCCGCAATGACAACCTATGCGGCTACTTAACTGTATTTGGCTCCAGGGGTGACATCCCTTCTCAATGGAGGGATAGCATCGTGGTTTCTGTTTGAGTCTGGTAAGACCACCCCCCCCCCCCCCCCCCTATTTGTCGAAAGCTATCGGCAAATTAGTCTGACAAACGTTGTTCGCAGGTTATTTGAATGGATGGTAGCCCGTCGGCTCAATTCGGTCCTTGAATCTCTGGATCTATTGTCCCCATATCAGTGTGGCTTCCGAGAGAGACGGTTTCATCTACATGACTACTCTGCAATTCACATTTAAGTGCTTGGCAGAGGGTTCATCGAACCACAATCATACTATCTCTCTACTATTCCACTCCCGAACAGCGAGCGGGAAAAACGAACACCTAAACCTTTCTGTTCGAGCTCTGATTTCTCTTATTTTATTTTGATGATCATTCCTACCTATGTAGGTTGGGCTCAACAAAATATTTTCGCATTCGGAAGAGAAAGATGGTGACTGAAATTTCGTAAAAAGGTCTCGCCGCGACGAAAAACGTCTTTGCTTTAATGACTTCTATCCCAACTCGCGTATCATATCTGCCACTCTCTCTCCCCTATAACGCGATAATACAAAACGAGCTGCCCTTCTTTGCACCCTCTCGATGTCCTCCGTCAATCCCACCTGGTAAGGATCCCACACCGCGCAGCAATATTCTAACAGAGGACGAACGAGTGTAGTGTAAGCTTTCTCTTTAGTGGACTTGTTGCATCTTCTAAGTGTCCTGCCAATGAAACGCAACCTTTGGCTCGCCTTCCCGACAATATTATCTATGTGGTCCTTCCAACTGAAGTTGTTCGTAATTTTAACACCCAGGTACTTAGTTGAATTGACAGCCTTGAGAATTGTACTATTTATCGAGTAATCGAATTCCAACGGATTTCTTTTGGAACTCATGTGGATCATCTCACACTTTTCGTTATTTAGCGTCAACTGCCACCTGACACACCATACAGCAATCTTTTCTAAATCGCTTTGCAGCTGATATTGGTCTTCGGATGACCTTACTAGACGGTAAATTACTGCATCATCTGCGAACAGTCTAAGAGAACTGCTCAGATTGTCACCCAGGTCATTTATATAGATCAGGAACAGTAGAGGTCCCAGGACGCTTCCCTGGGGAACACCTGATATCACTTCAGTTTTACTCGATGATTTGCCGTCTATTACTACGAACTGCGACCTTCCTGACAGGAAATCACGAATCCAGTCGCACAACTGAGACGATACCCCATAGCTCCGCAGCTTGATTAGAAGTCGCTTGTGAGGAACGGTGTCAAAAGCTTTCCGGAAATCTAGAAATACGGAATCAACTTGAGATCCCCTGTCGATAGCGGCCATTACTTCGTGCGAATATAGAGCTAGCTGCGTTGCACAAGAGCGATGTTTTCTGAAGCCATGCTGATTACGTGTCAATAGATCGTTCCCTTCGAGGTGATTCATAATGTTTGAATACAGTATATGCTCCAAAACCCTACTGCAAACCGACGTCAATGATATAGGTCTGTAGTTAAATGGATTACTCCTACTACCCTTCTTGAACACTGGTGCGACCTGCGCAATTTTCCAATCTGTAGGTACAGATCTATCGGTGAGCGAGCGGTTGTATATGAGTGCTAAGTAGGGAGCTATAGTATCAGCGTAATCTGAAAGGAACCTAATCGGTATACAATGTGGACCTGAAGACTTGCCCGTATCAAGCGATTTGAGTTGCTTCGCAACCCCTAAGGTATCTACTTCTAAGAAACTCGTGCTAGCAGATGTTCGTGTTTCAAATTCTGGAATATTCCATTCGTCTTCCCTGGTGAAGGAATTTCGGAAAACTGCGTTCAATAACTCCGCTTTAGCGGCACAGTCGTCGATAACAGTACCATCGGCACTGCGCAGCGAAGGTATTGACTGCGTCTTGCCGCTTGTGTACTTTACATACGACCAGAATTTCTTCGGATTTTCTACAAAATTTCGAGACAATGTTTCGTTGTGGAACCTATTAAAGGCATCTCGCATCGAAGTACGTGCCAAATTTCGCGCGTCTGTAAATTTTAGCCCATCTTCAGGATTTCGCGTTCTTCTGAACTTCGCATGCTTTTTCCGTTGCCTCTGCAACAGCGTTCGGACCTTTTTTGTGTACCACGGGGGATCCGTTCCATCTCTTACCAATTTGAGGTATGAATATCTCAATTGCTGTTGCTACTATATCTTTGGTTTCCGATCAATCACTTACTTCGCTTGGAATCAGCAGTTTGGCAGGCTTTTTCCCAGAGCCGTCATGTGGTTGCAGTATTTTTCGTCCTTAGCAACGCCTGTGACACGGCTTGGCGGCATCGTACCTATCTTCCACTTCATGAGTGGTCTCTTTGGGGCCCACTCCAGATTTTTATCCACCAGTTCCTGTTCCACTGATCTTCCAGGGCTTGGATTGGTACTGTTTTTAGTTCTTCAGAGACCCAGTAGAATGGCATCCCACAGGGTTCTGTATTGAGTGTACTTCTTTTCCTCATTGCTATAGACGGACTTGTGGCCTCCTTTGGTCACTCCTGCTCTGTATGTGCAAGATTTCTGCATTTGGGTTAGCTCCTCTTCGATGGACTCTGCAGAGCGGCAGCTCCAGGGAGTTATACGGTGTGCATCTACGTGGAACCTCTCACACGGGTTTCAATTCTCTCCTTCAAAATCGCGTGTGGTCCACTTCTGTTGCTGTACTATGGTCCACCCTGGTCCAGAGTTCTACCTCGATGCACAACGATTACCTGTGGTCCCACAGTTTCGTTTCCTGGGTCTACTTTCCGACAAGCTCACTTGGCTGCCTTGTATCAGACGTCTGAAGATTGGATGTTTCTGTAAACTCAATATCCTTCCCTTCCTTGGCCACAGCTCTTGGGGTGCGGATCGTTCCACTCTTCTCTGCCTTTATCGGGCTTTAGTGCTGTCTCGCTTGGACTACAGTTGTCAAGTTCATGGTTGAGCTGCTCATTCCACATTGCACCTCCTGGATCTGGTCCACCATTGTGGTGTCAGTTTGGCCACTGGTGCCTTCCCTACTAGCCCTGTTGATAGTCTCCTGGTTGAAGCTGATATCTTTTCTGTTTAGCTGTCCCAGCTTCTGGTTTGTTATGCAGTCGCCATCTGTTCATCTCCCACTCATCCTTCCTATTCTCTTCTGTTCTCAGACAAAGGACGTCACCCACCTGATTCCCGCTCTTGGGCGAGTTAACTGGGTGGGATCCGCCTTACGTCTCTTCCTTCTTCGTCCTGTCTCCCACTTTCCCTCCCCAACACCTCCCCCCCCCTCCCTTGGTTAGTGCCTCGGCCTAGGATTCGGATGGATCTCAGCCGAGGTCCAAAAGATCCTGTACCCTTGACGGTGTTCCATTGTTTTTCCGCCGAATTTTGTGGGAGTTTCGGGATGTTGTTTTTTTACACTGATGGCGCCAAATCTGCTGATCGTGTGGGATGTGCCTTCACGTCCTATATTAGCATGGAAAATCATCTCCTGCCAACTGCTTGTGAGGTGTTCACTGCAGAACTCATGGCAATTTCCCAGGACCTTACTTTTATGAAACAGTCCCAACTCAACCGCGTTTTGTTATTTATGGACTCCACGAGTGGCCTTCAGGCTATTGACCTGTTTTCTCCCACCATCCCTTGGTCTCTGACATCCATGACCATCCTGCAGATCTTCACCATGCTGCTTGTTGCGTTGACTTTTTTTGGGTCCCTGGCCGTGTGGATATCCCAGGTAATGAGCTTGCTGATGGTTTGGCTGGGGAGCAGTCACTTACCCCTTCTCTGTAACCCCTCCTGTGGCGAATTTACGGCTTCATATCAAATCCCATTTCCCACTTCGCACAATCATGGCCAACGCTTGGGAGGCTACCTGCCTGTCTAATAAACTTAGTGTGATTAAGGTGACTCCTGTCCCGTGGCGTTCTTCCTTCAGTCTTTCCCGAAAGTACTCGACCATCCTGTGTCGTCTCCACATCGGCCATACCAGGGTGACCCGTGGTTTTCTTTTGTGTAATGAGCCACCCTTACTTTGCGGTTGTGGAGCTTTTCATTCAGTATCCCAGATTTTGGTGGAATGCCCCCTTCTTTTGGCTCTGCATGCTAAGTATAAGCTCCCCTGCACTTTAGCTTTAATATTGGCAGACGATTCCTGGATGGTTGAACTGGTTCTCAGTCTCCTCCGTGAAAGTAGTTTTTATTTTCAGTTCTCAGGTTTTTAATCTCCCTCTGGTCTAGGGGCATGGTGGTGATTGTTGGGGTGTCTCCCACTGTAAGCTGTGTTTGGAGATTCTTGACGCCCCTCCTTGGCCAAGATCCTCTTTTCTATCCCTTTTACTCTGTTTTCATACTTTTTTAGATTTGGTTAGTCTCATTTTACAGTACACACTTTCATATTCTAGCGGTTGAAAACTTTTGAATAGCTTGCCTGTACTGCATCAGAGGTGGGATATTTCCTGCCTCTTGCATAGCTTTGGGGTTCCCCATTTGCTGACTTCCCTCCTTTTGTTTTCACCATTGTCAACACGAGTGCACTTACGTGTTTTTTTAGCCTTTTACCTTTTATCGTTACGAGTCTTCTGAGATGTAAATACGTCCGAATGGACCACCTTTGGAACAAGGGACTGATGACCTTTCTATTTGGTCCCTTCAACACCAACCAACCATGTTCAGAAAAATATGAACTAGTAACAGCAACAAAGTAGCTAAAATAATGCTGGCGCACCATTCTGTATCACAGCCATCTACTGTAGCCGTGGGCTGGCCTGCTTCATCAACTGGCTCGACGCTACCGTTTCACTGGTTTTACATGACGGGGAGGGGGTTCCTCTCAACACATCCGGGTCCAACAAATATAATTGTCCTTACTCGTCATTAGCGGGGCTTTTTCTCTAACTTCATTCTTCCGTTGGCACCACGACAACCTCCATACCACCCGTGGGTAAATAGCGCCTTCTTCTGCGAGACGCCCCTTCACCACAAGCGCTGCTTGCCCTTCAGTTTGCTGACAGACAAAGTTTTAAGAATTGTCAGTTTTCTCTCGATGGCTTCCCATTACTTTCTAATCGTTTTCGAAGGTTTTGAATTTTCTGTACAGAGCCGTTTCTTGCTTAATCAAATTTCTGCACTTCGTGACTATACATGGAGGCTATCTCGTCCAAAGATTTGCCTTTATATTGCCAAAATTGAATGCTGGAAGAGTCCTATAGGGTCAGTAGTGAAGAGTTTTTATACCTACAAATAAATTAAGGTAGTTCATATTTTCTTAAGCCACATTTTCAGCAGCAGAGCCTGTGAAGGATATGTTTGACACCCTTTCTTGCAGACCGTAGCCCAGAAAACAGTATAATATTTACATCATACATCTACATGTGAGGAATTTAAAAACAGCCCAAAATTTTAAATAGTTACTTGCAAACTAATGTTTTCAATGAAACTTCCACCTCGCTGTTCCTAGTATTAAGTTCTCTTAAATACCTGATACACAGGCTGGAAGTTAGCCAATCAGGTAGTTGTGCGAGCAAATTCAAGCGGGCCTCCAGAGACGCCGTTACCAAACGTGTTCCTGAAACCATACAATAAAGCGATACAACTATAAGGCATGAGACAGTAGTAAGGACTGAAGCCAAGCTGAAGGCGTGCCGCTTGAATCTGTAAGCGTTGGGCCTGACTGGCTAACTTCGATGATAATGAACTCTGAAACGGTGCAACGTATCTCTTAATTTTCAGCACAGCCTATTCTACAACGCCAACGGCCTTGCCGCAGTGGTCACACCGGTTCCCGTCACATCACCAAAGTTAAGCGCTGTCGGGCTGGGCCATAACTTGGGTGGGTGACCATCTGGTCTGCCGAGCTTTGTTCGCAAGCGGGGTGCACTCAGCCCTTGTGAAGCAAACTGAGGAGCTACTTGACTGAAAAGTAGCGGCTACGGTCTCGGAAACTGACATACTGCCGGGAGAGCGATGTGCTGACCACATGCCCCTCCATATCCGCATCCAGTGACGCCTGTGGGCTGAGGATGACACGGCCGGTATCTTTGGGCCTTCATGGCCTGTTCGGGAGGAGAGTTAATCCTACAAAACTCCTAAAAGCTCTCAAATCTTTTCTGTCCACCCTGTATATCAGTTCCCGCACCCGGCGGTACTTAAGTTAAATCTCGCAGTGTTAAAAGCCACAAAAGTTCCCTATTCGAAGCACTTCCTTTTTATCTTAACACATGTCTTACGGTTATTATGTCCATTCTTGTCAGGGTTTTTCATGTTTTTCTTCAGATTCTGCGCAGAACCTCATTCCTTACCTCATTAGTCTACTTAGTTCAAATGGCTCTGAGCACTATGGGACTTAACATCTGTGGTCATCAGTCCTCTAGAACTTAGAACTACGTCAACCAAACTAACCTAACGACATCACACACATCCATGCCCGAGGCAGGATTCGAACCTGCGACAGTAGCGGTCGCACGGTTCCAGACTGAAGCGCTTAGAACCGCTTGGTCACACCGGCCGGATTAGTTTACATGACTTTTAAACAGTGTTCTGTACCACCACGTCTCAAGTTCTTCGGTTCTTCTCTGTTTCGTTTTTCCCAGTCCATGGTTCATTATCATACGGTTGGAGTCCAAATGTACATTATCAGAAATTTCTTCCTCAAATTAAGGGCTTTGTTTGATACGAGGGTCAGTCAAAAAGTAATGCCTCCTATTTTTTTTTCTACATTTGTCAGGAAATTTAAATGCAATTACAAAGGTTGAAAACCACAACATTGAGGATCATTTTGTCATTTTTCAATGTAATCTCCGCCCATCTCTACAGTTTAGGTCCATCTTTGAACAAGGGCATGTATCCCAGCACGGTAAAAATCACAGCTCTGCTTCCTAAGCCATTAACGCACGGATGTTTTGACGGCCTCCTCATCTTCAAAATGAATCCCACGATGAGCTTCTTTTAGTGGCCCGAACAGATGGAAGTCTGATGGTGCCAGGTCAGGGCTGTATGGGGGATGAGGCAAAACTTCCCATCCAATTTTGACAATCTCGTCAGAGGTGTGACGACTGGTGTGTGGTCTTGCATTGTCATGCAAAAGAAGAACATCTGCCATTGATTTTGTTGGGCGAACTCGCTGAAGACGTGCTTTAAGTTTTTTGAGGGTTGTGACGTATTGAACAGAATTTATTGTGCATCCCTGCTCCAAAAACTCAACCAGAATCACACCCTCTGTATCCCAGAAAACTGTTGCCATAACTTTCCCTGCCGATCGCACAGTTTTGAATTTTTTCTTCCTCGGCGAGCTTGTGTGACGCCACTCCATTGACTGCCTCTTTGATTCGGGTTCAAAAAAATGCACCCATGTTTCGTCCCTGGTCACAATTTTTTTCAGAAACTCATCTCCCTCCAAACGGAAGCGCTGCAAGTGTTGGGAGGCTATTGTTTTCCTTGCCTCTTTATTCTGATCGGTTAACATTCTTGGAACCCACCGTGCACAAACTTTTGAGTACCCCAATTGTTTAATAATCGTGATCACACTGCCTTTACTAAGAGAAATACTGCGACACACTTCATCTGCAGTCACCCGACGGTCACCACGAATGATGTCATCAACTTGCTGAATGTTGTGGGGAGTCACTGCACTCACCGACCTGCCGCTCCGCTTTTCGTCAGTCAACGGTGTTTGCCTTCAGCTTCCTTACAACGACGAACCCATCGTCTAACAGTGCTGACATCCACTGTCACAACACCATACACCTTCTTCAGTCTTTCATGAATGCGTATGGGCGTTTCACCTTCTGCATTCAAGAATTCAATCACACAACGCTGTCTCAAACGAACATCGATGTCGGCCATCTTACAAACTTCTGCTGTGCTGCCACCTGTTGACACAGAAAGTTACTACTGCAGTGGATTGCCGAAGAAGGTTTGAGGAATGGCGCCAAATTCAAATTTTTCACTTAACTTAATTTTTTTAAGTAGAAAAAAATGGGAGGCATTACTTTTTGACCGACCCTCGTACTAGCTGACATGTCTTGGCTAGGAATGCCCTTTGTGTCTTTTGTCTTTGTTTCGTCGGTGAGAGGTTATTTTGCTTCCAGGGTGCTTCATAATCAATTACGCGTAAAGTTTCTCGCTGTTCTTGGTCTTAAAATCTTACTGTTCACTCTAGGCTCTTTTACATGCTGTATATTGCCCATCTAGCCATGTTTTTATTTTTTCAGAATTTCTAACGTACTGCACCATTTTACAATGTCGAATGCTATTACTAGGTCGACAAAGTTTATAAACCTGTCAATTTTCAGTTCTCCTCTAATTATCAAACGCAAGGTCAGAACTGCCTCTGGTGCCTTCACCCCGAGTTCAATTCCCGGCTGGGTCGGAGATTTTCTGCACTCAGGGACTGGGTGTTGTGTTGTCCTAATCATCATCATTTCATCTCCATCGACGCGCAAGTCGCCGAAGTGGCGTCAAATCGAAAGACTTGCACCAGGCTAACGGTTTACCCGACGGGAGGCCCTCGTCACCCGACATTTCATTTCACCTTACCTAAAGCTAATCTGATTCTCTGAGAGCTGCTAAAATTTCTTCAACATTCTTCTGTTACGCTTGTCAGCAACTTGTCTGTATAAGCTGATAAGCTAATGGTGTAATAGTTCTCGCACTTGTCAACTCTATCTTCAGAATTGTGTGGATGATTTTCAAAGTCAGATGGTACGTCGTAAGCATGATTCTACACTCAAACTTTAACCGTTTTATTCCCGATTCCCCTAATCATCATAGAAATTCCAATGGAATATTCTCTATCCCTCCTTCTTTAACTGAGCTTCAGTCTTCCAAAATTCTTAAATCACAGCTAGTACTGGATCCTCTTTTATACAGACTCAAATTTCTTCTATCCCTTTAGACAATTCCTTCCTCTCGTAGAAGCCTTCAATATATTCTTTCCGCCTACCTCCTCCCTCAGCAACATTATAAATTTGAAGAATTGCAGTAGTGATGACGTCGACCTTGCTTTTAATTTCACAAAAAGTAGTTTAGAATTTTCTACATGCTCAGTCAGCCCTTTCTATTTTTATATTTTTAACATTTTTCGTGCAGCTACTTCATCCTTCACCTTCACTTTCCTGCACTTCCTATTTATTTCAGTCTTAAGAGCTCTATATTATGTATTCCTGTCTGTCCCCAACATTTTTCTTTCGTCTATCAAAATATTTCTTCAGTTACTCAAAGTTTCTTCGAAGTTATCTTCCTAGTACACGTCTTTCCAATATCTGCGATTGCTCTTTCTGGCGATCTCCTTAACTGAATTGCTTACAATGTTATTCCGTATCGGAATATCTACATTTTTAGCGGACTTCGTAGTATTCCACTTACTTCCAAACATTCTTCTGCATGATTCTCTTAACACGTTCACGCCGGCGTTGTAAATTTTTTCTTGCGGTAGGGTGGCGCTCTTAGTCGTGGTTGTCTTCATCTGGCGGCACTGCTTTCCCTGTTTCTCACCGTGGGCAGCGGTCGTATTTAAACGCTCTGGGTTGCTAATTTAATATATTGACTTGCATTTGGAAAGTGACGGCGCAAGTCCATTATTTTTAAAACAACTAGAAATCTCCAAAAAACTTTATACTAAATGTCTCACAAATGTGATGTCATTTGTTCTGAAAGCTATCTTGTTGCAATGTCACACAACATATATTAATAGCTGTTCGTCGCTGATACGTAACACAGCGTAACTTAGTGTATTGCTGGTAGCATAATTGGTAGTCTGTCGTGGGCCACGACTGGTGGTCCTACATACCGAAGTGAACCTTTAGAACTTGTCTACACTTAATTACTGAATTGTGATCCGTATTCTCCAGGTGTGCATTAAAATCCAATATGATATCGGAATTGATCTGACAGTAACGCCATCCAGCTGGAAGCTTCCTGTGTCTTTGGGCTTTCCCATGTATAACTCTTAATCTTCTGCTTTTTGAATAAAGTACTCGCTATTACTACCTGAAATTTAAGGCGGAACTCAGTACTCTCCACTCTCATCTCCCCTAACAATATATTCTACTCCTTCCCCTACTACAGTATTCCATTATTGATTACTGATTATTAGTGTTTAGTCTAACTTCACATGCTGAATTACGCATACAGTATTCTAGATATTCTTCTTCCGAAGTCTTTTGCCAGTGGAGATATCACGACACTTCAGAGACCACATCTCCTGTGGCTACATCTGCACCTTCCAGGCCGTTTCCCCAGGGGGCTCGCCACTCTTTGGCGGGTTTGTGCTTGGCTATGACAGGGCCCCAGCCTTTCAGCATTTTTCCTTTCCGTGCTGTATGCCTATCCTCTTGCTACTCTCCTTCCCCTTCTTTGGAGAACATGTCTGGGGTGTTACTGGGTATGTTCTGCATTGTCTGACGCTGATGTAAGAACAGTCTCACCCTTTTTTTCACTCCCTATTCCTTTCGTATTTTCCCTTCTCCTTCCTCTGCTTCGGCGTTTGAGGTTCCTCTTTTTCTTCTTACTCCCTGCGCGCTCCTGAAGGCCGGCCCACGCGTATGACGCGTAACAGGTGACTAGTAATGCGTAATTCCCAGATCCGGGAAGATGTGTGGGGTTGGAATGTACCCCCTAGTACAGGCCAAGCCCAGGGAGAGGTGACTGCCTGATCGGCAACCTTCCCAAATTGCCGATTGGTCCCTCCTTAAGGCGTTCAGGTGGTGTGACCCAAGGTGTGAACTATCACCTAAAGTGGGTGTCCCCCTTGTGAAGAGAGGCCCCCTGTTGGAAGGAGTGTGCTATTGGACATGTTGCAAATCGTGGGGATTTGCTCGCAATGAGTCAGTCATCTCCACAGGCAATGTCTACGAAACGTAAACGTAATGGGTCTCACGATTCAAAGACCCTTCCTACTGTAGTACGGTTCCTCACGGTCTCACACACTGAAGACGGCCAGTCCTTCGTCACGGTAAATCCGTTCATTATTCAGAAAGGTGTTGATGCAATTGCCGGCCTTGGGAAATCCTGCTCTCGTTTACGGAGTGGCACTTTGCTTTTGGAAGCAAGTTCTGATTCTCAAGCACAACAGCTGCTTGCCGCCTCACTTCTCCACAGCTGCGCTGTGTGTGTTAAGGCCCACAGAAATATAAATTCTTCCCGTGGTGTTATTTACACTACGCTGCCCGACAGTCTCCGGCTGAAATCCAATCTTACCTATCTGATAAAGGTGTCATTGCCACCCATCGTGTAGTGAAAAAGGTAGAATACTCCTTAGTGCTCACATGCACTCTTCTTTTCACCTTTGATAGTGGCACTTTTGTTGAAGATCAAAGCAGATTATGAAATTATCACAGTTCGGCCGTAACTCCGAACTCGACGCCCTGCTAAAAGTGTCGTCGTTTCAACCACACTATAACGTTTTGCCGACACCCAGCCAAACGTGTAACCTGTGGAAGGGATGAGCACAGGGGCGATTGTGTGCTGCCTCCTCCCTGCTGTATCAACTGCAATGGCAGCCATGCCGCCGCCTCTCTGGATTGTTCCGTATATCTTGATGAGTGGGCTGTCAGAGATAGGGATAAAGGAAAAAGTGCCTTACCCAGTCGCTCGCAAGTTACTGGCTAGTCTCAAACCCGGTGTTCTCCCGTCACACCTATAGTTCCCAGAATGAGATTTTCACTCTGCAGCGGAATGTGCGCTGATACGAAACTTCCTGGCAGATTAAAACTGTGTGCCGGACCGAGACTCGAACTCCGGACCTTTGCCTTTCGCGGGCAAGTGGTAGAGCACTTCCAGGAAGTTTCTTTACCTATAATTCTGTTTCTGTTACCCCCTCGCTCCATGAACGACATGGTCACGCAGACATGCGACCTCCAATTCAGCTCTGAGGTCGTGAAATCGCCCAGTGTCAAGGTAGCATCGCAATCCCCCGTCCAGCTGTGCAACAAGCCATCAAACTCTCGCCTCCAGGGGCGAAGCCACCACCCACACAACTGGTAGGTCGGAAAGGACAAAAGTACTCCCGAGAAGGCTTCGTACATGGCTCCAACCAAACAATACCCTTGTCTTCCTCTAATCGGAAAGGCTCGAAGTAGTACACCAAAGGCAAATAGTCTTCTCCTTCGCCAACTCGATCATTCAACGGTGTCCCCACGTGATAACTTAGCCTGGCCGGACTTAGTCTCACTGGTGCGCACTACCAACAGTTTTTCAGCGTTGGACTCCACGGGCTGACTGCACAAGCAAGCTGATGATTCTGTGGACCCAAAGGAGCAAGACTCTACTGCTTCTGTGCCCTGTAGTAACGACTCTACACAGTCCCACTCGGCGGCCGCCGAGTTGACACCCTACATCTCTTCATGATGACTCTCCTCCAATGGAATGTTCGCGGCCTTCGGTTCCACAAAGAGGATTTACAGCTACTTTTAGCATCGCATTGTTCCCTTGTACTCTGCCTTCAGTAAAATAAATTGCTCCCTCACGACTGCTTTGAGATTTCACATTTCTTAAAAGTTCCTTTTGACCTTCCCCCTGAGGTCGGCATTCAATCTCATGGGGGCATCCTGCAGCTCATTCATAGTCAACCAATCTCCCTGACCACCCATCTTCAAGCTGTTGCAGTTTGCCTATTACTTCCCCACCTGACATGTCCCTTCGTCATCCGATGTCACCAGGGCAGACATCCTTCAGCTTATTGGGCAACTGCCTCCCCGATTTTTGCTACTCGGTGTCTTTAAAACACATCTTCTTTGGGGGAGAACCAGGACGTGTCAGAGGTGCCCTCTCGGCTGGCCACCTTAACCAGCAAACCTCATCTGCCTTAACACTGGAGCACCCACTTTATTTTCCAACTCCTGACACATCTAGTCCCATTTGGACCTATCTTTCTGCACTGCCCATCTTGCCCATTGTCTGGAGTGGTCTGTTCTTTCTCAGACCTACTCAAGCGACCATTTCCTGTGTGTTATCCATTTGCTGACTCCTACCCCATCTGCATGCACACCGAAATGGCAGCTTACTAAGGCTGAATGGTGGCTTTAATTCTCCCTGGCGACCTTCGGAAAAAAGGATTCCCCAGTTGTGATCACCAGGTTGAATACCTCACAAACGTTATCCTTACTGCTGCAGAATGTTTGGTTCCCCCCCCCCCCCCCCCCCCCCCGCACTTCCTCTTTACCACGTCGTGTCCCAGTCCCTTGGTGGACTGAGGCATGCCGCGACGCAATTCGCGCACGGGGACGTGCTCTCAGCGTTTTTAACGGTCATCCAACGATGGTGAACCGCACACATCTGTTTATAATGAAGGCAAAGTGTCGTCGTGTTCTTCGGTATAACAAAGAAGCTAGCTGGATTTCATTCACTAGTTGTTTTAATAGTTCAACCACTTCCTCTGTTACGTGGGCCAACCTCCGACGGCTCTCTGGGACCGAGATCAAATTTCCAGCCTGACACCAGCAGGGTACACGATGACAACATCAGCGACTATATCCAACTCCTTGGGCCGCCATTTTGCGGTTATTTCTAGCTCTTCCCACTGTCACCCTGCCTTTTTCCATCGGAAACAAGTTGAGGCGGCTCGGGCGATACCCTTCTCTTCACCGAATCGTGACTGCTACAATGCCGCCTTTACTATGAGGAGCTAGATCATGCTCTTAGTTCAACCCAGTCTTCCGTCCCAGGGCCAGCCGCCATCCACATTCAGATGTTGTAGCACCTTTCTCTTGTGGGCTAGCGCTTTCTGCTTAATACGTATAACTTGATCTGGGCAGAGGGCGCATTTCGTGGATGTTGGCATGAAGCCACCATCATACCCATACCCAAGTCAGGTAAAGACAAGAAACCTTCCATCTAGCTACCGCCCCATCTCTCACCAGCTGCGTTTGCAAGGTCATAACGTATGATTCATGCCCAGCTGGTATGGTGGCTCGAGCGTCACAATTTACTGACGAATGCACAGTGTGGATTTAGAGCGTGGCGTTCTGCAGTTGACAATCTCGTTACTTTTTCCACCCATGTCATACCTTCCGAAAGTGCCGATTGGTCCCTCCGTCCGATTGTCGGGAGGTGTGACCTGAGGTGTGAACAATCACCTAAGGCGGGAGTGCCCTCAGAGACGGCCCCCACAAGGGAGGAGCGCGCCATCGGAGACGACGGTAATCAAGAGGATTCTTCTGCAATGGTTTCCTCGTCTTCCACTTTGTCTGCTCACAAGTGAAAGTTCACGGAGTCTCAACCACAGACAGTTCTTCCATCGTTGCCACAGTTGCTTGTTGTTTCTCAATCTGACTGTCACGACTTCTCCACGGTCAACCCTTTCATTATTCAGAAAGGTGTCGACTCAATTGCAGGTCCTGTCAGGTATTGGTCCAGATTACGGAATGGCACCTTGTTGTTAGAAAGTCAGTGCCCTCCAGGCACAAAAATTGCTTTGTAACGAGGAATTTCAAAACTACCTGTCTGACCAGGACGTCACGACAGTTAATGGTCGTGAAAAGGGTTGAAAAGAACATCATTCCAACCCGTACCGTCGTCTTGACATTTGACAGTTCTACTTCTATTGAACATAAAAGCGGGCTATGAGAATTTCCGTTCGCCCTTACATCCCAAACCCTACGCATTGCTATCGGTGTCAGTGGTTCAATCATACCAGCCAGTCCTGTTCCAATCTGGCCAAATGAGTTACATGTGCCAAGGATGCCCATGAGGGTGCTTGTCCATCTCCATCCCCTCGTTGCATCAACTGTATGGGTGACCACGCTGCTTCCTCTCGAGATTGCCCCATTTTTGAAGAAGGAAAGCTCATTCAGGAAATCAGAGTGAAGGAAAAGGTGTCGACCTTTGCTGCTCGAAAATTATTCGCAAGTCGACAGCCCACTGTGCATCAGACAGGAAAATACAGCACTGTCCTTCCCTCTCCTTGGCCAACAAAGGAGGCAGCCACACAGACTTGAGATCTCACCTTTAGTGCCACGGTCGTCAGATCGGCCAGCGCAAAGATCGCCTGTTCAACCTCCCCACTTTCGCCTGCTCCATCTATGGCTCACCTTTCATCGGGTTCTGCTAAATCTCGAACCCAAGTCAGACACCCGGACTTCCAAAAAAGAGCATATTCATTAAGATTTTTTATGTACCCAACTTCACAACCATCGGCTCCTCCATCTAAACATTGTTTACAGGAAGGCTAATAAGAAACCCAGTTCCTCTCCTTCCACGCCACGGCATGTCTCATCTACAGCACCACCTGGCAGTAACCGCCCTCGGCCTTCTTGTGTCGTCGAGGCGAACTGCTGGTGGCCGATCAACCGGCCGATCGCTGTTGGCAGGAGCTGCTCCTGAAACACCTATGGATCAGGATCTTTTGCCTTCGGCTGAGTGCCGTTCCACGCTGTCGGTCGCAAGCTCTGAGCAGTCGTTGAGTTGACGGCAACCTTGGCCACATTCTTCCACTTTCTGTACACCCTATGTCCATTATCTATTGGAATCTCCGCGGCATTCGAGCCAATCGGGATGAATTGTCGATCCTCTTACGATCCTACTCGCCACTCATCTTCTGTCTTCAGGAAACCAATATGCGTCCCAATGGCCTCTTTGTTCTTCCCCATTTTCAGTCACTTTGATTTGACCTCCCCTCTGTTAAAGGCACTCCAGCAGATGGACTCATGATTCTTCTCAATAATGTTCTCCATTATCACCCAATCCCCTTAAACACTTCCTTCCAAGCAGTCGCTGTTCATCTTTCCCTTTCTGAATACACTTTCCCTCTTTGTACTGTATACATTCCATCGTCCACGTCAATGGCACGAGCTGATCTCCATCTTCTCGGTCAGCTTCCACCCCCCTATTTGCTGGTTGGGGACTTCAATGCCAACCACCCGCTTTAGGGATCTCGACATCCATGTCCGCGTGGCTCACTATTGCTAGAGGTCTTCCACCAAGCGGATCTTGTTTGCCTCAACACTTGGGACCCTACGTTTTTGTCTGCCTCCACGACAAATTGCTCTCATTTGGACCTTTCGGTCGGTACTGCTCCGCTAGCTCGGCGCTTCGAATGGTTCGCCCTTGCTGATACACAATCGAGTGACCACCAAGCCGATTTGACAGTTTTTTCGTCTCTAGCGACATTCGATGACAGTAACTTTCCTAGCGTTGAGGATGATGTCACACGTATTACAGACTTTATTCTTACAGCTGCGGAACGTTCAATACCTCGCACCTCCGAATTGCCCCGGCGCCCCCCAGTTCCTTGGTGGAACGAGGCGTGCCGTGACGAAATACGTGAGCGGAAACGTGCTCTTTGCGTTTTCCGCCGCCATCCTACTTTGGCCAACTGTATCTGCTATAAGCAGTTCCGTGCGCGATGCCGTCGCGTCATCCGCGATAGCTACAAGGCAAGCTGGCACTTCTTTACTAGTTCATTCAACACCTTCACTCCCTCCTCGGAAGTTTGGAGTCGGATTCGACGGTTATCAGGCGCGCATAGTTTCTCCCCGGTCTCTGGGCTCACTGTCGCACATGATACAAATTGCGACGGGGTCCACTAATGTAACTCACTGGGTCGACACATTGCTGAAATTTCGAGCTCTTTATATTACCTGCCAGTTTCTCCCGAAGGAACGTGCAGCAGAAGTGCAACCTCTTGCTTTCTCCTCTCAAAATCGCGAAAGCTACAATACTGTTTTCTCCATGCGGTAACTCCAACATGGCCTCTCTTCTCGCTCTTCCGCCCCAGGACCGGATGCTATCCACATCCAAATGATGCTGCATTTATCGACCCATAGTCTGCGTTACCTCCTTCGCCTTTATAATTGAATTTGGACCGACGGTACTTTTCCCAGACGATGGCGGGAAGCTATCGTCATTCCTGTTCCGAAATCTGGAAAGGACAAACATCGCCCCTCTAGCTATCGCCCCATTTCTCTCACGAGTAGTGTAAGGTTTTGGAGCGTATGGTGAATTGCCGTTTAGCTTGGTGGCTGGAGTCCTGCAGTCTTTCAACACCTGCCCAATGCGGTTTCCGAAAGCATCGTTCTGCAGTTGACCATCTTGTTGCTCTCTCCACTTATATCATGAACCATTTTCTCCGGAAGCGCCAAACAGTAGCAATATTTTTTGATCTGGAGAGAGCATACGATACCTGTTGGACAGGCATCCTCCGCACACTGTTCTCTTGGGGCTATAGAGGTCGGCTGCCCCTTTTTCTTCACGAATTTATGGCAGAGCGCACATTTAGAGTGAACACCACTCTCTCCCGTACTTTCTCCCAAGAAAACGGGGTACCCCAGGGCTGCGTGCTGAGTGTTCTACTGTTCGCCATTGCAATAAATCCAATTATGGATTGTCTTCCTCCCGATGTCCCAGGCTCCCTCTTTGTGGACAATTTTGCGATCTACTACAGCTCTCAACGGACCAGCCTTCTTGACCGACGTCTTCAATGCTGTCTCGATCGCCTCCACTCTTGGAGCCTCGAAACAGGCTTCCGCTTTTCTCCCAGTAAGACGGTTTGTGTTAATTTTTGGCGTCGTACGGAGTTTCTTCCGCCTTCCTTACGTCTAAACCCTGTCAACCTTCCGTTTTCGGACGTCGCTAAATTCTTGGGTCTTATGTTTGACAGAAAACTGTGCTGGTCCTCCCACGTTTCTTATCTTTCGGCTCGCTGCGATCCCTCAACACCCTTCGCGTCCTCATTGGTACCTGCTGGGAAGGGGACCGAGTGGTCCTTTTCGCCTCTATCGCGCCTTAGTGCGCTCGAAATTGGACTATGGAAGCATAGTTTCCTCCTCTGCTCGGCCGTCTATTCTTCAGCGTCTCGACTCTATCCACCGCCGTGGATTAAGTTTAGTGTCTGGAGCTTTTTACACCAGCCCTGTGGAAGGGCTTTATGCTGAGACTGCTGAACCTCCGCTGTCCACACGGTGGGCAGTCCTACTGATTCGTTACGCTAGCCATCTGTCTTCGATGCCTGCAAATCCGGACCATGACATTTTCTTCGACGCCACCTTGGATGTAGGGTATGCAGGCAGCCCTTCCTCCCTACTACCGCCGGGAGTCCGCTTCCGTCAACTGCTCCATTCTCTTCTTGACAACTTGAGGTGCAGCGCCGCCTTGGCTCCGTCCCCAGATCTGCCTGCTCCGTGACCTTTGTCAATTTACCAAGGATGGTACCCCTTCACTTCTTTATCGTCGGGCATTTGCTGCTCTATGTGCACAAATGAAGGAAGCCACATTTATTAATACTGATGGCTCGAAAAACATCGTTAGGTGTAGGGAGTGCCTATGTTGTTGGCGACACCCCAAATCGATTTCGGCTTCCCGACTAGTGTTAGGTTTATACTGCGGAGCTTTACGCTGTTCTCCACGCTGTCCACTACATTCGCCGCCATCAGCGGGTTATCTTTTCAAATTCTCTCAGCTCTCTTCTCAGTCTCCAAGCTCTGTACCCTGCCCACCTTCTGCCTGCACATGTTCCAGTTGGGGGCGTCTTGGTGGCGTTCCTCTGGACCCCAGAGCACGTTGGTATCTGTAGAAATGAGGCGGCCGATACAGCGGCCAAGGCTGCAGTCTCTCTTCTTCGGCCAGCTATTCGATTCCCTTCACCGATCTACGGAGTGTTTTATGTCGTCGTGTTTTTTTATGGCACGCACATTGGTCGACACTACCCCATAATAAATTGATGGACGTGAAAGCTCTTTCCTGTGCTTGGACCTCTTCCTCCCGAACTCGTCGTCGGGAGGAGGTAATTTTAACTAGACTCCATATAGGGCACTGTCTTTTTAGCCATAGACATATTTTAAGGGGCGGTTCTCCTCCACTGTCACCACTGCTCAACTGTGGACGGTGAGACACCTTTTACTTGAGTGACTCTATTTTACTCTGTTACGCGCCCGTCTACAGCTGTCGCCCGATATATCGTCCATTTTAGCAGATGACATGCGCTCGGCCGATCGCGTTCTCGATTTTTAGTGCCATTGAGATGACGTCAGTTATTTGAAGCTCCTTTTGGGGACAACCAACCCCTTTCTGTTGTGGATTTTTAAGCTCTCCTTCTGCTTTTAGTTTATCCAATTTTTTAGGTTTCGTTCCCATTGCTGCTGGTTTCAATTTTCGTTTTTTAACGTTTCCTAAATCTCAGACCGGGCGCCAGTGACCATAGCAGTTTTGCGTCCCAAAGCCAAAACAAAAAACCCTTCAAAGACTGTGCTCTGTATACAGCCAGTAACTTAGTGCAGCAGGTCCAGGAAAATTCGCTTGCTGATTCTTGGTGGAGCCAGCGTGGTGCTATGTGGGTGCCTGGTAATGTCGGTCTTCCAGGAAACGAAGTTACTGACGCTGCTGCCAAGGCTGCAGTCCTCGCACCTCAGTGTGCTAGTTCCTCTATTCCCTCCGGTGATCTGTGCTGCCGTGTGTCAAGAGGTAGGGTCCCTTTGGCATCGCCAATGGTGGTCCTCTCACAGGATTAAGCTCCAGCTTAAGCCTCTCCCAACGCCTTGGATGTCCTCCGCTAGGCCCTCCCGCCGGGAGATTATTTGAACTATGCTGCGTCTTGGGCACTGCCTCTTTAGCCATCCTCATTTGATAATGTGGCAGTACCCCACCACTTCGTACACACTGTGCTAAAGTTTCAACTGTCCGCCACTTTCTGACGGAATGACCATTTTTTTTAAACCGTGTAACTTCCCGCTTGGGTTTGCTGTCTGAGTTACCGGCCGTTTTAGCAAATGACGCGTGGGCTATCGTGCGAGTTTTACTTTTTATCAGCCGAAGCAATATGGCGAAAGCTATTAACTTTAAGTTTAGACCTCCGTTTCTGTATGGGGGTCTCTTTTAGCCTTCCCTTCACATGACTGATTTCAGCTGTCTTCTCTTACGCCAATTGGGACTGACGTATAGTCGTTTAACTCCTGTCTTCGTGTTCTACAGTTTTGACTTGGGCGCGTATGACCCAGTTGTTTTTTGCGCCCTATAACAAAACAAACCAAACCAAACTCAGGCCGTTGATCATTGCTTTTAGGGGCTGTCTCCCATCAAAACTGACATACCTTGGAAGCAAAATGACGTGTAACGTAAGAAGCAAGGACGACGAAATAAATGACATACTAGCACAGGCAGAAAGGGCATCACCAGTCAAGAGAAGTCTTTCAGCTTCAAACATAGTCCTTAATTTGGGGAAGAAATTTATAAGAATGTACATTATGCGCTCAGCATTATGGTAGTGAATCATGGACCATGAGTAAACAGGATCAGAAAATCTTAGCATTTGAGATGTGGTGCTACAGAACAATGTTTAAAATCGCATGAACTGATTAGGGTCTCTGCAGTCTCGGTGAAGGAACATAAGCAAAACACTGTCAAGCAGAAGACATAAAGGACTAACCCCCTTGGTACTACAGGGACACGTAGAGGGTAAAAACTACAGATAGACATTCGGATACATGCAACAAATAAGGGACGAAGGGGAAAGGGCTACGTCGAGAACGTAGCACAGGGAGTGATCTGATTCGGGCTGTATCAAACCAATCACAGAGCTGATGAAAAAACTTAATTCAGTCGTCTGCACACGTTCCGGTGTGTTGCCAAAAACTCCGGATGAATGATCCCTGTTGAGATGAAATGATCTCGCGATTCTGTTAACCGCAACCAACCCGTCAAGTTACTTTCTATGTTATCTACATGCGAAGATAATTCAAAAGTTTTTCCGCTTGTGTGTGGCTGTTGTGGTACCTGAAGTCTTATTTCTGCCTTGCAAATGGTGAAACAGTTTAAATGAATTTAAGAAGCGTACGTTAGCACAAGATAAATAGTACTCCGAATCCGTCTAATGTATCATCTGCTCCATTTTGTGTTACAGTAACTTTTAACATCTAAACACACAGTGAAGTTCCGAAAGATAATGCTGCTACATAATCCGAAAGTGCTTCGAAAAGGAAACTTGGTGGCTTTGAACAGTGAGAGATCGAACATAGGAAACCGTCTGGAAAGCTTGTAAATGTGTTGCAAGGAAGATTGTGCTGAGAAATAATTAAGAAAAAAGATGCTTTGCACCGTTCGAGCTAGAACTGAAGTTACTCAATCAGGCCATTCCTCGCGCAAATTAGTGTCCCACCAGATAAAATGTTTCTCATAGCGCACATAATGCACAAAACTGCTCAGCCTTCAGCTCGGCTTCGATCCTTACTACCGTCCCACGTCCAGTTGCTGTATCGCTCTTTTGTCTGGTTTTAGGAAACCAAATGAATACCTTTGGCAACTGTCTCTGGCGGGCCTTTTGGATTTGCGCGCGCAATGGCCTGATAGGCTAACTTCAATCCTAATTAACTCTGAAACGGCGCAACGAACCAGAATTAGTTTCTGAACAGTTACTTCTTGGCACAACATACCTTGCAACTCCTTTCAAAGCTGTTCCGCTGTCGCTGACCACTCTGTATGAGGCGTTTGTGAGAAAAATTTATGCCACAAACAATGTGAAAAAGGTGTTATTAAAACATTAATGTAAAACTACTTAAAACAAAGGCCTGGTTTCAGATTTTTTACACACAGCCTGCACTGCAAATACAGGTTAAATGTATGATCTACATATTACTATAGTTCAGGGTTTACACTCCACAGGCAAGCGCATGGCTGTGGCCACGTTATGGTGTGACTGTCCACCTTCAGAGATTGATGGAGACATACTTGACATACGTCCTCCTGCTGAAGCTGTATCGTAAGGAACCAGGAACTACCTAAATTTTTTGGTATAAAAACTATTGGCTTCAGTCTATAATGCTCTTCTAGCATTCACTCGTCGCAATCTAAGTGCAAGGCTTCGGAGGAGATGGCCTCTATTTGGTCACGAAGTGCAGAAACTTTCGTTTAGACATGCAACGGCTCTGTCTTCAGACAGTACAAAAAATCTTCGAAAATGACTAGACAGCAATGGTCTGTCATCGAGAGAAAGCTGTTTTACGATTCTTAAAACTTTGTCTGTCGGTAAACTGAAGAGCGAGCAGCGCTTGTGGTGAAGGGGCGTTTCGCGGAAGAACGCGGAATAGACTGATGCCTGGTATGGAGATCGTCGTGGTGCAGGCGGAAGTCTGAAGTCCAAGAAAATGCGCTGCTAATGACTGTATTATGTTAATATATGTGCTGCCCACAACGCGCAGATGTATATGTGGTATCTTCATTATCCAGCATGTGATCCACGTGACATCGTTACTTTACATACAGTGGAGAATTTCTCATTGGATTACCCGGGCTTGTTTATTGCAGGCATTATCCCATTTCTGACACTCAACACCACCACCATTTATAAAGTAGACAAAACATAACTATTCTGGCAGTTAAAACAACAAATGCAATGAATATGTTTACGTTGGACAGGCGGTCGTTTAAGCGGACCTGGACGTGAAATGACTGAAATATTCTAAAACATTTTTGTCACCACCTGAGACATTTTTCTCCCGTTTCAAAAATGTATTTTTATCTACTTCTCAATTGTTGATTTGGTCTTAAACGCTCTCCGAACAAATGTGTGCGAACCAGTCACGCTCATGCGACAGGCAAGGGATATCACCATAAACATTTCTTGCCTGCCACAGTCGTGGAAACAATAAAACCAATATACAGGGACCTTGCAGATACAAAATCACTTAGTAAATGTCTACATGGCAATGCAACAAACGGTAATGAAAACAGCTGCATGTGGCAAAGAGTACCAGAAACGGTGTTTGTTCGATTGAAAGTACTCAGGTGTAATGCAAGCTGTCATGTTTCAGTGATGGTGTAATTAGCAGCACAAAACTAATGGCCAAACTAGGCATCCAACCAGGAAATAAGATAGTTTTGTTGACTGCCAAAGATTGTCAGCAAGTAGTTGAAGCTGAAAGGGTTGAGAAAGTCAGCACTAACGGTCCAGAATAAGGAAAAGATACCTGAAAAAGTCTACAGAGTATGAAGCCGCTGGTCCTTAAGAATAATGCTGCTGGAATGTTCTGAAAAAGGCATACGGTGAGTCAAAAACACTGAGAACAATCTCATTTTCTAGAGACTGCATTTTCAGGATATTTGGTACATGCATCTTCACAATGACTTGAACTATGTTCACCAAATTCCTCCAAAGTGAACAGCCTATTACACAGAATGTCGTATTTCCGAAAGTATAACTAATAAAGAGCTTTACTTGTACAAATTTGTCATTCAGGGTTGGTACAAAAGCGCAACTTCCTTTGCATTCTAGATAGAATAGAGTAACACGCGATAAAAGCGAGGCATAGATACGCAGTCCGCTATCTCCAGGTCCCCTTGGAACGAGATATATAAGACACACAAACAGAAGCGAATAACCTTTCAATTTTCAGTACACAATTGAAAATATTGAGAGAAATTTCACTACATTACATGTCTTCAAAGGCCAATTGACGGACATGCCAGAAGAAATACCTGTACAAATCTATATTCACACGACTAAATTCTCAGAACAAATGTTAAATCAACAAACAGAACCGCGCAGCAGAAAAATCATAGAAAATCTCCATAGCACCTTAACCAGCACTTAATCCACCATGCATTAATCATTATACGCGACTACAAACTATTCATAAAATGGCTCTGAGCACTATGAGACTTAACACCTGAGGTCATCAGTCCCCTAGAACTAAGAACTACTTCAACCAAACGATTCATAGAAACCTTAAAGAGTACCTTAATCAGCATATGAATCGCAACCTATACAGTGAGAATTATAACAGCATTATACTATTGTATGTAGATTTAATTGAAGTACAAATTACACAATGGGTTGCTTTCAAATAGTGCTGGGAGGAAATGAAATATTCATTGTACAGCTGTGATGTGACGGAACACTCTTAAATTGGATATAGTCATTGATCTTAATACAGTCACGAAGTAAATTGAATACATCAATGATTATATAAGACGTAATAAAATTCATTGCATCAGCATCTGTCAATTGTGATACTAAGGGTAAATAAGCCAGCGTGACGCACAGTGTAGTTAGCAGAGGAACTTCTCCATTATATATAAAATATCGTCGTCGCGTAAATCACGCCATGCTGGGCAATGAAGGCACAAAAATTAAGGGAAAGACATACTAAGCAGAGATGTCAACATAGTACAGTAATGGGTAACTCTAATTGTGATATTTTAACGCAGATCTGAGATACGTGTGAGTGTTACGACATAAATAGAACTGTCCACACCACACACATTCTGAATTCAAAATAATTATGTAGTTAGCATATGAACCATACTATTACTGATAGGCTAAATTTATTATCTACATTCGACGCATCGCCTCATTTCAAATACTCTCTGTAACAGGTGGCATCTGACAAGTCAAATCCTGAAACTTGTCAGCCAACAATAAGTAGCAGTTCTGGTGTAAACTTCTAAAAATGTAATTTTTCAGCTCCTGTAAGAGGAATATCATACCTCTGTATCAAACCCCATTAGCCGAAAACCGAACGGATGCAACTCTTATATAACATACGATAATGGTATTGGTTTTAACAATTCTCGGCAGAATCACTTTAAAACGATATATTCCAAATCGGATTTCAGCATTCTGGAAAAGGTACGTTCCCAGTTTCAGCATAATTGCCTATTTCTTTTATTTTTGCTAATTGTTGTTTCCTTGTAGAATGCGAATGTAGGAGTGTTCCTCGCATACACTGTCTTGCTGCTGTTCATTACGTGGCCATAGCGTGGCTCATGTAAGCACCTTTGTCCCAGAAATGTTTTGCCTCAAACATTGCCGGGCAGCAGTTGCCGGGAATGTTACCGTTCATTAGACTGGAATTCGTATGGCCGTGATTGATATTGCCAGGCAATACTGCCGGCCTATACTGCCAGCAATAGCGAATTTTTACAGATCGTGTAAACGTACTTGTACGTGGTGTACAGGTGAAGGGGACCAGTGATATAATAAGATTTGTAATGACACATTATTTACTATGAGAAGTGTCATTTTTTCTGTTGGCTTTTACTTAGTACCGTATCTTCAGAGACTACAATCAAAAACAGAAAAACTAATTTGCAAACATACAATTTAAAGATATAACTGTTTCTATTTCACAAAGACTACTTCAAAGTAAACAAAGTAAAATGTGGTCCAAAGCCTTGGATCAGCATATGGTGCATGTATTGAATCTGACGTGTTGTCATACTAAAAGCCCGGGGTTAGGCACGAATATAGGTGAAATTAGCTGTACACGGCTTGTCGCGTCACACCTAGCGCTACATCCGAGCAGCCTTAATCTCAAATTATGCGACAAATCACATTACATATACGTGATATACCAAATATATATACTCCATGTCCGCAGCTCATGGTCTAGTGGCAAGCCGGCATGGTAGCTGAGCGTGTTCGGTCAGAGGGTTAGCTGCCCTCTGTAATAAAAAAACTGAGTGAATGGATCAATAACGAACTTCAACGGGCGTCAGGGCACGTCCGCCACGAACAATTGCAACGAACTATAACGAACAAAATGAGACTACAAAAGAAAGTGGCTAGCATTGCTGCCTCTGGATCACGGGGTCCCGGGTTCGATTCCCGGCCGGGTGGGATTTTCTAGTGAGTCAGTGTTGTAGCCAGGCTTTGGACTGGCTAAATGGTGAGAGCAAACTGTCATTTAGAAGTGTTTCAAATCAATTTGTTTGTATTTACTTTTTAAATTTTATTTTTAAATTTGTAAGTTACTATGAGTATTTACATTTTGTACATTGTTCCATATAGATCGTCCAACACTAACATAGGCCTTCGTTCAAATTTTTGATCACAAGAGATTGCTTTCAAACAAGTCCTGATGTCACCATGCTCTTCATACTTTCTATTTTCTCCAGCCTTTCATAAAGTTTCATATAAGTTGTTTTCTTTCGTTTGCCTTCCATACTTAATTCTGACCTCATTAAGGCACATGCAGAGTTCTCTGCTTGTCTTCTTACACTGGATCACGTCTTTAATTGTAGGCTTCTGTTTTCCTAGATTATTATTTTGTTGTGCCAGTCTTCTACAGCGTTGATGTAAGCGCGCCGGCTGTAGCATTTCCAGAGACTGACCGGGTTTTCGTCATATTCCAACCCACTATCTACAAAATAGTGTAAAAACTGAGAAAGCTTGGCGATATCCGGTGCTTGTGACTGCATCACGAGCCAGCCATAGCAGACATCTTCAGGTCGATGGAACGCCAGATCAGCACAAATGTGAATTTGTAGCCTTACTTCATTTTCTCTGTGTTCGCAAGTCAGTCCCAAGCCTTGCACTTTCCTCCAGAGATTTCTTCATATGAAAGTGGCAGCCATGCACTTCAACCGACGGGATCACAACTTTTAGCGCAGAAATCGCAACTGATTAGAAATCAGCGGTGACATTATTAGGTTTCCTTTCTAGTACAACATCCATAACATTGAGGAAAAGGCAGATATGTTTCTTTTCTTTTGTTTGGTATAGAGGTTTTTTTCGTACTTCGAACATCTGAAGTCTGCACGACTAGTATAAATTTGAAAATTGCTTGCTACAGCATTTGAAGGTTCAGTCCGTAAGTCTTGTTCAGTCTTCAGAGCCTCTCGACGTGCTTTTCCGCTAAAAACCATCATCAAAGCCTCGTTTGGACCTCAACTTCAGGACAGTCTGGTAACATTTCGAACGACTGAATAAGTTCTTTCCAACAATGTTAACTAGTTGCGAAAGAAAAATCCACTTTGCACTAAATCAGAAATAAATATTCCACTGCCTTGTACGTGAGCTTTTAGAGCTTGTAAATGAGTGTATAATAACCACTGATTTTCTGGGACAGTTTTCATTTCACCGGTAGAAACTGTATTCATTAAGAGGTAAAACCTACCTAAATCATGGCTACTTCAGTCGCCTAAACAGTAGCCTTCCCAGTTTCCTTGGAGATTCTCCATGCTCTCAAGACCCTTCATTAAACACTCTGTTCTTCATATTTACGCAATTTACACCTGAACGGCACCAATAAAAAATTTTAAAATTGCTGCACCGTGAACACCAATCATGTTGTCGCTACGACACTCACTGTCTAACTGCCGAGCACCGAAATATGAAAAACAAGGTCTGACATACAGCACTGCAGTCAAAAGGAGCCATGGTAGACAGAGCCCCATGTCGCCAGTGTTGTGGCTATTCCTAGACTACAGCTACAGTGCAGTATAAGCTGCACAGTTTACTTCCTGTAAAAATGAACCTTTTGTCATTTTGTCTTCGGAGGAGGGCTGGAATTTTCAGCCGTTAAGGTCTTCTAATACACGTAAACAAAAAACATGCAATTAGGGTCACTATTCAAATTGTTGAATGTGTGTTTAAAACTTTGAAAAATAATTTCAGATCATCTCCCATTTAGTAGAAAGGATCTCTCTACGTACGGAGAAGAAAAAGGTCCATTACTGCCAGATAAAATGTTTCTCTTTTTTGTCACACTGTACTTCGTAAAGAAAGGGCACTCGGTATACCTTCAACGCTGCCTTAAATACTTACAGAAAACGCTGAAGGAAATGTAATGGATCACGCTGACAGAGCTACAGCATTTCAAAACTTCTTATCACATGTTACCTTTTTGTGTTTAGTTAAATGGATTACTCAATTTGCCCTTACACGTAATGCCGCACACATTGCTTCTCAAAATGCGCATAAGATGAAGTTAAATTCCTCTCTGAAGTAATGTTCTTCAATTTACAAGAACGAAAGCCTCTCAGATCTTAGAAGTCAATTTTCTCATTTTTTTCTGCATAATCACAAGTCAGCCTTCATTACATACACTTCCGGTAACAGTTAAGACCATGATGGACAACTTACAGAGCGGACATTCCTTTTACTGCTGTGCGTTTGTACATCTGACTTCAATTTCTTGCTCTAGCCACTACAAAAACCATTTTCAATTCTTCGTGGAGAAAGACAAATCTTTTATCCCTTGATTATCCATTCCTCTGATTCAGAACCAGTTATGGTATATAGGTCTCTATTGCTTCATAGAAATACTAAGCTGAAGAAACTTCAGTGAGACATTAAAGTGCAAGGAGTGGAATTTTGTAGTGTTAAATCCTATGATTGTTTCCAGGCTTACTTCTGCAGCATAAGAATTTGTTCTTCTATCTGCATATTTCCTTTCAAATGATGGAAATTTGATGCGGATGAGGCTTACGTAATTTTCAGGAGAGGGTTACTGATACTGCCGTATCACTTTAGGACATGGTGTAAAAATAATGAGGATGGTCATTACAGACTCAAACCGGTCATCGTCTGAATTCACATTGTGATCAGACTGGAATAAAAAACCATTTTGAGGTTTAAAAACTTGGTTTTCTGAACTTGTTAGCGATGCCAGTTCTAAATTTTAAAGCAGACCTAAAAGTAGCTTCGAAGGTTTAACCATATTATGTAACATTGTATGAAATCATCAGCAGTAATGATCTCCTCACAATTACTACAATCTGAAACGTCTTATGGACCGTCTGCAGTGCCAGCCCACGCACTCATTAATCCATGGTGTTTAAAGATGGTTTTAAATTATTCTACTCAATTATTCGCATTATTATAATAGAAAATTTTCGAACGGAATAAAACTGAAGTGAGACAGATTTCACATTTTTGAGGGCAGGTAATAAACTGTGATTCCTCGTAGAAATAGGCGTAGAAACTTATTCATAGAAATCAGTTCACTGGGCCTCCTGTAAACGCACTGGACCGAATGTTGTAATGTCTTTAAAAGTTCCATATTAAATGTAAAGTGTCGATTGCTATATTTATGTTAGGCTAAAATTTCAAAGGCCAACAGCTTGATTGTGCTAGTTTCAGAATTTGGTGGTAGTTTTACTTCATACTGTGGCTATACTTTATCTGCAGAAGATAGGAACGACGACGTTTGAACTCGTTTGTCATCCCAAAATTGGATGGATGAATATTCGTGAAAGCAAAGGCTTACCACCCGTCATAGTTCGTACATAGTCATGAATGTGGTTACTAAACTGATAAAAAATTTTCGTATGGTAATACACTTAATGGTAGAGATAATGAAATTTGAATTGTGACTTACTTCAATGCTAGTAGTGTTAAGGCATTCACGTTCGCCACATAACAGTACAAAGAAGTATTTAAAGTCTCTTTTATTTAGCAGTTATAAACGTGGTGGTGGTGCTGATTGCAACCCATACTGGAATACATTGGATACCGAGTCGCCCACCACAGCTTGCTGCAGCAGGTGTCCCTGTGAGCACTGAACTTCAACCTCTGTATGCACATACAACCGAAGAAAATCCAGAGAGTACTGGTCATTCTGCCGAGACAGTATTGGTCACTGATGAGGCGTGGACCCTGACCCCGCCACCGTCTTACGAAGACGCCGTCCGAACACCGTCGCACGCAACTGGTGCCACCACGTTTTGGCAGCAGGAGAACCAAGGTGGAGCCATAAACGTCAGTTGGCCGTGGCGCTGGAGGTTATTTCGCGAGGCAGCCAGGGCGGCGGCAGCGGCGACAGTGACAGGTGGTATCGAGCTCCAAACGTTGGGAGTTATAACTGCTGCCCAGTCGGAAACAACTGAAGCTACAACTGCTGCGGAGCTGCAGACATCGGAAACTGGAATCGCTGTTGCTGAGCCGCAGCCGTCTAGTGGCAGTGAACACGATAGCGCGCGCCGCACCGGGTGGCTCAGTCGTTGGCGGTGGAGACGGCTTCTCGAAGCAACGAGAACTGCTGCAGAGGAACGATCCAGTAGCGGCGGACAGGAGCCGCAGCAGCTGTCAGCGCCTCGGCGGCGTGCTGTTGGTGGGTCGGAGCCTTCCGCTGACCAGCCACTGCTCCAGCCGTCACACTAGCTGACTGCTTGTCTGCGTTTTACGTGTGTTGTATTGTACTTCAGGTGTTAAAAAATAGACTACCTACGGCTTGATTTAAACAATAATTTGAAAAATCTTGTACTGCATGTGATCAACTCACAATGAAGTACTATTTTTAAAATTTAACTTCCACTCTTATGTTGAACAGGGTGGTTTTTATCGTGTTCCTCATAATGTATGCAGGAAAACCTTTTGCTTCTGAGTTTTGTTGATAAAAACGTGTGAAAAATATTTTGTACTGCATGCCATCATCGCAGAATTCTTCGTGTCACTGAGTGCCATTTTTAAAATTGTTTACTTCGGTGTAGGAACTATAAATGAAAACACATAATTAGGCTATGACTTCATAGTTTTTCTTTTCTTAACTACACACTCCTACATACATGCCAGTAAGTCCTTGAAGCATTAAATAACGCAGACATTTGCACTTAAAAAGAAACTTGATAGAACCTGTTCTATTACAAGAACTCTTCATATTCCCCAGACACATTGCAGTTCTGATTTATTCTCGAAATAAAGCAGCTTCACCCATGTATATATTGGTGCTATTACTATAGACTGACTCGATCGCAGTCGAGTTGAGGCGAACGTGCTGCAATGACAACTTCAAGGACCTGTCTGTAGCAGAAATACTCAGCATCAAGAAAGTCAATTTCCCCCACTAGAACTGACGACCTGAACCAAATACCTTGAAATTAGTCGTAAAAGAGATTCTCGGTTTCAGCTAATCTAAATAAGACATCTGTCATATGCATACAAGATGGCCGCCGAGTGAGATCACAGGTATTTTCTTCGTCCGCTAAAATAACTTATTTAAGAGGAAATAGTGCCAAGTTTAAATATTCTTTGTTTTTATTACTTGCTGTAGTGTCCGTTCTTGTCACACAACTGAATATTAGCGTCCAAGCACAGCTTGTTCTTGAAAAAACTTGTTCTTTAGCTGAGGTCCCGATAATCGCGACATAACCCGTAATTTTGCGTGACATAAACACAACAAATTCCATTAAAGTTTTCTTGATAGTGCAAAAATCGTTTAAAAAAGACAGCTACTAGTTTCATCAGTGTCTATTGTCGCAATAAAAGTGTAATTAAACATTTCTAAATCGTATTTAACTAACACATTTCGTATTGTTTACTAGTAAGATAGACGCGATCTAGGTCTAAATTTTCCGAGTTACCAAACGTTTAAAAACCTGACCAAACACGCCTGATAACTTAAATTCTCTAAAATCAAAGTAATTACAAATTCATTCTTCTGTTTTTGCATCTCTAAATCAGTAGAAAAACAACAACCACCGCACATAAGATCTTTGTGTCGTTTTTTTTGCTTGCAGACATACAATCTCGCGACCTTGACAAATTTAAAACATTCTTTAAACTTAACTATTCTTTCGAAACTGACCATGAGTGAGAAATGTGGGAGCTGTTATAGGGTAGTGAGTAGAGGGATTTGTTGCCAATCTTGTAGGAAATATTTTCACTGGGGGGGATGCAGTGGGGAGAATGTTGGGAGAACAGAAGAGGCTCTCTCCTGGAACTGCAGAGTATGCAGTAGGAACATTTTGATTGGGGAGCAGGAAAGGAAAGTCTGTGCCCTTCAGGCACAGTTGGAGGAAGCAAGGAAGGAACTGATAAGGATCAAGGGAAATAGGGGGGAGGAGGGTGGTTGGGAACTGGCAGCTGGTAGGAGGATAGGACGAAAGAGAACGCGATCTGATAGTTTTATCATCAACACCAAAGACTGCCACTGCCACTGCCACTGCCACTGCCAGAGTTAAGTGGAGAAGAGCCTCAGGTAGAACGAGGAGCAGGAAATGTGCAGCACACTTCAACCGAGGCCAAGAAGCCTAGGAATGTACAAAGTGTTAGGAAGAAGAAAGTGCTGCTGCTAGGTAGTAGCCATGGGCGAGGTGTAGGCCCTCAGTTACAGGAAAGTTTAGGGGCAGCGTACCAGGCCACCAGTATCTTCAAACCAAATGCAGGGCTAAGTCATGTGATAGAGGACCTAGGGTCTTTATGTAAGGATTTTACAAAAGAGGACCATGTAGTGATAGTGGGTGGGGCGGGAAACAGTTTGGACAGGGATGGGCATATGAAATAGGTGGTGACCTGGACAAGATAGCTTCCCTGACTCATGGCACCAATGTACACTTTGTTGAGCTGTTCCGGCGTCATGATCAGCCACGCCTTGATGGAGCTGTGAGGCGAATCAATGTGGGGCTGGGGATGGCTCTGAGGACGGCCAACTTTGCTCATGTTTCTCTGGTGCCCGTCGGGACTATCAACAGATGGGGTTTCACTAGGCATGGCCTACACCTAAACAGGACTGGGAAGGGAAGATTGGCCCGAGATCCACCCCCTATACTTTCATGAATCAGCTGTACCACACATGGTCAAATACCTGTTGTCATAGGTAGGAAAAGGAGGTCTTTTTTAGGATAAATCCAGACAACAGGTTCCCTGCCTAAAGAGTATCTCTAGCAGTTCAAAAAATACTGAAACAATCACTCACAAGACAGATTATAACACTTCAAAAATCACACATACCAGATGTCACAAAGAAAAACAAACCATCGGAAAGAGTAACATGGGGCATTTCACAGACTTAACAATCCTCCATCAAAACATGCAATCAATAAAAAATAAAATACAAGCATTAGAAGTTGAGCTCCAATCTTTGAACTGCACAGTGGTTTGTATTACTGAGCACACAGAAATCCAACATGTAGTATTATCATTGTATGAAAGGGCAAACTCTTACTGCAGAACTACTTCAAGGGGTGGAGGATCATGCATTTATATCAGAAAAGGAACACAGTTCAAATCTAGACATGACCTCAGTACAGTAAGTGAAGACAAACACATTGAAATATCAGCTATTGAATTATCAGGGCTCGATATCACCAAGAAATTAATTTGTGTGTGTTTAGATCTCCCAGTGGTAGTGTGGACACTTTTTTCAATAAATTAACAGAAGTTCTAGATAAAGTCTCAAGTGCAAAGGTCAACATAATTCTGTGTGGGGACATAAACATCAACACTAATATCATAAATGAATCCAGCAGCACCTTCATAAATATCCTTCAAAGTTTTGGCATGTCCCTATTGGTCAATAGTGCAACAAGGGTTACTACAATGACTGCATCAGTAATTGACCATGGGGCCACAAATATAGACAGGGAAAAATGTGATGTAGCTGTAAATGTTCTCGGACTATCAGACCATCTCTGTCAAATAACAGTAAAATCAGGCATCGAATCATTCCCTAAACTACAAGCCTATAAACGACATCTATCAGAAATCAAAATAAAAGATTTTTCAAAAGAACTAGAAAAACAAAGCTGGGATGAAGTGTATAAGGAAACCAATGTGAATATGAAATTCTCCACATTGTTTGAATTGAACTTTGAAACAGCATTTCCAAAAGTATGCATGACTGTATCAACATCTCACAAAAACAGATGGATAACAGCAGGTATTAAGAAGTCCTCCCAAACACTTAAACACCTCAGTTCCATGAAAAAATTCACAATGATCCAGAATTCTTAAATTTCTATCATAGATACAAAAAGATTTATAGGAAGGTGCTGATTGCTGCAAAAAAGTCATTTAATGACAAAATAATACATAATGCAGAGAATAAAAGCAAAGCAGTCTGGGATGTTATAAAAAAGGAAACGGGGAGAGGCAAACAAACTCAGAATAACATACTGCTAAGGGAGGGGGATAAGGTAATAAATGATCCACAACACTTAGCAAACTATGTAAACGAGCATTTTTTCAAGTATTGCAGAGAAGTTACAGCAAAAATTCCCCAAAACAAATATAACACTTGCAAAAATTGTTGCACTAGATACAATGATGTTACTTCCAACCACAGAGAATGAAGTCAATAAAACTGTTCAAAAGCTAAAAAATAGTCAGAAGGCTTAGATGATGTACCAATGTGTGTACTGAAACAATGCATAGGGATTATACAAGGCCCATTAACAAATATAATAAATGAATCCTTCACATCAGGGACATTTCCAGAGCAGCTAAAACAGGCAAGAGTTGTACCTTTGCTTAAGAAAGGTAATGCAGAAGACATAGAAAATTACCGGCCCATTTCCCTGCTGTCAGCATTCTCAAAAATAATAGAAGCAATTATGAAAGACAGATTAATGAATTATCTGAATAAATACAATCTTTTAAGCAAATCACAGTTTGGTTTTCGAAGTGGCAAAAATACGGAGTCAGCCATAGTAGAATTCACAAAAGTTGTACTTAATGCTCTTGATAAAGATGAGTGTGTCACAGGCATATTTTTGGATCTTTCTAAGGCTTTTGGTGCAGTCGACCACAAGATTCTGTTAAATAAATTAGAAGCATTAGGAATAAGAGGGGTAGCTAATGACTGGTTTCGATCATACCTAACAGATAGGGTACAAAGAGTAGAGATAACACATACTTCAAATAGATCTAAACATTTAGTAAAATACTTATCAGAACCAAAACATATTAATATAGGGGTTCCACAAGGTAGCATATTAGGACCAATACTATTCCTGATATACATCAATGACTTTCCCAGTAGTGTTACTCATGGTGAGAAAATTCTCTTCGCTGATGACAGCAATATTATAGTCACTGAGAGAACAAGAGAACTCCTCACCGAGAAAGCAAATGAAACTCTCAAGGAAGTTTACGATTGGTCAATAAGCAACAAATTGACATTAAACATAAAGAAAACTAATGCCATGAACTTCAGTTTGAAGAGGAAAAATGACAATGTTAAATTAAATGTAGATGGCACCTCTATAGACTGTGTAACAAATGCAAAATTTCTAGGAATGAATATTGACTCTCAGCTGAAGTGGTGCGAACACACAAAGGTACTTGCAAACAGAATGTCATCAGCATGTTATGCCCTTAGAATTCTAACATCTGTGTGTAACATGCAGTGTCTTTTAGTTACATATTATTCATACGTACACTCAATTCTTAGCCATGGCATTCCTTTTTGGGGAACAAATCCACAAAATATGAACACAATTTTCAAACTCCAGAAAAGAGCCATAAGAATTATAACCAGAAATAGTAGTCGAGCTCATTGTAAAGATCTGTTCAAAACACTGGGAATTTTAACTGCTCCATGTGAACACATTTACCAGTCAGTTGTACACATCAAAAGTAACATTGGCAATTACTGCACAAACAGCACTGTCCATGACCATGCAACAAGAGATACTCAACTTACATTTACCAAGAAAAAATAAACATAAAACTCAAAACAGCATTTTCTACCAAGGAATAAAACTGTACAATAAATTACCAAAAGAGATTAAAGAAATTTCAAAAATACACTTATTTAAGAAGGCAGCTAAAAAGTACCTGTTATGCAATACATTTTATACATTGAAGGATTACTTAGATAAAGCAGAGTAGGAGTTTGATAAAAAAAATGTTATACAAACTAATAATAATAATAATAATAAAACATCCAATATTCCACATAACACCTTCACTTTATTATTTTTCTTTTTTCCTTTCTAGAGACACTCTCCCCTCAAGCTATGCATAGCACAATACTAACACCTCTTCCTCTTTCTGAGCTCAACATCTCACACATTATGAAGGGATGCTGACTCAGTTTTTCAGGATAGCAAATGGGAACTTGCAGTACAGAAAATGGCCCAAGGATCACCTGTGTGTGTGTGTGTGTGTGTGTGTGTGTGTGTGTGTGTGTGTGTAGTGAGTGAAGTGTTATGAAAAAATGTGTGTATAGTGTGTGCAGTGACTGATAGTGAAATATGAGTGAATAGTGTGGCATTACATTATTTAATGAGTTATTTGTAAATAAATTATTGTATACCAGGAGTAAAATCTAATGATTGTCTCTAACTAGAAGTCTGTAAATATATGTGTATACGAATTAGCTTATTGTAAATTGATCTAAGCTTGTAAATACTTTGACATGTCCTACATCCTTGTAAAAAGAGATCTACGGATGAATAAAACTACTACTACTACTACTACTACTACTACTACTACTACATCTGCAGTGTGCTGAACGATCTTGTTCAGAAATATCACACGAGCTTCTACGAATTACAAAACGGTTAAACATTCTCCACATCTCTGGATGCGAGTTTGTCTAACTCTTCTCCAGAATTTTAGAGCGAAGTGAAGTGTTCAACTGTGCTCCCTCTTTTCCTGGGTATGCAAATCATCTTAATGTAAATGAAAGAATTACGCCTTCAGAGCGCGGCTCGCGCATTCGCTGAAATGTCAGCTCCATGTTAATATGGGAACTTACTTACGAAGGGTATGGACAAAACCCAGTTTGATAAGAAACGAATTTACCTGAATAACTAATATCAGCTTCCACTGATTTAACTAATGGTTTTCTATGTAAACTTTGTATTAAAAAAAACGCAAATAGTTGAAAGAACAACAGTGCACGCTTGTCAGTCAGACCAAATAAACCATAATGTAGTTTTTAACAAAACTTTTCTATCAGGTATTGAATGCGCTGATTTCACTTACATTATTAGCGCCACGCCAAATACAGCCTTGGCCCATATATGTGCTGGGCTGCTGGAGAGTGAAAGTAGTGTACTTTCTTCATTTTGGACCAATTTATTTAGGGATGGATTTCATTCGTTTATTAAACTGATAAAAAAAACACTCGACCTGATGTGCTTGGGGTCATGCTACATGGCCTACAGACCTGCAATACTCGTTAGTTACCCAAAGAATGGATGTGTAACACTCTGCCAACACGTAAACAGCCGAAAAAAATGCAGTACACAAACACCAAGCGCACTTAAAAACGCTTTTGAACTATCTTCAACCGCAACGTATCAGTGAACTGTTCCAACGCACGCATGCGCAGACATCGTGGGAGACACGAACACAGGGATGCGAACCATTGCCCTCGGGCTCCTGGCGCCTACAGCCAGGAGGTGAAAGTCGCATCTATTTTTGGAAATACAGTTATAATTCTTAGTATTAGACTGACTTTCACATGTCCATCTAAATAAAAGCAAAGTCACTCTCCGCATGCACACATGTTCACCATTGCGGTCGAGATGCCTTTCTACCTGCGACGACTACCGCAGTCCACTTCACCCTTCGCCCCCCCCCCCCCTTCCTCCCAGGGAGCGTCTCACACCAGACGTGTGTAACCCCTATGTTTGCCTGGTGGAGTAATGGTGGTGTAAGCGTGCGTGGAGAACTTGTTTGGGCAGCAATCGCCGACATAGTGTAGCTGAGGCGGAATAAGGGGAACCAGCCCGCATTAGCTGAGGCAGATTGAAAACCGCCTAAAAACCAGCCACAAACTGGCCGGCTCACCTGACCTCGACAAAAGTCCGCCGGGCGGATTCGTGCTGGGCACCAGGGGCTCCTTCACACTCCGTGGCATGGACTACGTCCCGTATAAAACAGAGGAGAAACGCAAAACATCGAAAGAGCAGTGTTTCGGTACAGATTCATTGAGTAAGCTGATTGCTGGTTGCCGTGAAATACTAAGCACTTTCAGTTGAAAAAAAAAATGTTCAAATGTATGAAATCTTACGGGACTTACCTGCTAAGGTTATCAGTCCCTAAGCTTACACACTACTTAACCTAAATTATCCTAACGTACAATATTTCGTAAAAGAGACAAGATGACATTTGTCATTTAATAGCTGGTTAACGGACAGTTAATTGGATATATTAACATTTCTTGGTTTTAATTGTAGCTATACTGGTGAGCTGAAACATAACTACCCACCGTGAGATATAATGCCCCTTGGTGACGTTGTGGGCACGCGACACGATAAGGTAACTCCAAAACGGAACAGACGAATGCAATCTCATTCTAGCGACTATCCGGACCGCAATTGGGGAAATGCACCGACGTAAGAAACCCTGATAGAGCAGATTATTACGGTCAGACGCCTGGGAACGAGAATCTCGGAAACAGCGAAGCTGGTCTGCTGTTAAGGTGATACGCATGGAAAATAGTTGAACGGTGAAACCCCGAGTAGATGAGTTATTGGACGTCCACGCTCCATTGCACATCGTGGAGGTTAGAGGCAGAGGCTTGCCTTCTCTATAAAGCAGGACTGGCGGTGATCGGTGGTAGATCTGACCTCATAGTAAAATTCTGGTGCACGCACAAGTGTTTTGAAGCAGCCTGTTCAGCGCATGTTGTCGACATGGGGCTCCGCAGCAGACAGCCCCTACGAGTTCTCATGTTAACTACATCATTTCCGATTGTAGTGGGCATTTCATCGAGACTGGGCAGTAGATCAATCGAAGTACGTTGGTTTATCTCATTGTTTCTTGTTACACCAGGTAGATGGTCATGTCCATAAACGCCGTTTCGTAAGCAAATGACCTCTCGAAACATGAACTACTCCACGGATGCAGGTCAGTGGGGATAATGTTACATTATGGAGCACATTCAGCTGGGCTTACATGGGAACTGGGATGGTAATCGAAGGCACGGACAGATGTGGGGTACATGAACATTGTCGGACCACATGCATCCCTTCATACATGATGTCTCCCCCGACGGTTGTGGTACCATCCTGCAGGATAACTGACAGTCAGAATCGTGCTATAGTGACCTGAAGAGAACGATAGTGATCTGATGTCGATATTTTGGTCCGCAAATTAGTCTGACCTCGATCTAGAGGAACACATCTGGGACGTTATCGGGAGCCATCCCGCACCCACTGACCGCCGGCCCGCAAATTAGGGGATAGGGGAATTGCCTGACTTGTGCTAGGCGTTTGAGCCATGTATCTACAGAAAGCTACAAATGACTCGTCAGATCCATGCCACACAGAATCGCTGCTGTACTGCGTTCCAGAGGCAGAGCAACATGTTACTTAGCTGGTAGTCAAATGTTTTGATTTATTAGCCTAGATAGTGAAGAAACTCCGATCTATTAAAAAGACATTTTGCGAATTATTTTCAGCATAAGCGAAAATCAGTAATGAAAGTATTCATAAAAAAATTCTGGAAACTCATTAATTATAACAAACTTTTTCTCTGGCGTTAAAAAAAATAACATAGTCAAGAAATGACGTAACATTTCTGGACAGGATGCTGGAAAGCTTATACGAGAGGTAAAAGATTAACATAATATTTAGAGTACAACAGCTGTCAAAACTTGAGTTCTGCAACTGAAGATGCAATATTACAAAGTAAATATATAAATAGAAAATATCAGATGGTATTTTCTAATTATATATTTATTGTGTAATAAGGTATCAACAAGAAGACAATTACATGGATATAAAAGTATTTTCCGGTAGCTGCTACACTGTACGTCAAACTCACGGAATGGATAGAGGGTAAACCAATAAGGATACTTCTCTAAAATTTGGCTGACTTATTCCTCGGGCATGTCCACAAGGAGCTACATGCTATTTTTTTAATTCTTTAGTTATTCCAAAAAGTGACCAAAATGCACGGCAAAACGACATCTTTGTTTCAAACGTCCACCATTTCATTATTTTGTCAAATTTCAAAAAACTGTGCCACTACTCAGTGCACAATATTCTGAAGATTAAGAAAATTGTCTTTTTCAGATAAGAGTCGCAGACTGCAGAACTTCCATCATCGACAAACGCCATTTTGACAGGGCAGATTAAAGTCGTCAGATGTGGGGCTTATTGATGGCTGAATTTCTTTTTTGAAGAAAAAAAAATACGTGAACGTTGTCCCACGACCAGTGAAGAATGTGCAAAAAGCTTTGTTTATTGCTTCATTAGTCATTCTAAAAATACAGTAAAAGTCGCTTATTTTTTTAGGCTGCCTGAGAAGACTGGACCCTTAAGAAACTATAAGCGCTCTAGTCAATTACTTCGCAGACATCGTTGGATTTCTTCAGCTACTTAAGGCTCCATATCTACCAGGGAACTTCAGAAAGTTGTGATTTATGGGCACTCAATAATGAGGTTATCAGCACTCTTACGAATATTAGTATTAATGAATGCAGGAAAAATTGCATAAAACAAGGAAGTCATGCATTCTCTCCCAACCTCTCATGGTCTAACCATATTATAATAGGCCAAGTAACTTATATTGGATGCTGCACTACGCTTCAATGTGACACGGATATATGGCTCTACTTTGCAACATAATCACCAACTCCCTGTAAAAACGATCAGAACGTTATACTAATCGTTCAGATTCTTGACGATAACACCCTCTCATTGGTCACGGAACCAGTCAAGAACTGCTGCGTAAACGTCCTCCTCACTGGAAAATCTTTTCCCCTGTTGTGTACAAACAATACTACCCCTGCAGGGTAGGCCTCCCCTCCATCGTGTCAACGTTCCGCGTAGCATACATCACGGAGGGGCCAGGAGCAGCGTGTGTCGTAGTGGCCTGAGATTTGTCACACATGCTTTCGTAATCATCTTATACGTTTAAATAATCCCACATTGCACGAGTGCGTATTTGTTATTCAAGCATATGAACAGATCCAGCGCAAGCGCTCGGGCACAGATGATCCGAAGTTTTTGAGACACTCTCTCGGGGTACTGATGCATGTACGGGTAAACAGGAGGGTAAAACTCAGCAAACATCTAGAAATAGTGCTATACCACAGCAGTGGGGCTAATCTAATTCCGTTGGACATAATTACAAAGGCAAATCTTGTGCTCAGTGCTTCGTAACTCGTGATAGGCCGTCACCCTTCTACAAACTCATGAAATGTTTATACTGATAGAAGCCGGATAATGAGGCGAAGATTTGTTACAGAAGCAACGGTGCACCGTCACACACTCTACTTGCACTGGCGACGCCAAAAATATAGTGAATGGATATGATTCTAATATTGATGCTTTTGAAAATAGTATTTAAGTGTTCTTTCCAAAGGTCTTAAATCAGTGATAGTGTTACTGTGATCAGACAGATTAAATCAAAGGTTATTGTATCATATGTTTAAGTATAAAAACATATTGGCGCAGGTTCATTTTTAGTGCTACAATCGCCTACAGCTGCCGACATCATGAACTGGATCTGTTTATAGTGCTTGGTTTCACGGAATTCAGCAAATCACATCCAAGTCACAGACCAGGAATTGTATGTGCGCAACTCTGTACCATGTACAAACAGCTATTTTCAGGTTTCCATTCTAGCGTCAAGGACTACGCAGTGTGCATCTCCTTGCACCCTGATGCAATCCCAAAATTTTGTAAGGTACTTAAGCTTTACACGACGAAGTCAAATAGGAATTGCACCAGCTGCAGGCGGATGGCGGTAGCGGGTGACGCTTTCGGGGTGTTTTTAACATTGTAATTACGTGCAGTGAATTATGTTGACGTAGATTTCGTGGCAATATTCGTTGCGTGACCGGGAAAAAGCGCCTCAAATTGTGTAAATATTCCACAACTGACTTGTCACTCACAGATTGCTTAAGTAACAATATTGCACACAATGTAATCAATTTCCTGACATTCTTTAAATAAATAAAAAACAAAAAAACAAAAAACAAACAAACAAACAAATCATATTCCACAAATGCCCTTGTCTCCCAGAAATTGTATAAACAATAGTCCATTGACTGGAATCGATTTCCCATCAAACAGTCAATCGATCAACATTTCCAGAAAGGGCGGGTGGCAGTATCCACCAATAGGATGCGAGGAATCTCCCACACGCAAAAGGATATCGATTTAATTAATAGTTAGTGTGGTGCAGTGGGGGGGAAAGTGGTACAGAACTGAGCAATAGATTAAGGGGGTGGGGATTTCAGAGAGGAGTGTGGTAGAGAAAAGAGGCTCATAACTCTCATTCAAAAATGCAAGAAATTCAAAATGGGGCATAGTGCTGTTGGGAGAGGGTGGAGGGAGGGTAGGGCTACATGCCAATTCGAGAAAACCCATGACATCATTAGGAGGGGAGGGGAATTAGTTGATCAACAAATTAGTTGATCAACAAATTAGTTGATCAACAAATTAGTTGATCAACAAATTAGTTGATGAATTTTATATCAATCTGATATCAAAATTGAGCTTGTTCTCACTTTTCCCTACTACTTGTGTAAAAGGTGGTAATTCGTTTGACCAGAATTCTTAGAAGAAACGTTGTAAGCTCACCAACTTTTTCGTCAGAATATTGCTTACCTGCCGTATTATCATGCATCCTCCAGTCTTCGAAATATAGCATCTGACTCCACCTGATCTTGACAAATAAAGATGTCCCCTGCCAAGCCACAGTCCCCTGATAATTCTCTCGAAAACCCATTACCTTCCGACAGCACTGTTCCATTAGTTAGAAGACTGTCTTTACCATCACTCATCACTGAGTAGAGTGCTATCACAACAAGTAAAATAGCACACTAACGTACAAAAGGAAATTCACAACCCTGCAGAGTGTAAGAGTCATGTACCGCAAGGGAGAGGATGTTGTTATGGATGCCCGGTATCCTTTCCTACAACCCAAATGCACACGTGGGTTAGTAGGGTCTTTATTTACATGAACTGTAAACTTTACTTAACTTGAATAGAGTCCATGTGTTATGGTTCAAGATCATCAATAACAGTCGTCTTGCGGTCTAATGTAAAGCACAATTCTCGTTGAGGTATACTGGTGCCGCAATAGTCACTGATCTGGTCGGTGTCTACTATAGTTGCCTGTGACTGACTAAAACCTACCTACCTACCTACCTACCAACCAAGACCGGAGAGCTAAATGGTTACAGAACTGTAGCAGAGAAATGGAAGCCAACAATACATTCCAAATTGTGTGAGGTAAGTAAATTACCGTTTAAATTCTGAAATATCGTATGTCTTCTATATAATTCATACAGGGTGTTTCAAAAATGACCGGTATATTTGAAACGGCAATACAAACTAAACGAGCAGCGATAGAAATACACCGTTTGTTGCAATATGCTTGAGACAACAGTACATTTTCAGGCAGACACTTTCGAAATTTTGCCGTTTCAAATATACCGGTCATTTTTGAAACACCCTGTATGTTAATGATTTTCTTTAAAGCTTCACTTTGAGGATTCACAGTTCGAGTTAAGGAGAGCTGATGGAAGGCCGCTAAAACGGAATACCATTCCAACGAAATTTAACGTCCCAAATCCACCCAGACTAGTTCCTTCTAAACGGAAACATCCAAAAGCAAGGGCAACAACTAAGTCAGATGTTAATGAAGGTGTGATATTCATCAACGTTTTTCAGTTTTCATATGTAACCATGTTTCCGACAGAACGCAGTTGTTTATTTTAGATTTATGAACGCAACCTTTCAATCCATGATCAGTTACCATCACTTGTGCAACCTGAAATGATGCTAGTTTATGAGGAGACCAAACTAGTGGCTAGTAAATTGTAGACGTACATAAATTTATATGAAGCACTTCTGTTTAAAACTCTGTTTTCGGCCTACTGCAGTTTCTGTTGATTCTCAGTACTGTACTGGCATGCATTCTGAGAATATGGGTTTGTACAGTCTGTTACTGTGTTGTGGTCAGAGAAATCTTTCATATTAAGAATTAATCGTAAATCGGAAGATAGCGTTTGTCACACCTGACACAGTAATTGTGCTATGCCAGTACTGCAACTGCAAATGCAATGTTGGGATTAGGGAACATGGTTTCATAGCTGAGTGCATGCCAGTGTTTGTTTAAAGGCGATGCTGGTAAAATGGTTACTGTAAAGGCTGTTTCAACTTTTGTCTTTATTTGAACATTTTTAGCTGTGAAATAATAGAGTATCGTAATTATACGTATTTCCAACCATTGAAGCGTTTGAAGAAGAAACACATGCAGTACAGATGAAGATATTCTTGCAAACTTGCAGTTACGAGAAAAGAGACTGAAAGCAGATGTGAGTTTCCATAGTGATGTCACATTTAACATTAATAAAATCCACTAGTGATAAATGTGCTATAATAATCACCATTCACATATGTTTTGATGGTAGGCCCATATAAAATATTCTTCTCTCACCACAGATGAAGAAAATGAAATAGAATATGGCTGCAATGGAGTGTAACATTAGGACATTTTTATACCCAGACCATATAAAGTACACTACTGGCCATTAAATTTGCTACACCAAGAAGAGATGCAGACGATAAACGGGTATTCATTAGACAAATATATTATACTAGAACTGACATGTGATTACATTTGCACGCAATTTGGGTGCATAGATCCTGAGAAATCAGTACCCCGAACCGCCACCTCCGGCCGTAATAACGGCCTTGGTAGGCCTGGGCACTGAATCAGAGCTTGGATGGCGTGTATAAGTACAGCTGCAACACGATACCACAGTTCATCAAGAGTAGTGACTGGCGTATTGCGACAAGCTAGTTGCTCGGCCACCATTGACCATACTTTTTCTATTGGTGAGAGATCTGGAGAATGTGCAGGCCAGGGCAGCAGTCGAACATTTGCTGTATCCAGAAAGGCCCGTACAGGACTTGCAACATGCGGTCATGCATTATCCTGCTGAAATGCAGGGTTTCGCAGGGATCGAATGAAGGGCAGAGCCACGGGTCGTAACACATCTGAAATGTAACGTCCACTGTTCAAAGTGCCGTCAATGCGAACAAGAGGAGACCAAGATGTGTAACCAATGGCACCCCATTCTATCACGCCGGGTGATACGCCAGTATGGCGATGACGAATACACGCTTCCAATGTGCGTTCACCGCGATGTCGCCAAACACGGATGCGACCATCATGGTGCTGTAAATAGAACCTGAATTCATCCGAAAAAAAAGACATTTTGCCATTCGTGCACCCAGGTTCGTCGTTGAGTACACCATTGCAGGCGATCCTGTATGTGATGCAGCGTAAAGGGTAACCGCAGTCATGGACTCCGAGCTGATAGTCCATGCTGCTGCAAACGTCGTCGAACTGTTCGTGCAGATGGCTGTTGTCTTGCAAACGTCCCCATCTGTTGACTGGCTGGACGATCCGTTACAGCCATATGGATAAGATGCCTGTCATCTCGACTGCTAGTGAAATGAGGCCGTTGGGATCCAGCACAGCGTTCCGTATTACCCACCGATTCCATATTCTGCTAACAGTCATTGGATCTCGACCGACGCGAGCAGCAATGTCGCGATACGATAAACCGCAATCGTGATAGGCTACAATCCGACCTTTAGCAAAGACGGAAACGTGATGGTAAGCATTTCTCCTCCTTACACAAGGCATCACAACAACGTTTCACCAGGCAACGCCAGTCAACTGCTGTTTGTGTATGAGAAATCGGTTGGAAACTTTCCTCATGCCTGCAAGTTGTAGGTGTTACCACCGGCACCAACCTCGTGTGAAAGCTCTGAAAAGCTAATCATTTGAGCATCTTCTTCCAGTCGGTTAAATTTCGCGTCTGAAGCACGTCATGTTCATGGTGTAGCAATTTTAATGGCCAGTAGTGTGCTTGGAAAGAGTTCCTGAGTCAGACCCTTACAAATGGTCAAAAAAGCTATAAGATTTGCTCTAAAAGTGAAATGTGCTGTTGATTCAAAGGGTTATGAATATCTGAGGAGCACCAACTACCCACTGCCATCAGCAAGGACCCGGAGGAGGAGGAGGAGGAGGAGGAGGATGATTGAAGCCTACAAATTTGCACCTGGCATTCAGCATGACATTATTCAGTGGTTAAGCGTGAATCTACAGTCTGAATATGTGCAAGGAAAACTGTTGAATATGACAAAGGTTTAAAAAGATGTAGGATTTTTTAGTGAAGAGTTAAGCAGTTCATCAGAGCTGCAGCTTGCCAGTCATGCCTTAGTTTTTATGGTGAGTGGTTTAACAGTGCACTGTAAGCAGGTTGTGGCATTTTTTTTAACTGGGAACACTAACAACCCAAACAAACTTTAGAACACACTCAAGAAGGCAATTGACTGTATACTCAAGGTGTAATAGTGAACTGTATTTCAAGTGGCGTGGTTGCTAGCAGTGTTGGCATTTGGGGAATTCTAGGAATTCATTCAATTCGCATGTAGATGAAGAGTAAAATTAAGCACCCTTACTTGCCTGATGAGAGCTTATAATTTGATGCATATGTGCCCCACATTTTAAAGAACACTAGAAATTGTTGTCACAAAACATAATATTGTCTGTGGCCGGCGTAAAAGAAAATACTCTGTCACAACACAGTTTCACTGAAGCATGTAGAATCTTCAATCAAAATTCAAGGGGAGGGTGGACCTGTAGTTGTTCCAAGTTTGTCAGCTACAGAGATTAATCCGAGTACAGTTGAAGAGATGAGAGTTCCAGTGGCTAGAAAATTGTTAAATCATATGTGGCTTCGGTTTTACAGTTTGCTTCATTAGCAGGGCTTCCTTCAAAAGAGGCTCTAACAACAAGCTTATTTATTAATAATGTTAATAAGTGACATGAAATATTGGTAAGTAGAAATAATGCAGAATCACTCTGCAAGAACAATGTAGATAGGATGATGAATTTTAGACAGATGCTGAAGTGGTTTACAACATTGAGTTTCAGCAACAAGAAGCAGCATATTCCAATACAAGCTGGACTTCAGCTGTCTATTACAACTGCTCTGGAATTTCCACAGACTCTGTAGAAAATGCCTTTTCCCAAGTCCGTGAAGCTGGTGATATTCGTCCTACATCAGTAAAACTAAAACATGTAATCAGGATGATAAGCATTGCACAGTATTCACATGTACCACGACCATCATCATATGCAGTGGATGATGATGATGATGATAAACATAAACATAAACATGAACATGAGCATTACCTCCACTTTTTTTCCAAATCAAAACAGCCAAAGGGTGAGACCGAGTTGGGGCCTCAAGCCTCAGACCTTGTAAGTATTTACACTGTTCAGCTAGCAGGACTGTATTACTCGCCTGGGTGGGTGGTGCATAAACGTATTAGAACTTAAAACACAGTTATATGTAACACATGTATTAAATCAACATATTCTCCAAAACTTTCAGAGAACCTTCCCTATGAGTGGACATCAGCTGCGAATCAAGGGACACTGATACATCCAACAGAGGCTGCATTTAATGTTACATGCAGTGGTGAAAGGGTCTTCCAAAAATGCCGTTTTGAACTATTGGCTATGAGCACTATGGAACTTGACATCTGAAGTCATCAGTCTCCTAGAACTTAGAACTACTTAAACCTAACTAACCTAAGGACATCACACACATCCATGCCCGAGGCAGGATTCGAACCTTCGACTGTAGCGGCTCCAGACAGTTATGAACTATTGAAGTATGAGAATGTGCCTCACCATTTGCTTACAATGTGTCCCACTTGTATTGAAAATGTCAGTGGTTCTTTTTGTCCTGAGCATGATGTCGTGGAATTGCTTTTAAAGACTTTTTTTCTCTGTGAGACTATACGTTTTCGCCAAAGGCTTAAACATGCTTCTCACTAGTATATCAGAAGTCTATGCCAGTAAATGTTCTTTTATGTGAATGAGTGCTGATGTTCAGAAATAATGTTTCGCTACTGTAAGTAGAACGTTGTTTTACCTGATCATTTCCTTTTTTGTGTTAAGCAAACCATCTACATACCTCATATTTTCATTTTTATTTTACAATTGCACATACTTTGTTGTAGCAGTTGCCTTCAGAAAATTGATTTGTTTTATCTGTTGTTGTTGTTGTTGTTGTTGTTGTTGTTGTCACTTTTGGCCATAATTATAATTTTTCTGTAATTGATATGGCAGTAATGTCACAGTAGGTTTAGTCTAGTACATTGAGGTTCAGCTACTACCAGACTTGAAACATGGCAGGTTGGTACATAAAGTTAAAGGAGACTGCTATCAAGTCAGCATGTTTCTAGTATGCTTGCTCTGGCTGAAACATAGCCAGAAAAGTTACTGCTTTTCAGTGACCTAATGAGTTTTGCAATATCTCTAGTAATTGTGTTGGCAAAACTGATGTCAACTGGTGGATTAGGTGATGCCAGTCAAAGAAAATCCACTGGGGTCTGCTTTTGATGGTCCATTTTGTCACTGGTTTTTCTAAAATGTCCTGACACAAGATACTTTGATCCTAGATGTGGACTACCTTTACTCTGCCCCTTCATTGAAATTGTCTCTATCTTGTAAAGATAACTGACTTCATGGTGACGTAAAAATTATTTTCAAGAGATGACTATATTTCTCGGTTATTATGTGAACTTGGTAAACTATTCACTGTTGAAAATACTGCTCAGGTAACTAGTAATCTAAAGTCTTGAGTCATTGTGAACTGTGAATGATGTGCACTGTTAGACAACATATTAGTTACCATAACTAGCGCATTTTTATGTGATCAACTGTTAAAAGTAAAAGTCTCGCACAGCAGCAGTTACGTTACTGATTTCCAGGAAATGTAAATCTTATACCACCGTGTTATTTGGGATTGTGTGTAAGTGAACTTTCTGCATCAATCAGAGTTTACAACAAAAAATTCCAGTTTTAGCAAGTACATCATACTCACTATCCTCATTTATCAAAATAAATATCTGTAAATAATTGGAATTTTCTTCATTGTTAACCGTTTCTTAATCGTGATGCCTCGGTCAGTTGCAATATTGGTTTGGTTTGAAGCGCTGAAACCAAAATTTATGAGGCATGTTGGTTGTACAGAATGTGACCATATTCATTCTCACTGCAATACTGGTATGTATCACTTTTAGCTAAAGATACAATTAGTAAATTGTATTACATTGGAAGGAAAATGGCCTTTTCATAAACAAAATTCTTCTTTCCATAAAGCATCAGGGGAACATAAAGCTATATGTTATGCTTTAAATAGTCTGTAATTGTGCCCTGTCTTCCAGTCACTGAAGCAGAATATTATTAATAAAAAATGTCTGGGGGGGGGGGGGGGAGAGAGGAGGAATGTTGTCAGTGGGATGGAACGTCTAGTGAGCTTTTCTGGTCAGATTTGTTTCGTATGCTAGCATGGTTTTTAATCAGTTTCTTGGTTTTAGGTACATGAAACGGCCCAACTTTGCAGGTAATGAGTTATTAGTGATTTTCCCGTGATACATTACGCAGTTTCTCTGACTCGTTTGTTCACTCTGAATACAGTACATACACTCCTGGAAATTGAAATAAGAACACCGTGAATTCATTCTCCCAGGAAGGGGAAACTTTATTGACACATTCCTGGGGTCAGATACATCACATGATCACACTGACAGAACCACAGGCACATAGACACAGGCAACAGAGCATGCACAATGTCGGCACTAGTACAGTGTATATCCACCTTTCGCAGCAATGCAGGCTGCTATTCTCCCATGGAGACGATCGTAGAGATGCTGGATGTAGTCCTGTGGAACGGCTTGCCATGCCATTTCCACCTGGCGCCTCAGTTGGACCAGCGTTCGTGCTGGACGTGCAGACCGCGTGAGACAACGCTTCATCCAGTCCCAAACATGCTTAATGGGGGACAGATCCGGAGATCTCGCTGGCCAGGGTAGTTGACTTACACCTTCTAGAGCACGTTGGGTGGCACGGGATACATGCGGACGTGCATTGTCCTGTTGGAACAGCAAGTTCCCTTGCCGGTCTAGATATGGTAGAACGATGGGTTCGATGACGGTTTGGATGTACCGTGCACTATTCAGTGTCCCCTCGACGATCACCAGAGGTGTACGGCCAGAGTAGGAGATCGCTCCCCACACCATGATGCCTGGTGTTGGCCCTGTGTGCCTCGGTCGTATGCAGTCCTGATTGTGGCGCTCACCTGCACGGCGCCAAACACGCATACGACCATCATTGGCACCAAGGCAGAAGCGACTCTCATCGCTGAAGACGACACGTCTCCATTCGTCCCTCCATTCACGCCCGTCACGACACCACTGGAGGCGGGCTGCACGATGTTGGGGCGTGAGCGGAAGACGGCCTAACGGTGTGCGGGACCGTAGCCCAGGTTCATGGAGACGGTTGCGAATGGTCCTCTCCGATACCCCAGGAGCAACAGTGTCCCTAATTTGGTGGGAAGTGGCGGTGCGGTCCCCTTCGGCACTGCGTAGGATCCTACGGTCTTGGCGTGCATCCGTGCGTCGCTGCGGTCCGGTCCCAGGTCGACGGGCACGTGCAACTTCCGCCGACCACTGGCGACAACATCAATGTACTGTGGAGACCTCACGCCCCACGTGTTGAGCAATTCGGCGGTACGTCCACCCGGCCTCCCGCATGCCCACTATACGCCCTCGCTCAAAGTCCGTCAACTGCACATGCGGTTTACGTCCACGCTGTCGCGGCATGCTACCAGTGTTAAAGACTGCGATGGAGCTCCGTATGCCACGGCAAACTGGCTGACACTGACGGCGGCGGTGCACAAATGGTGCGCAGCTAGCGCCATTCGACGGCTAACACCGCGGTTCCTGGTGTGTCCGCTGTGCCTTGCGTGTGATCATTGCTTGTACAGCCCTCTCGCAGTGTCCGGAGCAAGTATGGTGGGTCTGACACACCGGTATCAATGTGTTCTTTTTTCCATTTCCAGGAGTGTATATAAATGGGGATCCACCTTTGAACCCTATCCCTGATGTGATGCATGGTGGTGGATCCACCTAAAAGCTATATCCTGGTCCTATCCTGAACATACCCTGCGCCATGGGGATCCACACGTGAAACTGACACACACACACACACACACACACACACACACACACACACACAGAAAAGGGCGCAGTTGCACCGGGTGTTGACAGTTGTACTACATATACAAGCAACATTAGAATATGAGGCCAGAAGTGGGTGCAGAAGTGACGCAGAATCGGTAAAATTACGAAAATTTATGGAATATATGTGTAAATTGAGGAAAAAATACAATAAAATGTGTGAAAATTGAAGGAGAACGAAGAAGTATTTACATGTCTGCTTAGTGCCGGAATATTCCTGTACACGGAAACTAGTGTGGGACAGCAAGAGGAATACGAGAAGTAGTCTCTATCAGTTGTGTGGCATAACCTGCATACGACTTTGTATACAATAACTGCCTGTTCCGTGTGCGACATGTACCGCTATCTACCTGCAGTCATTAACAGCATACCTCCCCATACCACAATCAGCAGAGAACTTCCAACACATGCGTGATATATCAAACTCCTTCCGGTTCTAGCTCCATCATGCACAAACCATATGTTTCTTCTTCTTCTTCTTAACCGTGTGTTATACAGGGTGAGTCACATAACGTTACCGCTGGATATATTTCAAATACTGACGAACCGATTTCAAAGACCGAACGTGAGGAGAGGGGCTAGTGTAATTGTTTAATACAAACTATACAAAAATGCACGGAAGTATGCTTTTTAACACAAACCTACGTTTTTTTTAAAAAAAATGGAACCACGTTAGTTTTGTTAGCACATCTGAACATATAAACAAATATGTTGCATTGCATTGCATTGCAAAATGTTAATTACATCCGGAGATATTGTAACCTAAAGTTGACGCTTGAAACCTCCGACGTTCAGTTGCGTGTTGTAACAAACACGGGCCACGGTCGGCGAGCAGCATCTGCAAGGACGTGTTTACGATGATTACCGTGTTTACAAGTGTGGCTGTAGTGCACTGTTATGGTTTGGTCTAGCTGTCGCAGTGTCCGCATGTAGCGCTTGCTGCTATTGTTATTCTGCATTCGTCTCCGCACGCAGACCAACTGTAGTACACCATGTTACCAGACGTCTGGGATAGTGTAGTGTTGTAGGAATTGTGACCATGGTGTATTCGAACTTTGAAAAGGCGGAGATGATACTCATCCATGGCGAGTGTCGACGAAATGCAGCTGAAGTCTGCAGGGTGTATGCAGAACCGTACCCGGACAGAGAGCATCCAACGTGCCGCACATTGAAAAAGATCTACCGCCAACTGTATGCAACAGGTATGGTCATAGCACGCAAACGGGTCCGTAACATGCCCGTCACAGGAGAAGCGGGTGCGGTTGGTGTGTTAGCTGCTGTTGCCATGAACCCACACATGAGTACACGGGACATTGCGAGAGCCGGTAGACTGAGTTAAAGTAGTGTCATGCGCATACTGCATCGTCACCGCCTTCACCCGTTTCATGTGTCGCTACATCAGCAATTACATGGTGATGACTTTAATCATCGAGTGCAATTCTGTCAATGGGCATTAACAGAGAATGCGTTGCAGTTCTACGTGTTTAGCGATGAAGGGGGTTTCACAAACCACGGAACGGTGAATCTACGGAACATGCATCAGTGGTCCGTGGACATTCCTCGCTGGCTCAGACAGGTAGAGCGACAGCGACCGTGGACTGTAAATGTATGGTGCGGAATCATTGGCGACCACCTCATTGGTCCTCACTTCATTGCAGGGGCCCAAACAGCTGCAACATACATCGCGTTTCTACAGAATGATCTGCCAACGTTGCTCGAAAATGTCCCACTGGAAACGCGTCGACGTATGTGGTATCAGCATGATGGTGCACCTGCACATTTCGCAGTGAACACTAGGCTGACCCTTGACAGGATGTTCGATGGGCGTTTCATAGGACGTGGAGGACGCATACATTGGCAAGCCCGTTCTCCTGATCTTACACCTCTGGACTTCTTTCGGTGGGGTACGTTAAAGGAGAATGTGTACCGTGATGTGCCTACAACCCCAGAGGATATGAAACAACGTATTGTGGCAGCCTGCGGCGACATTACACCAGATGTACTGCAGCGTGTACGACATTCATTACGCCAGAGATTGCAATTGTGTGCAGCAAATGATGGCCACCACATTGAACATCTATTGGCCTGACATGTCGGGATACACTCTATTCCACTCCGTAATTGACAACGGAAACCACGTGTGTACGTGTACCTCACCCCTCATGGTATTGTACATGTGCGTCAGTGAAAAAGACCAATAAAAAGGTGTTAGCATGTGGACGTAATGTGCTGTTCCAGTCTCTTCTGTACCTAAGGTCCATCACCGTTCCCTGTGGATCCCTACGTAATTCGGTGCTCTCCGATACACACGATCGAACAGTGGAGGAGTGGTACTCAAGCGTCAACTTCAGGTTACAATATCTCCGGATGTAATTAACATTTTACAATGCACCAAACGGCACTGATTACGTATTTGTTTATATGTTCAGATGTGCTAACAAAACTAACTGGGTTCCATTTTAAAACAAACGTAGGTTTGTGTTAAAAACATACTTCCGTGCATTTTTTTAATGGTTTGTATTAAACAATTACACTAGCCCCTCTCCTCACGTTCGGTCTGTGGAATCGATTCGTCAGTATTTGATGTGGTTTACGAAATATATCCAGCGGTAATGTTAGGTGACTCACCCTGTATAACCAGAATAGTTTCAAATGTATCAGGCTAGTATTAACTGTACACCAATAAGGAGTGCTAACCTCAGCATGCATGCAGCTAGAGAGATTGTGTAATTGGATGGATGATGTGAGTAACATGGGTACGGAACAGTCTCTGTATAATGGCAGTTACAATACTGGCATGAGAGTACCTGTCTGTATCACTAGCGTCAGTCGAATGTGCTAGTTGGCAACACATGTTATGCTCTTTCCGAAAGCAAAATATTGAAGTATATTGATTATGTGGAACTCAGCTCGTTCTGTTCCTTCACGAGATATTGAATGTGACATGTATTGTCCTCTTACTTCTGGTCAGTTCCAAGTTAAATCGGAAACTATGTTGCAGGGAGGGTTGGTCAAAGACAGAGGAACAGTTACAAGATATATAGAGAGACCATCTAGAGTTTTAGTCGTGATCCTTAGCCAATACGTTGATTGAAGGGGTAGATCGTTTCGAAACAGAGAGCACAGTGCTGCTATGGATATGGTTCCTTTGTTGGGGTGGTAATCATCATAGGTGTTGGTGAGTTCCTTCAATTTCAGAATTTATCCTACGAATGCGAGAATACTTTAGGACCCCCATCAACATGGGGGGAGGGGGGGGGGGGAGAGACGGGTAATCATAATAAAATATTACCAAATTTATAAACTTTTTCGGCTAAGGGACATAGTTCACGCACCTCCTCTCAGCTGTTGGGTATTTCCTACACCAAGAAACAGTATTTGCGTTATGTGATGCAGGCAGTGTAGCAGGGTTCATGAGAATCATGCTGCAGTGTCACTGGCAGAGGGTGTCACCAGATCGTCGAGATGGGACGTTTTTGACGTGGGATGTCGCCGAGAGTGGTGATTTGGAATTCGTGTAATAGGGTAAATGATTTGAAATCAGAAAAAACCTGGTAAAATTACGAATATTGATGCAAAATATGTAAAACTGATGAAAATACAACTAAAATGTCGACGAATGAAAGTACTTACTTGCTTGCCTGGGTGTATGAAAGTCAATCTATTCTTCCACCAGTGCCATTGACAACTGACGGTGCATACTATCTTTGAACTATAGGTATAAGTCCTGCAGAATGCCACCTCCTTGTTCCACATGCGGTTTTTCAATGTAAGCCATAAAAAGGGAAGACATAGTGTCCAAAGTTTTGGAGGCCATGATGACCACCACCTAGGACATCAAAACAGTGATCATATACCTGGGTGCAATATGCACCACCAACATGAGGAATAAATGCTGTAGCTCTCTTTGAAAATGGAATACCGAGATATCTGCTACCCCATCACTGTCGAAGATGAGATTAAATTGAGAGGTCATCGCCTTCTGAAGCTGCTTGGAAACGCTCCACAGTGCTGCAAACTCTTCCAGTTTCCAAATGTTGCGATTTCTTCCAAATTTTTGCCAGTAACAAAGCTTAGTTTACACCATGTGATGTCCACCTTTCTGTGAGAGCAAAAGGGTTGAAACGTGTTAATGTGGGTTTAGTACCTGACATGAACCTCAAAATCACGGTAGAAAAACAAAATGTATGGCTGTGTTCACAGCTGTAGTTGTATACAACTTTGATGTGTTACAGAAACAGAAATAATGTGTCAAACTGCTAATGAAACACCAACACAAGAACCCTGTATTGTGACATCGTCTGTGGGCTATGGTCTGCCGCGTGGTTTGAGGCGCCATGTCACGGATTGCGCTGCCCTTCCTGCTGGAGTTTAGAGTTCTCCCTCGGGCATGGGTGTATTTGTGTGGTTCTTAACATAAGTTAGTTTAAGTAGTGTGTAAGTCTAGGGAACGATGACCTCAGCAGTTTGGTCCCTTAGGTATTCACACACATTTGAACATTTGGATATGGTCTCCCTCGAATGCAGGTGGCAAAAATTTTCACAGATCTCTGGAAGCGGTTTCGATCGCTGGCCGCCTGCTCCACTGGACGAGTTCACGTTAATGGTATCACCACATATGGTCAATGTCAACATGCAGACTGTATTTTTTTCATTGTATCTGAAGAGGGAAAGGTGATAAAATCTTATTGAGTTCTCTACCAGGTTGCATTAGCGAAGTTTTTATAGTTCGTAGTTTTACTCCATTGATTGTTACAAAAATGCCGAGGTGGGGAGGGGAGGGGAGGGTAGGGGAGAGGAGAGGATAGGATAGGATAGGAGGGACACACACACACACACACACACACACACACACACACACACACACACACACACAGAGAGAGAGAGAGAGAGAGAGAGAGAGAGAGAGAGAGAGAGAGAGAGAGAGAGAGAGAGAGGGGGGGGGGGGGGGGAGAAACTGTGCTGTCAACAAAGACTCTGACACCATTACACTGCCGTATTTCTATTGTAATAATCATGGGAATACGATAAAGTAGATTAGGTCAAGTACAGGGAGATATTTATAGGCAGTCATTCAATTTCAATGAATTGTACGTGTTATGCATCTGCATTTCTTCATGCTGTCCGTGTATACTGTGCATGGTTGTGAATTTCGTATGTTAGTGTGCTATTTTTTTTTTCGTTGTGACAGCTCTACTTAGTCAGTGCTGAGTGGAGGAATAGACAGTCTTCTAACTAATGGAACAGTGCTGTCGGAACGTAATGGGCTTTCGAAAGAAATAGCAGGGGTCTGTGAGTTGACGGGGGACACATCTTACTTGGCAAAATCAGGTGGATTCAACTGCTGTTTCGAAGACTGGAAGAATCGTGAGAATACAGCAGGTAAGCGATACTCTGACGAAAGAGGAGTAGAGAGGTGAGCTCTATACCGTTTCTTCTGAGTATTGTGGATAGACATATTACAATCTCTCACATACGTGTCGCTAAGTTACTGCAGTGAGAAAATTATGTGCTGATACGAAGGTTTTTTGCCGAGATCAGCAGCGGAAGTTCCGTCTTTTGTTTAATCGACAAATAAGAGACAACATTCTTTTGTGAGTTTTGTGTGTCTATAAATGTATGGACTGACATTTTAACAGGTAGAGTAAATTTACATCTACATGCATATGCATACTCCGCAAGCCGTTGTACGGTGTGTGGCGGAGGGTACCCAGTGCAACTACTAGTGATTTCCTTTCCTGTTCCACTCGCAAATAAAAGAATAACTGTCTGTATGCCTGCATATGAGCGTTAATTTCTCGTGTCTTATTTTCGTGGTCCTTACGTGGAATGTATGTGGACAGTGGTAGAATCCTTCTGCAGTCAGCTTAGAATGTCGGTTCTCCCTAGTGTTCTCTGAAAAGAACATCGCCTTCCCTCCAGGCATTCTCATTTGAATTACCTTGCGAGTGTAATCCGACAGCTGGAAAAAATTATTCACCATAGAAAGGGGCTCTGATGATCAGTTTAGTTAATTAGTCAATCTGTTTGATATAAATGACGTCCCGCCAGGTGGATGGAAGCAAGAGTAAGAGTAACACGGATAAGGTTCGCGAGTTGGAGCAGTAATCAGGCGTTTTGGCATTGCAGCGAGATCTTTTAACAAAATTTTAGTCTTCCATCCAGATATGGAGAGACGGTAATCATAACAAAATCAGCTATAAAGTGATACACAGTATTGACCTGATAGTAGAGCATGCTCTTAGCACCTGGTCATGAGCCACAAAAGAGCTTAATATTGTAGTCCTGTGATGCAGAACGTACCACATATCAAGCTGCAAGATTTTATTTTTTTTACTGGATGAGAAAATACAGCCTGTGTCATACTGTTGTACTGGATTTTCACAACAAGTAACAATAGTTAGTGATGTGAAAACGCTTGTATGGTCCAATTTCTTCTTTCTTCGAAAATAACTCGTTTAAAACGAAGGAATGTACATTTCATGTGAGAAATTCGAAGTGTAAGGACAAAAACATCCCTGTTCTGGATTGGGTAAAGTGGAATAGTGAGTTTATGTTGGAGTGGAATTGCAGTTAGAACTATATACGTCCAAGTCGGGACTGCTTGTCTCACAGTTTCTGATTCCAGTGGAATGCTCCAATCTGTCGGCTCTTGCCCGCAGCCGTAGGGGCATGTCCTGGCGGCGGCGCCGGCCGTAGTGGCCGTGCGTTTCTAGGCGCTACAGTCTGGAGCCGAGCGACCGCTACGGTCGCAGGTTCGAATCCTGCCTCGGGCATGGACGTGTGTGATGTCCTTAGATTAGTTAGGTTTAATTAGTTCTAAGTTCTAGGCGACTGATGACCTCAGAAGTTAAGTCGCATAGCGCTCAGAGCCGTTTGAACCTGGCGGCGGCGCCCAGTGGATGGCTGAATATTGAACTAGTCAGTATGCTGGTAGAGTGGCGACAGAAGTGAACATGTGGCTTGTGTAAGAAGTTTCAATATGGCGATTGTCTGAGCTGGATGATTACTCCCCTCTACCCCCCTCCCCGATGTAAATTGATTGGTTGACGGCTGGGCGATCACGGTGACAGCCTCTCTGGCCACTGAGCATCTGGTACAGCTGGAGATGTGCGTGGGTGCAGGTGTCTATTCCTCACAAGGCAGGAACGGACATGTCTCCCTGGCAGTCGGCGGACTGTGCGCGCTTTTCGATCGTGAGTTTGTGCAACCAGATGATTTTTTTCCACCAGACATGCTTAGAGTAAGGTGGAGACACCGTGGTGGAGGAGGGTGCTTGTGTCCTCAGACCTCGGTGCATACAAGATGTTGGATATTTTTAGTGCTACAATGTGTTTGAGCTGGAAATTTAATTACTTGATTAACATAATGTTGCATGTGATTATCAAACGTTGAAAATATGTCTTATTATGAAGAAGTATCATCGTAAGGTGGCGGTGAACGTTTTAAGCGATCTACACTGAAGAGCTAAAGAAACTGGTGCACTTGCCCAATATCATATAGCGCCCTGTGAGCATGCAGAAGTGGCATGGACTCGACTAATGTCTGAAGTAGTGCTGGACGGAACTGACACCATGAATTCTGCAGGGCTGTCCATAAATTCGTAAGAATACGATAGGGTGGAGTTCCCTACTGAACAGCACGTTGCAAGGCATCCCAGATATACCAAATAACGTTCATGTCAGGGGAGTTTGGTAGCCAGCGGAGCTGCTTAAACTCAGAAGAGATTTCCTGAGGCCACTCTGTAGCAATTCTGGACGTGTGGGGTTTCGCATTATTTGCTGGAATAGCCCAAGTCCGTCGAAATGCACAATGGATATGAATGGATGCAGGTGATCGGACTGGATGCTTACGTATGTAACACCTATCAGAGTCGTATCTAGACATATCAGCGGTCCCATTTCACTCCAACTGGACACGCCCCACACCATTACAGAGCCTCCACCACCTTGAACAGTCCCATGCCAACATGCAGGATCGTGCGACTGCTGCGGTCGCAGGTTCGAATCCTGGCTCGGGCATGGATGTGTGTGATGTCCTTAGGTTAGTTAGGTTTAAGTAGTTCTAAGTTCTAGGGAACTGATGACCACAGCAGTTGAGTCCCATAGTGCTCGGAGCCATTTGAACCATTTTGAACATGCAGGATCCATGGAGTCATGAAGGTGTCTCCATACCCGTACACGTCCATCTGGTCGATACAATTTGAAACGAGACTCTTTCAAGCAGGCAACATATTTCCAGTCATCAACAGTCCAATGCCGGTTTTAACGGACCCAGGCAAGGCGTAAACGGGTAGGCCTTCGGCTCCGAAAGCCTATACCGATGATGTTTTGTTGAATGGTTCGCACGCTGACACTTGTTGATGGCCCAGCATTAATATCTGCAGCAATTTGCTGAAGGGTTGTACTTCTGTCACGCCAAATAATTCTCTTCAGTCGGCGTTGCAGGATCTTTTTCCGGCTGCAGCTATGTCGAAGATCTGATGTTTTACCTGATTCCCGATATTCACGGTACACTTGTGAAATGGTCGTATGGGAAAATCCTCACTTCATCACTACCTGGGAGATGCTGTGACCCATCGCGTTCAAATTCACTTAAATCTTGATAACCTGCCATTGTAGTAGCAGTAACTGATGTAACAACTGCACCAGACACTTATTGCTTATATAGGTGTTGCCGACCACAGCTCCGTATTCTGCCTGTTTACGTATCTCTTTATTTGAATACGCATGCCTATACCACTTTCTTTGGCGCTTCAATATACACTCCTGGAAATGGAAAAAAGAACACATTGACACCGATGTGTCAGACCCACCATACTTGCTCCGGACACTGCGAGAAGGCTGTACAAGCAATGATCACACGCACGGCACAGCGGACACACCAGGAACCGCGGTGTTGGCCGTCGAATGGCGCTAGCTGCGCAGCATTTGTGCACCGCCGCCGTCAGTGTCAGCCAGTTTGCCGTGGCATACGGAGCTCCATCGCAGTCTTTAACACTGGTAGCATGCCGCGACAGCGTGGACGTGAACCGTATGTGCAGTTGACGGACTTTGAGCGAGGGCGTATAGTGGGCATGCGGGAGGCCGGGTGGACGTACCGCCGAATTGCTCAACACGTGGGGCGTGAGGTCTCCACAGTACATCGATGTTGTCGACAGTGGTCGATGGTAGGTGCACGTGCCCGTCGACCTGGGACCGGACCGCAGCGACGCACGGATGCACGCCAAGACCGTAGGATCCTACGCAGTGCCGTAGGGGACCGCACCGCCACTTCCCAGCAAATTAGGGACACTGTTGCTCCTGGGGTATCGGCGAGGACCATTCGCAATCGTCTCCATGAAGCTGGGCTACGGTCCCGCACACCGTTAGGCCGTCTTCCGCTCACGCCCCAACATCGTACAGCCCGCCTCCAGTGGTGTCGCGACAGGCGTGAATGGAGGGACGAATGAAGACGTGTCGTCTTCAGCGATGAGAGTCGCTTCTGCCTTGGTGCCAATGATGGTCGTATGCGTGTTTGGCGCCGTGCAGGTGAGCGCCACAATCAGGACTGCATACGACCGAGGCACACAGGGCCAACACCCGGCACCATGGTGTGGGGAGCGATCTCCTACACTGGCCGTATACCTCTGGTGATCGTCGAGGGGACACCGAATAGTGCACGGTACATCCAAACCGTCATCGAACCCATCGTTCTACCATTCCTAGACCGGCAAGGGAACTTGCTGTTCCAACAGGACAATGCACGTCCGCATGTATCCCGTGCCACCCAACGTGCTCTAGAAGGTGTAAGTCAACTACCCTGGCCAGCAAGATCTCCGGATCTGTCCCCCATTGAGCATGTTTGGGACTGGATGAAGCGTCGTCTCACGCGGTCTGCACGTCCAGCACGAACGCTGGTCCAACTGAGGCGCCAGGTGGAAATGGCATGGCAAGCCGTTCCACAGGACTACATCCAGCATCTCTACGATCGTCTCCATGGGAGAATAGCAGCCTGCATTTCTGCGAAAGGTGGATATACACTGTACTAGTGCCGACATTGTGCATGCTCTGTTGCCTGTGTCTATGTGCCTGTGGTTCTGTCAGTGTGATCATGTGATGTATCTGACCCCAGGAATGTGTCAATAAAGTTTCCCCTTCCTGGGACAATGAATTCACGGTGTTCTTATTTCAATTTCCAGGAGTGTATTTGACTCCTGTAAACTGTTAAACAATTAATTTGATACGGTAGTGCAAACATATGATTCCCAAAATTCTTTATATCGCATTTGCACAAGCCCTCTCTTTGTTCCCAGCATTAGACAATAGAAACACTGAGAAGGGATGGAAACCTCCGTCTTCATGTTGAGACGTTGGTTCACACACAAACAGGAAGTAGCCACTTGAGAGAGAGTGACGGTGATTTTGTGGGAATTCACCAGATATCAAATATCAAAGGATTGCCGTGACCTGATACTTCTTTCGGCAGGATGCAGCCACTTGACAGGGGTTGACGCATGTGCAGACGACCAGTCCTATCATGGCTGGCACGTGCAGGAATCCGCAATGTGCTGGCCAGCGCGGCTGCAGTTCCTGGTACTCATGTCTTGGGCGGATGGTGACGCATGGCTCCAATACATGTCTTCAGCAGTGTTCGAGTTGCTCTTATATGTATATATAGTCCAATAATGAGTGAATCATTGTTTTTAAATGGGACTTATCGATGTATTTGTGGTCGAAATTTCTTTTTATGTATGACGATGTGTGTATGTGATGCTCAGGCATTGTTGCAGACGTCAGATATGATTAGTGATATGACATATTTGTAATTACCTGTTTTAGATGTGTAATTCTCAGCTAAATTTAGCGGTGAATGTACTTACAGTATTCCACCATGCATGATCAGAATACCAGTTTAACTACTTTGTGGTCACCAACCAAAGTGCTCCCAGTATAAGCACAAAAAGACATGCCCATCAAGATTGGTAGCGTGACATTCTCTCACAAATTGTTTAAATAACCAATATTCCACATTGTCTTGGCTCCTGCAAATAAACATCGATATTGCCAGCACACAAAGACATTCTCCACCAAATTATCAAAGCTTAGTAGTGTGAACAAACTGTTTAAATAAATTTAATGTACAATGTGAAATAAATCCCATTATTTGTTTAAACAATATTCCAATATCTTAAATTGCTTAATACAGTGTGATTGACAATATATTACTGTCGTGAGATCCTCGCAGTCCAGCAGCTCAACACAGACTGAGCGATTTTTCCCGCCATTTTTTCCGGCTGTCGGAGTGGTTTGGGGTGGCGATTTCTCAGAGGATTGGCGGTTGGGGACATGCGTCGACTGGGGGAAAACTGTGATGTCATCAGGTGGAGTGTGTAATTAATTTAGTTAATTAGCATATCAATTTGATGTCAAAAGTGTCCCAGTATCAGCTTTACCCTGCTAAACCTGATAGTTTATTGCTACTGTATCTAACTAATACTGTATGTATTAAAGCGAGCTCATTCTCCTATTGGAGGACATAATGATGTCATGGCATATTCTGCAAAATCTCCATAATTATTAACAAAATGTATGACGTAAGACAAAGGTGTGTCATGTCGTAGGAAAAATGTGTAAGCACTACAGTTTTACCCATTTCCAAGACTGTCAGTCAAAGACGTGTAGAAATACATTATGTATAACAATTAGCACACTGCTACAAATGCACACCCAGATTACGAGCACTCGCCCCTGCATTCAAGGGATAATAAGAGTCGAACGCTTCAAGTGTGTTGGAACTCCTCGAACAGTCGCCGTCGTAGCTGCCAGGACAACCGAACCCAGGCCCGGAACAAGACAACTCCCCCCCCCCCCCCCCCTGGGCAATCAACACTATGCCAGACCATTTCCACAGGAGTGGTACAGAAATTTGCATTACTGAAACAACGGATGTGTGTAATCAACTCCGGCGCGACCGAACTGGTATGTGGTAAAGACTGCTACTAAGTCGGGCATTCATGGTGCGACGTCCCACTGAATTCTTTTCATAACTTGCCATCTTCATTGCGATCACACCGGAAACCTGTGGGCGACTTTGTAGACAAGCTTCGCTAACAATTTAAGCGCCTAGCACTGCCTTGCCTCATCTCTCTCTGGACCAATAAGAAACAAGCTCCCATCATCCCCAACCATCCCGCTTTCAATACTACAGCTTACAAATAGGCGACATTACATATGGTCACAACAAGATTTTTAAACAGATAAACCAGGGCTGGAGGAACGAGGCATTCCGCTCCTGCGATTGCTTCCTCTTCCAATTCCTCTCGCGGTGACGTCACAGCTGACGGTTCATTTGTCTGCTGTCAGCAATAGAGTGGGACAGCCTGACAGATCCCTGAAAGCATCGGCACCCTCATATTCACTGGCTGTCTCAACTTCGAAGACGCAGCGTTGTTTCGTTAGTCAACTTGCTCTCGGTGTTTTTTTTTCAGATTTTCTATCCATAATAGTGCGCTGTCGTCGGGTTGTCCTTTTGGTAATTGCTGAGGCTGTTATTCTGGGCTTAACTGTGGTTATTACTGCGGCTATTTTTCTATTACAGTTCTCAAGTATGTTGAAACAAAAGAATACTGAAAACCGTGTTTTCAAAGAAGACTGGGAGACTAAGTACTTCTTTGGACTCAATTCCGATGAAAAACCCCAGTGTTTAATGTGTAAAAAACACAACATACGTAGTAATCTTACTCGACATTCCTCGCCATTCCATGAAGCAACTTACGGACGTTACTCTCATGACGAATGACACCCTTTAGTGGATAAGGTAAAGAAATCGATGCAAAGTAAAGAGTTTAACTGCGCCGTTTGTGGTATGTTTAAAAGTAGCAAAACGTCAAAAATGCTTCAGGGACGGCGCATTTGAGAAAGAATGTGGAATAAAAATGGCAAAAGCATTTGCTTACGATGATGCTGTGGAACTCTTGAAAACAGGCCCTTTGACATGCAACAAAGTAAAAAGTCGTGTTATTGATATGGGGAGAGCGTAAAAAAGGCATTATACAGTTTAGTTGCAAACTGTCGGTAGTATTCTTTCTGTGTGAACGAGAGTACTGATCGAACAGATTTTAGTCAACTACTAATTTTTAATGGACGACTTTTCTGTACATGAAGAGCTACTCGCTTTAGATCCGTTACTCAGAACGACAGATTTGGATATTTTTAACGCAGTTAAAAATGTGTTGACAAAATTGGCGGTTTTAAAAAGTGCTCAGCAAATTGCAATGATGGTGCATCAGTTATTGTCAGAAGAGAAAGTGGCTTCGTTGGTCAGTGAAGAAAAAATAGAATAAATTGTTTAATTTTACATCGCATTATACACTAGGAAGCACTGTGGGCAAAGTGTCAGCATGCTGTCCGCAATAAAAGATTTCGTGAAGGTTACTAATATAATACGAAGACGAAATCGATCACTATCTCACAGAAAATTTAAACAATTTTTGGAAGAAGTTTACGTGGAATAAGGAAGTATCGTCCTTCACTCCGAAATTCGTTGGCTGAGCGCACAAAAATGCTTAGCTCGCTTTTTTGCACTCAGAATAGAACTTTTTCAAGTTTTGGAATGAAGAAATAAAATCAGATATTATAGAATGTGAAAATAAGTTGAAGGATTCACTTTTTTACCAGAACTAGCATTTCTATCTGATTTTATTCACTATTTAATTTATTTGAATTTTCGCTTGCAAGAAAAGGAACGCACTATTTGTGATATCATTACGGATATAATTATAGATTTCAGTGTAAGCTTACGTTATTTATATTGCAACTAAACAAGGAAAATTTGTGTCACTTCTCTAGTTACTGCAAATTAAAACACGTGTACGTGGCAGTATAATTTTCAGAGCTGTTTTCAAGATTTTAAATCTTGAGAGCCAGATATCATTTTCTTTAACAATCCAATGCAAATTAGTCTTGAAAGTGTTAGAAATGATGTTCAAAAAGAAGAGTGCAACTTACTAAATGATCCGTTCATGCTGTCCAGAACAAAAAGAGCTGCATCAGTTTTGGAAGTCATACCACGAGATTGATACCCAAAACTAGCAGGCTTTGCTCTTAAAATAAAATTATGTTTCCGATCAAGTGAAAATACACGTTCTTCAATGCAGTGACCAATGAGCCGTTGGAACATGAAATTCGTTTTGCTACAACGCACATTGAAATCGAAATTGCAGAACTTGTCGGCATCATATTAAGTAAATCTAACCTAAATATTTAAATATCTAATTAATCTAAGCACAACAATGTGAGAAAAATAAGTAAAAATGAAAGTTTTAGTAGACTAAGTCTTTCGACATTTACGTCTAAGGACTATGTAGCTCTCATGACCCACACCGCCTATAAGTCGTTTCTGCAATTGGCCAGCGTGACAGTCTGGGCCGTGACGGCATTGGATGAGTCGGGTTGGTGGAGGGGAATGTGTCGCGAGTCACGCTTTGCCAGGCCTGATAACCATGATCCCCAACCAACACTTTAAAACACATACAAGATTCTTGAATGTTTAGTATATTGTGTAACACATTATTTAACAGCAAATACACACTTGCTAAGCACTGAACGTCCAGTGTGCCTACGCTATTATCATGTGGTATCAGTGTTCGAAGAAACAATGCGCATACACCTGTCGCTCTTTACGTTACTTTGATTATCTCCCATTTTTCAAGGAAATACGCAGAATAAGGAACAGTCACTGCAGTAAAAAAAAAAACTAAGCCTACACACCAAGTGCCCATATTAAAGCATCACACTCAGCAGCAGTCGCCGCTGTCTCGCGCACATCCCTTCGCCATCAGCCACGACGACCCACGTCAGAGAAGTGAAGCGCCTCCATACTCTGGGCATACGTAACCGTCTAGCTGAGGGAAGAACCGCCAACTTCCCAGCACACATATGCAGTGGTTGCCAGTAAATGCCAGGAACACGTCCTATGCAAAACTGATAAATGGGGAATCACCAATCTGTGCTGCTATACTTAATGGCCCAGAATTTCTGTCGCTGACACGAAACGGCCACCTGCCTCCTGCAGATAACCTTCTTAAATGACGGCTACCTGACAGCGTCGTCCACACACTGTGGTAGAGAGACTTGCGTGCTATCAATATCAGCAGGATAATTCACTATGCAAGCGGCCTTAAAAACATTCTAAAATTATTTTTATTACAAGGCGTGTGTCGTAAGCATGTTTGTGAGCTGCTGGATAACAGAAACTAGCCATTATCCTGCCTTAAACAAAACGCATTGTTTAAGTGCCTCAAAATTAGTGGAAAATATGTAAAAAGTAAATTAAAGTAGAGGCTTTCATGTAAACATAAAATTACTAAGAAAAGTTTGTTTTATATTTAAGGCATCTTGTCATGTGGACCTGAAATCTTATTGGCTGGAATAGAATTGTCTTCAGTAATAAGTCTCGTTTCAATCTGATCCCCGATGACCAGTGAAGATGTGTGTGGAGACGCCCCGGACAACTATGGGATAACAGACTCTGTCACCCGCCATAGGGCCTGACAACGAGGAGTGATGATGTTTGGTGCCATTTCATTCCACAGCAAGACACCTTTGGTTGTCATACGTGGCACCATTACAGTACAGCGGTACGTTCACAGTATTCTATGCTACGTTTTGTTGCCTTTCAAGGCAAGCTATTTCAGCAAGATAATGCTCGCCCACACACGGCCAGAGTTTCTGTTGCTTGTGCTTGCCGAACCGTACTTTGGCCAGCATGGTCGCCAAATCACTCCCCAATTGACGACGTTTGGAGCATTACGGACAGGGCCCTGCAACCAGCTCGTGATTTTAACGATCTCACGTGCCAGTTGGACGAAATTTGGCTCGATATTCCTCAGGAGGACATCCAACAACTCTGTCAATCAATACCAAGCCGAATTAATGATTGTATTAGGGTCAGAAGTAGACCAACGTATTACTGTCTCGTTCCATTTGTGACATTCTTTCTCTTGAATAAATCATCCAGTTTTTTTCTGAAGCTGTAATCATATGTTTGTCTATAGATGTACATCACATCTACCGATTTCCATCCCATTTGAATAATTCCTTTGCGGTGTGTCTTTCTTTGTATTAAAATGTAGTTTCATCTGTTCCGTGTCTTGCGGTGCTTCTACAATGCGAACTACGATCTATAAGGCATTATGCTGCGACTACACTCTAATCACTACGGAAGTGAAAACGTAACTGACAGGGAGAGGCCTTGACGTTCAGATCACAGATTTGCTTCAACCTTTGTACACTTTTTGTCAGCTGTTCGTGCTCTCGTGGTTGGTGTTGTTCATCCTCGATCAATGGAGTCCGGATTTGATTCCCAGCCGGGTAAGCGATTTTCTTAGCTCATGACTGGGAGTGTGTGTGTGGTCCTCGTCATCATTTCGACATTATCGACGTGCAAGTCGCCGAAGTGGCGTCGAATAAAAGAAACGGGCCGCATATACACTGACGAGTCAAAACATCATGAGCACCTGCTTAATAGCGTGTCTGTCCGATTTTCGAATGAAATACATGAGTGATTCTGCGTATCAGGGATCCGGCAGTTTATTGTTAAGTTTTTGAAGATATGTGGCCTTAAATGTCTACGCACGGGTGATGTAATACGTGTAAATAACGGGCCGCTCATTTGCGTACACGGTGATGACGCCTGATAGCGACCCAAATGGTTAACATAGGATTTACATTAGGTGAATCTCGTCGCCGGGACATGAATGTGAGTTCACTACAACGCTCCTCAAACCACTGTAGCACGGTTCTGATTGTGAGACACAGACAGTTATACTGATGAAAGTCCACATAGCCATTGGAGAAGATATCAAGCATGAAGAGATGCAGGTGGTTCATAGCTGTCGGCGTGTCTCCGGTTACTACCACCGGGCTCTTCTAGAGCAGCAGAATGTCTCCCATAGCATAATACTGCCCTCACCAGCCTGCGCTTGTGGTGCGCCGCACGTTTCGAGTCGCTGTTCACCTCGATGACGGCGTTAGTGGAGACGACCATCGACCTAGTGTAGCAAAACGTGATTAACCCAAAGAGCTGATACGTTTCCATTGATTGACGGTCGAATTCGTATGGCTCCATGCCCACTGCGATCGTAACTGACGATGTCGTTGGGTCAGCATGTGAACACGTAGGAGTGGTCTGATGTGGAGCTCCATGTTTAACAATGTACAACGAACAGTACCCTCCAATACACTTGCGTGTGTACCAGCAGTGTGCTCTTTAAGCAGAGACGCCACCGATCACCATGTATTCTACTCTACAGAAGAGACAAGCCTCCAAACCCACGTTCTGTGAAGAGTCATGTTCGTCCAACCATTTAGCGCCTAGTGGCAGTGTCACAGTTCTTCTACCTCTTTTCGTAGATGCTCACGACAGTAGCACGCAAACACTCAACTATCTCCGCCGTTTCCGAGGTACTCGTTCACAGGCTCTGCGTAATAATAGTCTGTCCTTTGTCAAAGTCGCTTGTCTTAATGGATTTCCCTATTTGCAGCTGGGTGATCCCCCCTCCGTGTCTACTCCGTGAACATACACTCCTGGAAATGGAAAAAAGAACACATTGACACCGGAATGTCAGACCCACCATACTTGCTCCGGACACTGCGAGAGGGCTGTACAAGCAATGATCACACGCACGGCACAGCGGACACACCAGGAACCGCGGTGTTGGCCGTCGAATGGCGCTAGCTGCGCAGCATTTGTGCACCGCCGCCGTCAGTGTTAGCCAGTTTGCAGTGGCATACGGAGCTCTTCTTTTCCTTGTCGGTCAACATTTCGGAAATGTGTCAAACAATTTCAAGTTTAGAACTTAAATTCTGAAAGTAGAGCTGGATCTTATGAAAGCTGGGACAGAACACGCTAAAATACTTCCTAGTGATTTGTTCTTATATGAATTGTGGAAAAAAGCAATGCCTGCTGCTATTCCAGAAGGGTTTCAAAATTTCAGTAAACTCTCTTTTTGGAGTTAAAGTTATCGCACTGTATGTCTTTGACAGTGACTATATAGCTCATTGAGCTTTACAGTGACAAAGAATATGGAAGCTCCGTACATCTTGACTTCCAGGTCAAACCAAGACTATTTGAAGAACTTTTTTTCTAAACTTCATAGTCTGGGTGCATTTTACAACAACCCAACATCTTACGAGGTGTAAAATCAAATGCGGCTTCTAATACTGACTGGAAATATAGAAGACATCCCATTATTGACAAGTACACTGATAAGCCAAAACATTATGACCACTGCCCACCGTGACGTTTGATGTCGCCTGGTAGCGTTGCGGGCGCATGACACGGAGACAAAAACATGATAATTGAATGTTCACGTGTTAATGTCGTGAACATCTACGGAAAGAGTTAGAAGAACTGTGAAACTACCAGTAGGCGCTAAATGGTTGGAAGTCCACGACTCTTCACAGGACGTGGGTTTCGGAGGCTTGTCTGTTCTGTTTAGTAGGACACGTGGTGATCTGTGGCATCTCTGCCGAAAGAGTACAATGCTGATGCACCCCCAAGTGTTTTGGAGCGCACTGTTCGTAGCACATTGTTGAAAATGGAGCTTCACAGCAGACCACCCCTACGACATCGTCAGTTACGATTGCAGTGGATACGAGACCATCGAGATTTGACCGTCGATCAATGGTAACGTGTCGGTTCTTCGGGTGAATCACATTTTTGCTACACTAGCTCTGATGGTCGTCTCCACTAATGCTGTCATCGAGGTGAACGGCAGCACGAAGCGTGCAGCGCGCCACGGGCGTAGGTAGGTGGGAGCAGTATTATGCTGTGTGAGACGTTCTGCTGCGCCTGCATGGGACCTGTGGTAGTAATCTAAGACACGCTGACAGCTGTGAACCATCTGCATCTCTTCATGCTTGCTATCTTCCCCGATGTCGATGTGATCATTTCGCAGTGTAATTGTCCGTGTCCGGGAGCCAGAACCATACCACGGTGGTATAAGGAGCATTATAGTGAACCAACATTGATTTCTCGGCGACGACATTCGCCTGATGTAAATCCTAGGGAACGCATCTGGGTCGCTATCGGTCGCTGTCACTTTGTATGCAAATCAGCGGCCCATTATTTACATGAATTACAAGTCCCGTGCGTCGACATCTAATGCCACATTACTCTGCAAACTTACCAACAAACTATCGGATCCCTGATACGCAGAATCAGTGATGTATTTCGTTCCATAGACAGGCAAACAAGCTATTTAGCAGGTGTTCAAAATGTTTCGGCTCGTCAGTGTACATCCATTAGGAAGAGTACTAGTGAGGTGCCGTCACATGTTTCTTCATCGGAGGAACCGAATAGGTCGTCATACAGGCCATCATAAGCGAGTTGTGCATTAACATAATTGAAACTATGACAGATAATTTGTATTGTACCAATTTCAGAGAACAATAAGTAGTTCTGTTGCAGTTTGCTAGTGTTGAACCAGCAACCAGTGATGACTGCGAACCCAAGATGCACTTAAATATCTTGTGGTTTACGTAGCATGTAAATGTAAGCTTTCTCAGAAAAACATAAATTCAGATTAAAGCACTGGTAATGACTGGAACTCTTATCTTCAGAGTTCGGCTCACTTCTCGTTCAACTGCCTGGTTCCACAAAATAAAGGAGTTTGAAGCGATATTTTGCAGTTTTCATGAGTGACAAGTAGCTAAATGTGATGAAGTGATGCAATAGTTGCCGGCCGTGGTGGCCGTGCGGTTCTAGGCGCTTCAATCCAGAACTGCGGGACTGCTACGGTCGCAGGATCGAATCCTGCCTAGGGCATGGATGTGTGTGATGTCCTTAGGTTTAAGTAATTCTAAGTTCTAGGGGACTGATGACCTAAGATGTTAAGTCCCATAGTGCTCAGAGCCATTAGAACCATTAGATGCAATAGTTAACTTCTACAATAATGTCAGATTTTTCCGAAATGCATCAAATCAGCGGTTTCTCTTTACGTAAAGACAAAAACTTTTCCTAGTTCAAGGAATCCGAACACAACAGCTAAAACAGAAAACATAAAAAAGCTTGCAACGAAGGAAAATCTTCAACGGGTTGCTTCGTCGTCTTCGTGAGCTTCCACGTGTATTTATGGACTCAGTAAGATGTTTTAGCTCTTAATATTAAGTCCTTGAAGGTGGCAATTAATATAACATGCTGATGACAACGACGACGAGGACGACGACGACGACGATGATGATGATGATAGTGTGTAGGGTAACGATACGGGAGACCTACACCGCCGTACTATACAACGTCCTAATGGAGGTGGTTTGCCGTTGCCTTCCTCCGACCGTAATGGGGATGAATGATGATGATGATGAGAACGGCACAACAACACACAAGTGTCAAGTTCTTATAATTTTAGATGCAAGCGATGCTTAATAATGTGCGTCAGCACTTAACAATACGCATTTCATGAGGCTGGTGTTAAACGTAGACGGTAGAACAGTACTCCCGATGACGTCATACGCGTTAACCAACATCAACCCGATTCTCAGGAATGGCGTATCTGATTTTTTCTAGTTGCCGTAAGTCTCAGTAATTTTGTCTCCAATGGAATGTATCTGGCGTTTGGAGTCTCTTCGCTGGCTCAAATTCTCAATGTCGGAAAAAAATTTTAATTTCACGTAATAGACCATGTTCATATACTTCATTGGAATGAATGAGGTCCTTGTCAGTAATAAGTATCTTTTCTCCTAACATTTCGAGGGTAGACCGATAAAGTTCTTCTCCAGTCACTGCTGCACCTGCAGAAGTCGTTGCTGTCGATTCTGTATCAATATGTGCGCTTCTCGAAGAGGACTGTCACAGTACATGAACACATCTTTTATCTGACATATTGCAAAGCTCAATGCATGCAATCTTCATGACCTTCATCATCGGCAGTAGTCGAAGGATCGGGAGTCACATCCATTTTTACAGAAAAAACGTAAATTTATGATTTTCGAAGAATTCACACGTACGCTGTTCGTTTTTGTTATATTAGTAAGGTCTCCGCTGTGAAATTTAACTGCTGAATGGGGTCTGTCTGTGTCTGCAGGTCGAAGAGTTTCCTGGTGCAAAGAATTTCTGGGTATCTTACCCGACTGCAGGTATAAGGGATTTCTCAAATCACTACAGACATACATTTCCAGGAAAACTTTATGTGTTTGGTCGTTTACTTGTCGATGATTATAAATATAACACCTGTAGTAATTAAAATTACTAAACAACCAAATACCACTGAAAATTCAATAAAAGTTTATGCACATACAAATGTTTTCTCATTATATTACCTTGCAGTTTTCATATATACGAAATAACCTGAACAAGATGGAGAAAAGGCACATAAAAAATATTGAACGGGCTCTTACCAGCGAGCCACCGATTGCGGAACTTGAACGCTAACTACTTGAACGTCACTATCTCGTGAAACTTCTCTTGGGAGCTTCTCGAAACTGCCTAAGTAGTATGCCTTACTGCTCGCACTCTGTGTACAAAGTTTGTAATAAATCGATGATCCGAACGTCGTGGCCTCCGTTGGTGAGACATTATAAGGCCTGCAAGGCCATGTCCTACGTAAGGCCATGTCCTACGTAAGCGACAGAAGCGAGCGACTTCTAGATTCGCGACATTCCAGCGACAATCAGCAGCATCGGGCGAAAAGCTTGGATGTCCTGCGTGCGAGCGACCATGTCGCGCTACAGTATGGCTGCTTAGAGCCAACCAGCTGTTTCTATAAAACGGCGTCCCTAACCTGTGGAATACTGTAGCTCGAGAGTAAGGCTACAGAATTAGTTTTACTCGAGAAAATAAGGCGAAAAGGAATGCTGTGCATGAAATTTACAAAGGGATCATCATAGTTGATGTTATTCGTGAAATTCTCCATGGAGGTTCCTCCCTTTGTAAATTTCATGCAGAGCATTAATTTTCGCTTTATTTTTTTTTTAAGTAAACCTAATTCTGTAGCTTTACTCTCCAATGACAGTATTCTGCAGGTTAGGGACGCCGTTTTATAGAAACAGCTGGTTGTCTCTGAAACATCCTCTTTGAACAATTATACACTGTGCTTAAACTGACACACAATATTTTTAGCGCAACGCAATCTGACTTTCAATAATCCCTACAAAAGAAAGGCCCTGACTAACATTAACCTATACCTTTCACAAATCACTTACCTCATCAAAAATCTTCGTTAGTCGAACTACTGCAATACAGCGAGCGCCACTACTGCCAGCTAAATAAAAGATTCAAACTACGGAAGGCACTAACTACTGATAGACACAGTTAGCAAATGAAAAATTTTAATAGAGAACAAACAATGGTTTTACCTTAATAGTCATAATATATATATCAGTTCATGACATCCATTCTTACAAATTTCAAAACTCCGCCATCTCTCTCCCCACGTCCACCACTGCTGGCGGCTCACCTCCAACTGCGCAACGCTACGCTCCGCTAACAGCCAACTGCCTAACGCTACAATGGCGAGTATTACAACAATGCCAACCAGCCACAGACTGCCCACAGCACAGCCAGTGATTTTCATACAGAGGTGGTGTTACAAATAAAAAAACCTAAACAGCCTACTTACAGCTCTAAGCAGCCAACGTGTAGCGCGACATGGTCGCTCGCACGCAGGACACCCAAGCTTTTCGCCCGATGCAGCTGCTTGTTGCTGGTGTGTAGCGTATCCAGAAGACTCACGCTGTCGCTCGCTTCTGTCACTCACGTAGGACACGGCAAAGATGTGCAAAGCTATGCATTAACAGGATATTGTAGGTGGCTGTATGGCTTATAGCGAAGTTGTCATTTAACTTTAAGAAAAATTACCTGAAAGAAATTGTTTAAATTTTTGGACATGGGTGTTTATATGAATTTAAACAGTAGTTCCCTTAGTATAGGTCATATTATATCTTTAGGCTTAGTGTCTACTGCTTCATGTGTGATCGTCATTTTTAGAGGAGAAAACATGAGGTCATTTTTTAAGTTAATTTCTAGTGGAATTATCCTCTAGAATATTTAATCTTTACTACTCTTTAAGCAGCTTCAGGTATTGACAATAGCCTCGCAACACATTACAATCTATTACATCCTGTGATACTACTTTTTTTGATACGGCAAAGAGAGTAGAGGAAAGGAAAAAGTCAGTTCGCATCAGAACAAGCAGTATACTTAAAGAGCAAGTTATCTAATAATTTTATCTGATGTGTGAACAAACATAAGTTTAGTTTAGCTCCGAAATATTATCCATTGGCGCATGAAATAGCCATTCGCTGAGCCAGCTTGGTGTTAAGTTACGTTATCTAACGAATATAAAACAGTTCACGGAATAGTAATCGAGCTTTGTATTTCAGAATGCTCTTAAGCAACACTTAGTGGGTTCGATTAACGGTTTCAAATTAGTGCTTCCGTGGCGAATTATCAATGATGGTTCGTTCGCCAACACCAAAAAGGCTCTTAACTAACTTACAGCTTCGACTAAGATAAACTTCGAATCCAATGAAAATTGTAGTTCAACTGACGCAATTGACTGTGCAGTGCAAGCTACAAGTTAATGACACGCCTGACATTAAAATGATAGTTACTATTTCAGAACAGAAATAAGGACATTCTCACAATAGCTGCTCTATTCAAATAGTCTCAACAGAAAGTAGACTACAATAGAATGGTAATAATAATCTATGTGCTTTTAGAAGAAATGTGGGGCGCCTAAGACACCTCAGAGATGAGAACGAATACGCAATCTATGGACTCCTTGTGACAGTGAAATATTTTATTGACATTCAATTTCGAATAGTTCTCGGAAGGATAGAATACTATTCTGTGAAGGGTTACTAAAATCCGTCGTTAGAAACCGGTTATAACACAAAATTTATCATAGGATACATAGATATAACATTTACAATTAAACTATACCAGAAAACTATTTTTTAACATCGTAACGTCCCAAAATAATGGCGCGTGCGTTCAATAAAATCATCTTCAGTACAGCGTCAAAGAATTTATCAAAGATACTTAACAGTGTAATAGGGCCTTTGCGCTGAGAGTAGCAAGCTCACGTGCCATCAGTCCCGCTGTGGAAGGCACAGGCAGTTGCTTTGTGAGAGCCATACAAACAACATGCCCTTGGATGCGGTCACCCTTCAACGTGCGTGGCATCAGCATAATATACTCTTCTATTCAGTTGTTTGCTTCGTGAGTATTGCAGTTGTCGAAGAAGACCGTCTTTCATTTGCAGTAGTGATTAAATGCAACCGTGTAGATGTGTGTGTGAAGTACCTTATGTAGGTTAAAGACGAAAATATGGCAGTATTTAAAACTTTCTTTAAATATATTTCGTGCTACGCAACCATTTTCCAGCTAATTTTGTTACTGCAAGCCGCTGTGCAGTACATCCTGCACGTTCCTTTGGGGTAGTATTAGAGGCTTTCCTCCTACACTCGCGAATCGAGCGAGGGAGAAGTGTCTATATATTTAGGTATTCAGCTTACTTCCTCTTGTTCCCCCATATCTACACAAGACAGAGACTGCAAAATTTTTGCAGAGGCTACCTTGAATACCAGTTCGTAAATTTACCCAACAGGGTTTTGTAAGCATGCAGACTTTCTATAGATTTCCATTGATGATCTCGGTTACATTTTAGCGTGGGCTATACCGACTAGTGAATACCTTAACAGCTCGTCTTCGAATTCCTCGTAGGTCTCGTATCTTGCCTACTCAATAAGAACTCCAAACACTTACGCAACGCTCTTGGAAAAAGCCGAACTAGCGCCTTGGGTTGTTGTTGTTTGCTACACGGATCCACCGTGTTTTCGCACAACACTCCCACCAAAGTGGCTATTCACGCTCCTTCGCAACTGATCGCTCCATCTCTCATCACTTCATAGCGTTTCCTATAAATAAATGTGACATTGTAAAAGTTCATCACTAATCATTTATGACTACTAAGTGGGTAGGATTATTTTGACACAAATTTTGTATTTATCCACATTCAAAGCACTCTCATTGTATACAAAACTGTCGTTCGACTTTCCCTCAAAATTAGTGGGTGGAGATATATTACTGGAAGTAAGACATCGTCACCGAACTGCCTGTAGTGCCTCGCTGATGAATGGTGTACCGAAGAAAAATTAGGTACTTACTAAAGTTTTCTTAAGTACAGCAGGCGTTACTTTATTGTTACGGTTATATGCTCTTTTCTTGTTGGTTAGTCGGGATATACTAAACGTCACTGCACCACCGTTCTGCTTCAACCACTAACGTTACAATCTACTTTTGTGAAAGGGGAAGGGGCAGCTGTGGTGACGAGTGATCTGTTGCGTAACCCGAGATTTAAGCTGGAAGACGATGCCTTAGTTTCGTTTGGCGAAGCCAACTTTGTTTTTAACGTTGCGTGCTACATAGTTCCACTGACATTCATGATGAGTATCCTCCTATTTTCCCCATGTGCTATAAAATTTTCTACTTTTTAGTATGTTTGATGGCGATAATAACACGAACATCTCTCCACCCTCCCCAGACAGCCATGTTCCCGTGGGAGATAAGACTTGGATAGCTAAAATTCGTACCATTATGAGACGCTCGCCATATTGGTTAGTGTCACTGAGAAAAGCTATGGTATACATAGACACCTGGTACATATTCTAAGCAATACGGTTATTTCTGTCAATTGGAATTTTTCCTGAGTGTGGACACGTACCAAGAACAAGCGACGTGTCGCGGCTGTAACAGTAAATTGTATTTAAACATGTGCGCACACACCCATCTCATTGATAACCACGTCTACGACCGACAGCGTGTCACTGTGTTTGTTTCTTCACAGCAGTGCTTGCAGTCGAAGAGGGGGGCGGGGGGGGGGGCGGGGGTTAACAGGACAGTATCTCGGCAAGCAGTTGACGTGAATTGTGTGTGTGTGTGTGTGTGTGTGTGTGTGTGTGTGTGTGTGTGTGTGTGTGTGTGTGTGTGTGTGTGTGGAGGGGGGGGGGGGTGGGGGGGGGGTGGTACATATACATTAAAATGAATGAAACCATTAGTGTTTGGAACGTGGTAAACGTCACATCGAAGTTACCTAACGGAAGACAGTGTAGAATAGGATAATTTCGCAGTGTTTTTGATGGATCTGAATATTCAGCAACACGAATATCCGGCTGCTTATCTGAAGTTACGGTGGATACGATAGTGCATGAATAATACTTTTCAGACGATAACGCGATTAAGTGTTAAGATCGTTGTCCTAGTGGCAGTGACGGAAACAGTTCTCCTCAAAGAGAAGCTAATAGTTCTGGTGATTACGAAACTTCATAAGAAACGAAATCCAATACCGTTAGCCTTTTGACAATTTCGGAAGTAAGTATTGAACTTTTTTACGATCATCATACGCATATACTTAGTTGCCATCGACCACTCGTTACTCAAGTCATCCATCTATAAACCACACATCGAACATTAAACAAATATTCATGCTAAGGAAAAAAAGACGTAGCTAACACTCATTTCGATGATAAAAGCAGATTAAAGAACTGGAGTGATAAAAGCAGATTAAAGAACTGGAGATAACACATTCCACTCCAGTTTGACATAGTAATGAATGAAGGAAAATGTGTCGATAAATGTCACCTGAAATTTTAGGCAATACAGCATTGTTGCCTCGTAGAATGGAGGACGTCTTCGACGTAGATGTGGCGTTTAAATGTACGGCTGCTCACAACGTATCTTTCGGCTCTAACACGAATTCAGTGTTAGTTTCCTTTAGAAGCTTTACATACCTTTCATAAGGATCGTGAAAGCATTTCATTCTTTCACTCTGTTTGCCCACTATCGTACTTTAAATATGTACATCAGCTTCAACAGAATACCTGAAACAATATGCAGACTCACAACAGGTACATCTGGCAAAAGCAGTATATGGACCATCTTCAGACTCACATTCTTAAGTTACAAAATTAAATGCCCCGTGAATCACATTCTCGAATTCAGCATCATGTGCGGGAGAAGTGTACACGGCCGCTTGTCAGGAATATTTAAGAGTAGGGGGTACAATGCTCCAGCACATGATGCTGAATTCAAGAATGTGATTCACGGGGCATTTAATTTTGTAACTTAAGAATGAGAATCTGAAGATGGTCCAGATACTGCTTTTGCCAGCTGTACCTGTTGTAAGTCTGCATATTGTTTCATGTATTCTGTTGAAGCTCATGTACATTTTTAAAGTCCGATAGAGGGCAAACAGAGAACAATGAAATGCTTTCACGATTATTATGAACGGTATGTAAGTTTTCTAAAGAAAACTAGAACACCGAATTCGTGTCAGCCGAGAGATACGTTGTGAGCAGTGGTACATTTAAACGCCACAGGCACGTCGTAGATGTCCTCCAGTCTACGAGGCAACAATGCTAGCCTGAGATCAGCATCTCCCAAACTTTAGGCTCAAACTTATGCTGTCGCTACAGCATCCCAAAATGATTATTTTTGCTTAATGATTCAGTCGCTAGAAATGTTCAGTGGTGAGATCTTGAACAAGCAAAACGTTAGTCGTCTGTGATGAATTTTTTCCTATGAAGTCTTGTGTACGAATCCGTAGTAGAAATTGCTGCGGAACTGTTACATTTCGAACTGCCTGTAGCATGGCAGTACGGCATATTTGAGACGCAAAATTCTTGCGCCGCTGTAGAACACGCACTGAGACTGCTATTATCATAAGTTGCTATGTGGTGTAAGCTTTCAGAAAAATATTGTTCCAGTCATTACTTGTTTCAAAATAAACGGTTTACGATTTTTCTGTCGGTAGACTTTAGACCCTTCGGGTATCATTCTATAATTGTTTGCACCTGCTGCAGGAGGCCTTGCGCCGGGAAACATTTTCAATGAATCTGACACACAATCTGGAATACTCATAGTCAACAGCGAAATAATGGATCAGCAAGTAGCCTCTGTTGCCACTACGGAAACGATTTAACAAATGTTATCTAGCTGTCGTACCGTATCTCAAAGCATGTTTATTTGCCATTTGATCAAAGTGATAACAGTTCGATATTAAGTACAGCTGTCCAGTTCCTGAGATCTATGGACCTTTCACTACACACATTTTGTTGCTAGGCAGACTTGACAATGGCACAGAACATCACACGTTACCGTTTTAGCATACAAGGTGTCGAATTGCATTAGTAACATAAAATTAACAAAAATCTTGTGAAGAAATTGCATCTTCTGTAGCGCTTTTACTAATTTTGCTTTGGCCGATTAGTCCACTTTCCAAATCCCTCTTATCTTGCATTCTGGTTTCGTTAATATGTGGCCCATTACGCTGCAATAGTCACTCATGCGCCGGTGGAAACGATGGCATCTTTGGACGGGGAGAGTATGTTAACCACACACCCTCCAGAGTGTGAGATTAAATATTGCGTCACAGGTTGTACGCACTCACGGGGGGATTTCCCAACCATATTCTCCACACAGTGCGCGTATTTCATTCACAGGCTTATAACGACACAGGCTGTAAATGTGTAGTAAATATTTGAAAAGCAAATAGCCACTATTTATAATTTATTCGTGTTTACACATAACACAAGAATTTACCTCCTATTGTGATTAGTTTTAACTTATAAGCTATGTTTCATGTGCGTGTTGCTCAGTAGTACTGATAACCATCCTTTAGCCACTCCACTTGGACTCACTCCTAGAAAATAATTGCCGATGCAGGTAGCTCAAAAATAATTGTTTAAACAATTTTGGATACATCTCGTAAGTTTACGATCCTTACCGTCTAAGATTAGAAGAGCAGATAAAAGAATCCAATAAGAGTAGCGGATTTCGTCACTGGTTCGTCTAAAAAAACGAGAGAACAGTAAAAGTGCCCATCCAATTCTAGTGGCAGGAAGTGAGATGATATGAGTGATGGAAAGGTTAAGCATTAAAATTCCAAGAACGCACTATCCAATAAGTCGGGCAACATATTCTCTCGAATATTCACGCCACGGAACGATCACGGCAGCAAAATCATGAAAATCCGAAATGGTACGAGATGCCATAATTTCCATGCATCATGCGTGAAGGGAACAAGAAAGAAATGGTGGCTGACGAATTTCTTCCGACACTCTGTAAGATGACTTGGCGGAAAGGATCTGCCGTTTCAAAGGAAACCAGTCAGCTGTCGGAGCCAACCCCACAAGGAAACTTCTGGAAGAGCTGTCTCGCAAACTTAAGACTGCAGCTTCAAAAGGGTGTTAAACTTTCATAGTGTATGGCAGACACCTGTGTTAAGATTACATGAAAACAATCGTAAGATAAACCACAATCTGAAAAGTAACGAGAAACGGGCATAGGCTGGCGAAGATCTAGGGCATCCCCAAAGAATGGAGCTTAAAGAAAACACGAAAAAATTCCTTTTGCTACTTGGTATTAAACTGTAAACACAGTTTTACGGTAGTGATTGAACAAAAAAACTTTACATGTAACTAAGAGGTATTTGTTTCAGGTATGTTCTGCTCTGGTGTTCGTAGAGGCGTTTGAGAAGATACTCAGTAAATCTAAGACTACGTGGTCTCCACTCAGGATATTTGGACCGCCTGTGTGGCTACCGGTTACAACTGACAAAGGTACGTACTTTCAAAAGTATCTTGCCATTTGATTCCGTAAGACTTCGGGTGAACAGAAATTCAAAAAAGCAAAGCAAAAACTTCGCGATCGGGCCCAAAGGCCTACTGCCGTGTCCTCACTCGAATGACATTTAAATGCTTTATGCAGTGCAATGGAGTTGGCACATATCTGCCAACCGTTGTCAGCTTTTCAGATGCTAGACCCGCTCTTTCTCGTTAAAGTAACTGCTCATGTGGCCTTACTAGGTTAAGTAAACACCATTTCAGTACTCCCATCAAGGAAAATTATTGCAAATTCCGGGAATTGCACCTAGGTTCTCCTCACGGCTGTTCACTCAGCTTCGAATGTTTACCTCCAGGTAATTAGCGTTGACTATAGTCGCTAAGGAACAATTTTTTTTGTAGCCTTTCGGTTGATAAACAGTAAGATTTTTAAAACCTTTTTTAGGGTGAGAAATATTGTTCGTGTCGATGACTTCTTAAAATGTTCATCGAAGGTGGACGTTTGATAGTGTTCTTCCTACCTACCCGTCAGTACTGACACGGAGATTTAACACAACAGCTGGTGACCTCTTTCGTCCAAACTTCACAAGGCCTGTAAAATGCTATTCGGTTTCACCACAGTAAGCTGAAGCTTTGAGGTGCGCTTAGTCGGATTGGTCGGCAGAGCACTAGCCTGTACCGGTTCGACACAATTTTAACTGGGGCACAAATAACACGTAGGCACGTTGGATTTAAACATTAGAAGCGTATCACCTAAGAGTTATGAGGTGGTTTTGTCTCGAGTTGTATGTCCATATTCTTGTCAGTGCTTAACAAATCACAATCTTAACGTGGTTTTTTTCTGTTTTGCTTGCACCGAAATAGCAGTTTTGCAGTATGATCGAAAAGTACCTCTGGTGCATGATACCGAGTGAATGATTCATTGTATCAGAGGCGTTAATTGGTTTTACATTTGTGATTTGAAGACTTAAGTGAACAAGGAAGTAATTACTATTCGAAAGAAGGCGGGTGCTGACAGGTGTGAAAGACATCGAAGCATATGCTTAGTAAGTCATGCTTGCGAAATAGACGAATTACTTACTGAAGAATGGAAAATTGGTATAAGCCGACCCAGGGGAAGATCAGTATGGGTTCCGAAGAAATATAAGAACACAAAAGGCAGTACTGACCCTAAGACTTATTTTAGAAGGTAGACGAAGAAAGGCAAATATACTTTTATAGCTGTTGTAGATATCGAGAAAGCTTTTGACATTTTTGACTGGAATACATTGTTTGAAACTCTGAAGATATCAGGGGTAAAACACAAAGAGCGAAAGATTATATAGAACTTGTACAGAAATCAGACTGCAGTTGTGAGGCACCATGAAAGGAACGCAGTAGTTAAGAAGGTAACGAGGCAACGAGGCAGGGTTGTAGATTCTTCCCGGTGTTATTCAGTGCACTGAACAAACAATCAAGGAAGCCAAGGAGAAGTTCGGAAAGGGACTTTAAGTTCAGGAGAGACGAAGAGGCTTGCTCGGGCTATAGTAGTGTGGAGACCTGCATGAAACCAGTCTTGAACACACTTTAGACAGGCCATTAATAGCAGCACCTCTGAGGTGTCGAGTCTGTCAGCCCATCAATCCATCCATCAATATGTGGCCATAATGCCAACTCATGTGAACTGGGTTTGTGCAGTTGGAAGACACTGGGCGTACCGCAGAGGAAAGAGTGTAAGAAACCAATACGTTCAGTGTGGCATGGTTATTTTATTCTTATTCGACAGAACCTCTATAGTACTAAGTTACAAAATCTGGTATCGGGCTGCTCGGAAGCGGACTGTCCGTCCGAGCAAATGGACCCCCATGGACGATAGAGGACGGTGTCGCCGCAGGGCTGCTCTGGCCTTGTGAGCGCGTCATCGTCTCGCCGCGTGAATACACCGGCCATTAGTGTCCTTTGTGGTCGTCAAAAATGCCACCGCACCTCGACCGCTCGGTAAGCCGTATACTTAGTCACATAGGATTCGTTACTCTCTCCACCGTACTACTGACTAATCATGGACGACTTCGTTTTGGTATTGGTCTTCCTCTTTGATCTCGATTTGGGTTGTGGCTCGTACTTGACCCGTTGACAGCGTTGTCAGAAGTGCTTTGCACTTCATTGTTGCGTAGGCTGCTACTGACTTGCTCTTGTTGTCTGGTACTTGTCGAGCACTTGATTCGTGGTTGGGTGTGGTTGGGTGTAAGTTAGATTAAGTAGTGTGTAAGCCTAGGGACTGATGACCTCAGCAGTTTGGTCCCATAGAAACTTACCACATATTTCCAAAAAAAATTCTGTGCATTCTTATAGCTGCTTGGGTGATTGGTCCCTCAAACAAGGGAGATTATCATGGAATTCAAAGAAATCCACAACCGCGTCACGCTCTGTAATGAAGACGCTGTTACTGTCGCTCACAATGTTCACACTAGGAAGCTCAAGCACAACGAACTGTCTGAATCGATAGCGCTACCGGTGGTCTGATTTGGTCGGTCGGCCGGTCCTAAAATAATAAGTGTTACACAAGACAAGCCTAGACACGACCTGAAACTGCGTTTGGTACAACCAAATCTGACCATATCGGTCGTTTGTAGCGCCCTTGGCCGGTTAAACTCATCAACGGCAACAGAAAGACTTTTAATTTCACTGGGAAATTGGAGAGACTACCTTGTTCAGGACAACTGGTCACTGTCGTATTCCCTAAAACGCCGTGTAGAAAGCAAAACGCTCCAGTAGCTCGGTACTATTGCGCCTATAGCACCACGCATGATTTGCATGAGTTTGGATCTTCGAACACGGCAAGCTTTTTTCAAATGCAAAAAACTGAGAATAGTAACGAATTCAGAGTGAATGGCTGTAACTAATTTATTGCTCAGCAAATTACACGAGTGTTTGTAGCTGTCCCACTTCGTTCGGCTTGATTGAATCGTGATTCCATGCACGTACTAGATCGATAAGGCATAAATTGGGAGGGATTTTAGCAAAAATATGTCAAAGCGTACCACTTAACATAAAAATTGTAATTTATCACACTGCCTTAGCAAAGATTTGGAGCAATCGTAAGAATAGATCAAAAAAGATGGGTAAGCCTGAGCTCAGACTGATGACAGTATTTCACTGAAATATTATAAAACAATACGGTCTCCTGTACTAAAGCAGACAATTGACGTTTCAATTAGTAAATCCTTTATAAACTCACGTTCATAAAAAACAGAACACCCTGAACGACTATATAAGACGTATGAAGCGCAAATTGCGTCCCGTGGCTGCATTCACCTGGTTCTAAAGTTCATCTGTGGTAGTCGGCACTGGTTCACAGCGGTGCATCGGTAATTCAACCATATTACACACATTTTGGATTGGCGACAAGTCTGGTGGTATGGCGGGCCAGGTCAAAAGGCTAACATCCGGTGACACAAAGAAGACACGTGCTCGTGCTGCAATATGTGGTCGTGCATTGGATTGCTGTAAGTTAGGGTTCGGGCTGTTGTCCAGAAAGGGTGTGGCTACAGGTTGCAGGATGTCATTGACGTAGTTCACACTGGTCGGTGCCCTGGAGACGCGCCAACTGTGATTTGTGATTGTACCCAATACAACTCCACACAGTACAGCCTCGAGATGCCGCTGTGTGTCTCGTGCGAATTCAGTCGGTGATGCAGTGCCCCGTCTGTGACAAACCAAAATGCGGTTATCACTTTCAGAGAGAACCTGGATTTGTCTGATAACAACCCTCTCCAGTGACGTCGTACCATACACCATTCCATTACAATGTAGCATGTCTCTGCACATTTCTCAAAGGTAGGTGAATAAATGGACAATGCCTACCGAACCATTACCACAATAAACAGCGATGGACTGTCGCCACTGATAGTGTAAGATGTGTTACTGTTCCATTGTTGTACCAGAGCCGAGGAGGATGGAGATGCATTCTGCAGTGTAATTCGGATGAGGTTGCATAAACGATTGGTCCTCCACTCAGGGGGTCCACAACTTTTGTGGATATGTGCATGGCGAGCACGGGGCCCCGAGTCATTGCAGCCTTCTTTCTCCCTGGGGCTGCATTTCCTTTCCCTTCCCCTCCTTTCCCCTCCTTGCTCCTTTCCCCTCGCCCTCTCCTCTCCCTCTCTTGGAGTCCTTGCTTATGTTCCCCCCCCCCCCCCCCCTCTATCCTCCTGGCTCTGTTGGTTTTACAATTCGGCTTTGTTGCATAATCATCTCCTCCTTTTGGCATTCCTTGGTCCCCCTCTGGGGTTTGACCTCAATTACAAAATTTCTCTTCCGTAGTGTGAGCCATTTGGGGAAGAGCACCTTACCTAGTGTCTCCGGTGTGCGCCTTTCTAGTACATTCCACCTTTTCTTTCATGTCATTGTCTGATACTAAGGTGCATAGCCAGCATGGTAGCCAGCCCGTGTGGTGGTCGCCATGTGCCCTTTTGGTTGAGCCCCCTGAACACACAGGGATCACACTTCTGATACCTTAGCTGTGACCACCTCATGCATGCCTTGGAGTGGTTGCTCGTCATCCTGGAGCATCGGAACTCCTGGCAATGGCCGCCGTGCCAGAAGGCCCTTGCTGTGGCTGGGTGGCGCCCGTGAGGAGAGACCCTGATTGGAGTGGGTGGTATCAGGGCAGACGCTATGTAAATGAAACGCATACAGGTCCAGAATTCTGGCCGTTCTTCTGCGGCTGTCTCTATGTGTGGAACTGATTCCTGAAGTGCTGCTTCCCTTGCCCCCTTCGGACTTCCCTTCCATGACTACCCCCTGGGAAGAGGGTCAGGCCCATCAGCTAAGGGCGAAACCTTTCCCCCATTATCTAGTTCGCACCAGGACTGATGAGATACCTTCACCAATACCAAACCTTTATTCCTTGTGGAACACGTTGAAGACAAGTTTGGCGAAGTGGACTCCCTGAGCAAGATGCGGTTGGGTTCATTGCTGATAAAAACTGCTTCAGCTGCCCAATCTGCGGCACTTAATGCCTGTACCCATCTTTGCACAATTGCTGTGTCCATTACCCCCCTCCCCCCACCAGCCTCTAAATATGGTACAAGGTGTGATTATTCACATGGACCTCATCCTTCAAACTGTTGAACTTGGGGACAATCTCGGACGGCGGGGTGTTCACTTTGTTCGGCGTGTTCAGAAGAATCCTAAAGACATCGTATTGATACTGGTGCCTTTATCCTGGCCTTTGAAGGGATACCCTCCCTGAGAAAGTTAAGATTGTGTTATCGATGTGATGTGAAGCCATACATCCCACCTCCTATGAAGTGTTTTAAGTGCTTGCGTTTTGGACATGTCTTCCCGTTGTTCACAGGCCCCTCTCTGTGTTGACTGTGGACGTCCACTCCATGAGGGGAGTCCCTGTGTTCCCCCTCCTATGTGTGTAAATTGTCATGGTAGTCATTCTTCACATTCACCAGGTTGCCCAGTATATAAGAAGGAAAAGAAGATACAGGAGTAAAAGTCCCATGGTCGTTTAACCTACAGAGGCCCGTAAGAAATATACACAGACTCCACCCTGTGTCCATGACATGTAGTTACGCCTTGGTTACATCTTCACCCCTTCCTCCCCCTTCCTTACCCCCATCCTGGACCCCTCTCCTACCCCTCTCACCTGCAGCTCCCACACCTTCTCCTCTGGGCGCTTCTCCCCCTCCCCAGCCGGAGAAGTGTCCCACTCCTTTGGCGTCTGCCGGTCAAGGGCGACTCCCCCGGGATGCACCTTCCCGGCACAAGGTCTGCTGCCACGCGACGACCGCGAGAGTTGCGGTCTGGCGGCCCCCCAGGTCGCCCGGTCTCTTTCTGTTCCTGATCTTGCTGCAGCTGGCTCCTTTATGCCACACAGCTCTCCTCGATCTGAGCCTGAAAAGAAGAAGCAACATAAGTCCCGGGACAAAGAGCCTCTGGTGTCACCAGAGGTCCCTTCCCGGACTTCACAACCGGATACTGACCTGTCGTTCATGGATGTCGCCCTCCTCGTTGTCGGTGATGGGTGGGGACCCGGTGGTATAACTGGATTTAGCGTGTTCAGCCCCCATTCAACCCATCGTTCTGTGGTTCTCGAATGGAATTGTAATGTATACTATCGTCACCTTCTGGAAATGAAATCCCTTCTTTCTTCCTACTGTGCAGCTTGTGTGGTTCTCCAGGAATCTCATTTTACTGATGCTCACTCACTGACCCTCCGTGGGTTCCGTGTTTTCTGTCGAAATTGGGTCGGACACCTGTGGGCTTCTGGTGGCGTTCGTACATTGGTCTGTACAGACATTGCTAGCATGTGGATTCCTCTTCAAACTAAACTGGAAGCGATTGCTGTTAGGGTCCACTTAGACTCTGCAGTCACAGTTTGCAATCTTAATCTCACTCCTGACAGGACCCTTACACCTGCTGCTTTAACTGCCCTTCTTCAGCAGCTTTGTCCTCCCTTCCTCCTCCTTGGGGATTTTAATGTTCATCATCCCTTGTGGGGCAGTGCCTTTCCATCTAGACGAGGTCTTCTTACAGACCAATTTATTGCAGACCACGACCTGTGAATTCTTAATGATGGCTCCCCTACTCGTTTCAGTTCCGGTCATGGTACCTCTTCTGCCATTGATCTTACTCTTTATTCACCCTCTCTCCTCCCTTCATTACGCTGGTCGCCACACGACGACCTTTGTGATAGCGACCATTTCCCATTGATTATCTCGCTCCCTTCCCGCTCCCCGATGGACAGGTTACCTCGTTTGTCTTTCCAACGTGCCGATTAGCCTCTATACACAGCACAGGTCGTGTTTTCTCCCTCTTAGTCAGGTTGTATTGATGACGTCCTACGTGACATGTCTGACGCGATTGTTCGCGCTGCTAGCCTTGCTGTCCCGCGTTCATCTGGGCCACTTCGTCGCCGGCAAGTCCCGTGGTGGAGTACGGCCATTGCCATTGTCATCCGTGATCGCTGTTAAGCTTTGCAACACCTTAAGAGGCACCCATGCGTAGCCAGTCTTACTACCTTTAAACGCCTGTTATTTAATCAAAAAGAACAATCGGATATGTTGGGACCGATTCGTTCCTTCCTTTGGTTCTACTGTCCCTCTGTCACGGGCATGGGCTACATTTCGCTCTCTCCAAGGTTGCCATCGACAGTCCACCCTCCCAGGCCTTCACCTCCCAGATGGCCTTTGTACGGACCCATTAGTTCTTGCAGAACATCTTGCGACCCATTTTGCAGTGGCATCAGCCTCCTATCCAGCTGCTTTCCTTCACCAAAAACAGTGGGCTGAAGCTTCCACCTTAAGTTTCATCCCTTGTGAATCAGAATCTTACAACGAACCTTTTACTGAATGGGAATTCCTTTCTGCTCTATCTTCTCATGATACGGCCCCTGGCCCAGGTTCCATTCATAACCAACTGCTTCAACATCTCAGTGCTCCACAACGGCAACATCTTCTTCGCGTGTTTAACTGTACCTGGCTCCAGGGTGACTTCCCTTCTCAGTGGAGGGATAGCATCGTGGTTCCTGTCCTTAAGCCTGGTAAGAACCCCCTATCTGTCAACAGCTATCGGCCAATTAGTTTGACCAATGTTGTTTGTAAGTTCCTTGAACAGATGGTAGCCTGTCGGCTCAGTTGGGTACTCGAATCTTGGGATCTATTGTCCCCTTACCAGTGTGGCTTTAGAGAGGGACGGTCTTCAATCGATCATTTACTTCAGTTGGAATCTGCAGTTCGGCAGGCTTTTTCCCAGAGCCGCCATTTGGTTGCAGTGTTTTTTGACCTTTGTAAGGCCTATTACACGGCCTGGCTCCATCACATGTTACTTACCCTTCATCAGTGGAGTCTTCGGGGCCCACTCCCGATTTTTACCCGCCAGTTCCTGTTCCATCGGTCATTCACAGTTCGAGTTGGTACTGTTTTTGGTTCTCCACGGACCCACGAGAAAGGAATCACACAGGGTTCTGTCTTGAGTGTCCTTTTCCTCATTGCTATCGATGGACTAGTGGCCTCTGTCTGTCCCTTGGTCGCCCTTGCCCTGTATGTGGATGATTTCTGCATTTGGGTTAGTTCCTCCTAATTGGCATCTGTAGAACTGCAGCTCCAGGGAGCTATACGGCGTGCCTCTGCATGGACCCTCTCACATGGGTTTAAATTCTCTCCTTCAAAATCGTGGGTGGTCCAGTTCTGTCGCCGTACTACGATCCACCCTGATCCAGAGTATCTTGCTGCACAGCGATTTCCTGTGGTCCCACAGTTTCGTTTCCTGGGTCTTCTTTTCGACAACAAGCTCACTTGGCTGCCCCAAATCAGACATCCTGAAGGTACGATGTTTCCGTAAACTCAATGTCCTTCGCTTCCTTGCCCACTCCTCTTGGGGTGCGGATCGTTCCCTCCTTCTCCGTCTTTATCATGCTCTAGTTCTGTATCGCTTGGACTATGGTTGTCAAGTTTATGGTTCAGCTGCTCTTTCCACACTGCATGTGCTGGATCCAGTCCACCATCGTGGTATCTGTTTGGCCACCAGTGCCTTCCCTACTAGCCCTGTTGATAGTCTCCTGGTTGAAGCTGGGATACCCTCCCCCTTTCTGTTCGGCGGTACCAGCTTCTGGTGTCTTATGCACTCGCTATCCGTTCCTCTCCTACTCATCCTTCCTATTCTATCCTGTTCCCAGACCATGGACGTCGCCCACCCGACTCCCGCCCACGAGCGGGTTTACCTGTTGGGCTCCGCCTTGGGTCTCTTTGCCGTGAGTTTCAGCTTCCTTCTTTGTCCTGTCTTCCTCGCTCCCTCCCCTCCCTCCCCTCCACCCCCCGCCTTTGGTTGGTTTCTCGGTCTCGAATTCGGATGGATCTCCGCCGAGGTCCGAAAGATTCTTCCCCCCGGTGGTGGTTTGTTCCTTTTTCCGCCAAATTTTATGGGAGTTTCGGGATGCTGTTGTTTTTTACAATGATGGCTCTAAATCTGCTGATCATGTTGGATATGCCTTCACGTCCTCTGTTGGAACGGAAAATCATGTGCTGCCACCTACATGTGGGGTGTTTACTGCGGAATTGATGGCAATTTCCCAGGCCCTTAACTTTATTAAACAGTCCCAACACAACCGCGTTTTGTTATGTACGGACTCGGAGTGGCCTTCTTGCCATTGACCAGTGCTTTTAGCGCCATCCCTTGGTCTCTGCCATCCATGACCATCTCGCTGATATTCACCGTGCTGCTTGTTCCATTGACTTCCTTTGGGTCCCTGGCCATATGGGTATCCCGGGTAATGAGCTCGCTGATCGTTTGGCTGGGGGAGCAGTCACTTACCCCCATTTTCTGTAACCCCTCCTGCAGCGGATTTATGGCTTCACATCAAATCCCACTTCGCACAGTCATGGGCCAATTCTTGGGAGGCTACTCCCCTGTCTCTTAAAGTTCGTGCAATTAAGATGACAGCAGGCACATGGCGTTCTTCCTTTCGCCTCTCCCGAAAGGACTCTACCACACTGTGTCGTCTCCGCATTGGCTATACCAGGCTGACCCATGGTTTTCTTTTGTGATGAGCCACCCCTACTTTGTGGTTATGGAGCCTTCCAGCCAGTAGCCCACATTTTGGTTGAATGCCACCTTATTTTGGCTCTGCATGCTAAGTACAGACTTTACTTTTGATGTTGGCTGACGATTCCCGGATGGTCTCTCTGGTGCTCGGTTTCCTCTGGGAAAGTGGCGTTATTCTCAGTTTTAAGGTTTTTAATCTTTCTCTTGTGTTGGGACAGGGCGGTGATTGTTTGGGTGTCTCCCACTGTAAGCCGTGTTTGGAGATTCCCGATTCACCTCACTGACCGAGATCCTCTTTTCTTCACCTTTTACTCGGTTTTTACCTTTTTTAAGGATTGGTTAGTCTCTTTTTCCCATACGTATTTCTACATTCTACGGGTTGCACCTTTTAAGTCACAGGTGGTCTTGCCTATGCTGCTTCAGCATAGCGTTGGGTCCATTCTCTTGCCGACTTCTCATTTTGTTTTTTACCATTGACAATATGACTGCCCCTTTACATTTTTACCTTTTCCCTTTTATTTTTCTGACTTTCCTGAGATGTTCCATTAGCGAAATGGACCATATTTGAAACAAGAGACTGATGACCTTGCTGTTTGGTCCCTTAAACCTCAGACAACCAACCAACAACCAACGATTGGTCCTACACAACTAGCAATATCTTAGATTGAGGCCCCCTACGGGTCTAGGGGCTAGAATAGGCCTGAGGTATCCCTGCCTGTCGTAAGAGGCGACTAAAAGGAGTCTCGCTTTTCGACGCTATAAATTCAGGTATCATTTTATGGTTTCGCGGCCACTTTCCAAATTCTACAGATATGCGGGCCGTATGGGGAAGGATGCCTTACGTGGTGCTTCAATTAGCCATAGTGCCCTTAGATTCGATCTCCTGAACCTCTTGTAATGGCTTTGCCTCTCTACCTGCAATTCAACTGTTTGGGCGAGGACACTTTTTGAGGTATGTCATCTTCTTCCGTTGTCTCCTGTCCTCTTTCGCCCCCATTACTATTGGATTTCTCTGCACACAATATCCAGTCCGTTGTGGTGCGGCCGTCATGTACCTATTTGCTGGTAGCCCCCTGACAACACGAGGATCACACTGCTGATGGCTAAGCTGTAAATTCCCCATGTATGCCAAGGAGTAGATGCCTGTCTTCCTGGGCATCAGGACTCCAAACAATGACCATCATGCCAGGTGGTCTTTGCTGCGGCTCGGTGGCGCCCATAGTGAGAGCCCATGGTTGGAGTGGGTGGCATCAGGGCAGATGACCTGCAAACACGCGGATTAAGTCATTCTCTTGCTGATGACCATATGGCTCCAGCAGCCTCTAAGAAGGGTAAGATCGAATAAAATGCCGACAGGTATGACCCTAAGTAGTTTCCCTCCCTCACTACATCATGAGGGAAGTAAGGCTACAGAAAGAAGAGCCATATTCGCCTCAGTGTTTAGTCTTTAGCACAATGGATGGGGACTCCTTTCTACCTATGAAGCCTGTTTTTTGTTGAACATCTTCAGGTAAGTTTGGGGAAGTGACAATACTGTCAAAGATAAGTGGTAGTCTTGATCCAGACTGCATGCCCAGCCCAATCCTCGCAATTACTCACTTGTGACCAGCTGGATGGTACTCCTGTTTCCGCCACTCCCCATAAAAGCCTCAACATGGTGAAGGGGATTATTTTCCATCACGACTTCCTCTTGCAATCTGACGACGACCTCTGCGCCAATCTAGAATGGCAGGGTGTTCATTTCATATGGCACGTTTTCACGGAACCCAAGGACAACAGGTTTGCTACCAGTGCCTTCATCTTGGCCTTTAAGGGTGATTCATTGCCTGAAAAGGTCAAGGTGATGGTTTACTGCTGTGACGTTAAACCATCCGTCCCTCCCCCTATGAGATGATTAAGTGCTGTAAATTTGGACACAAGTCTTCCCACTGCACTTCCAACGCCACATGTCGAGACTATGGACGTCCACTGCATCCAGATACTCCCTGTGAGCCTCTTCCTACTTGCATCAACTGAAGAACAGCACTCTCCCTGCTCGCCAGACTGCTCATTACTCCAACAGGAGCAGAAACATACGAAGAGGCTGAACGTAAATTTGAACGATTACACCACGTTGGGTTGATGTCCACATGCACTGCAGCTACATAACCATTGCTATCACAAGTACCTGTCGTACCACACTTAGTGCCACACACAGTGGGCCCTCCGGGCTTACAGGATACATCTGGCCCCTGGGTGGTAGGGGGAAAATATCCTTCCTTTGATCCCATAGTACCAACTTCAGGAGCAAGACGTCCCCCCCTCCCTCAAACGCAGGGATCATCAGTCCCCTCCCCTCAGCTGGAGAAGCCACAGTCTCCTCTGGCTCCTCTTGCGTGGAAGGAGTGCCTTGGGACCCTCTCCCCCAAGGTCTCCCCTAATGCCACAGTGGACACTCGCCAATGGCTAAAGGAGCCAAAAGCTGCTGGACAAAGAGCTTCACGGTCTTCCTCTGTGCCTGAAGCTACTTTGGATAAGTCCTCCCAGCAAGCCCCTAAATAGAAGCGAGAAGACAAGCAAACAAAGAAGTTTGCTAAGATAAAGGACTCACCAATGGTCCCAACGCCGCCACTCCCTACCAATTCTGCACCTGTAGTTGAGATGGAGATCTCAGCATGCCCTGAGGACCTGGGTCTCACTAATGCCTCATCCACAATAGGAATGTATACAAATACTCACTCGGTGGTAGCATGTGACCCTGAGGCATAACGTGTGCCCCCTTGCATGCCCCACGCCTTCCCAGCCTCACGATAACGTCATCCTGCAGTGGAATTGCTACGGGTTTTTCCACCACCTGGCTGAGGTACAGCAACAGTTAAGCTTTACACCGACTTTATACATTCCCATCCAGAAACATGGTTACCAGCAATTCAGACCCCAGCCCTTTGTGGCTATAGGGGATATTAAAAGAACTGTAGCAACTATAATAGTGTGTCAGGTGGAGTTCGTGTCTATGTCCTGAACTCCATATGCAGTGAACTTGTGCCCCTTCAAACCCCTCTACCCCGCAGGTGCTCAGCATTCATTTGCTCAGCATCAGCTTGGCGACCCCAGTGTTCCTGAGCTAGACTGGTAAGCACCACCGGTCTGCTGTCACTGTAAGCTCTGGTCACACCACAGCGACCACCGTGTGGCACAGCAGTGGAATGTTGTATCTTTCGGAGAACGGGGGTCTTGGCTTCACTGCCTGGACTAAGAGGAAGGTACACAACTCTATAATAATAATAAAATAATATAATAATAATAATAATAATAATAATAATAATAAGAATAAGAATAAGAATAAGAATAAGAATAAGAATAAGAATAAGAATAAGAATAAGAATAAGAATAAGAATAAGAATAAGAATAAGAATAAGAATAAGAATAAGAATAAGAATAAGAATAAGAATAAGAATAAGAATAAGAATAAGAATAAGAATAAGAATAAGAATAAGAATAAGAATAAGAATAAGAATAAGAATAAGAATAATAATAATAATAGTGTCAACCTCAAGGTGTGCTACGTGCTGAGGAGTTGAATGGCTGAGGTAAAACAGTCTTCACCAAGCAACCTCTGGGCACCTACTGCCCTGCAGTTGTGCAAGGCTTGCTCAGGCATGAAACGCTCTGCCTGGATCGTTTGTTTCCCCAGTGTCTCGTGGATCCCTGTGGGACTGTCTCATGAAACTACTTCTCCTGACTGAACAGATGTACAATCAGGCAGTACCTACAGCCATTCCTCAAAGAGAAGCAGCCTAAGAGTAACAGACAATAGTGTGCCATAACACTTTCATTGTAATCAAGTGAAACGGGGGAAGCTTTGAGAAGGTATCCCATTTCTACATTCACAAGGCCCTGGAAGGTATTGCTGGTCCTTAAAAGTGTCAAACAACTTCGTAATGGAACACCTCTAGTTGAAACTGCCAATTCCAACCAAATATCTAAGCTTGTGGGATATAAGGCCTTAGGTGACTACCCAGTATAGGCTGAGTTGCATAACACCCTTTACTATAGTAAGGGTGTGGTTACCTGCTCCCATATATTGGAGGTGGACGCGGCGGAGTTAGGTGAAGAATGGAAGAATATGGGCGTTATGGCGGTGCAGAAGTATGAGAAGAGTCAATGGCAAACTGGAAAAATCGGCAACATTTATTCTAACTTGTAGTACCCCAGAATTACTGGAACATATCCTTGCAGGCTATATCTATCTGCCTTAAGGTTCGCCCATTTGTTCCTAATCCCATGCGATGCTATAAATGTCAAAGATTTGGCCATACCACTATTGGATGTAACGGGAAGGCTATGTGTGGCAATTGTAGAGGCTCAGCTCAAGAATCAGGGATTTCTTGTACACTTCCTCCGAAATGTGTAAACTGCTCTGGGATCACCCAATGTGGAGCAGAAAGTGTGGTGGTCACAACGATGAAAGAAGAATTCAAGAGATGAAATTAGACTCACACATCCTATGGTGAAGCTAAAAAGGCTTTCAAAACCATGCAACCACCCGTTTTGCTACTTTTGCATCAGTCCTTTACGCACCAATAGCTAAGTGTGATGCCTCCACATAAACTCAGACCACAGATTCCAGTACAGACATTCACCTGCTGATGTACCTGTTTGGGGAAACACTGCACTTGCAACTGATGTCGTTCGGAAGCTGTCAGCGGTAGGTTTACCACCTAAGCCACGCCGGCCGCTGGTGGCCGAGCGGTTCTGGCGCTGCAGTCTGGAACCGCGCGAACGCTACGGTCGCAGATTCGAATCCTGCCTCGGGCATGGATGTGTGTGTTGTCCTTAGGTTAGTTAGGTTTAAGTAGTTCTAAGTTCTAGGGGACTTATGACCTCAGCAGTTGAGTCCCATAGTGCTCAGAGCCATTTGAACCATTTGAACCTAAGCCACATATCACTCCCCAACATCAGAAGCCAACCAAGCCACCCCCACAACCCAGGCAGCTGCCGCCTACTGTCAGTAAAGAACAACGTCCTTCGAAAAGTAGTCCTAAGTCCAAGAAAGCGGTAGGTAAACTTTCAGATCGACGAGCACCCTCACATCCTGATGGAGACTATGCTCTTGAGGATATGGACTTCCAATAGGAGGAACCAGAGAGCACTGAACTGCCTAACATTCCCCCTGACCTCCCCAGTAAATCATTGCCTTTCAGGGAGAAAGAAAAGAACCACCACCGCTGACAAATTGCTTCCATGGGGACTTCTGTGTTGCAGTGGAATCTCAAGGGATATCGCTAACATTTGGAAGAATTGCAGCTGCTGGTCCCGAATGAACCTTTCTGCAGCTGCTCACAAGAAATTCATCTTAGTCACACGCCTGCATTACGTGGATACCATGGATACCACATACAGGAAGGAGGATACTACTGGAGAGTTTGCTAAAGGTGGAGTGGCTGTTTTCCCTGATGACAGATGCCACTACTCTCCTGTTCCTCTTACCACCATCATGCAGGCAGTTGCTGTGAAAGTTATCACACCCTTTACTATCACAGTGTGTTCTTTTTACATGCCACCTAATGACGCTTTGGCGGCAGGCGCACTGGCAGACCTCTTCCAGTCATTCCCTCGCCCATTCCTCGTTGTGGGAAAGGGGGGGGGGGGGATTTCAGTGCCCACAATAAGCTGTGGGCCTTGCTCCAGAGGTCATGATTGAGACACTCGTCCATTCTGAGAAAATCTTCCTTCTGAAGATGGGTCAGATGACTAACGTTGCCGCACCTACAGGGTCTATTTTAGCTATTGATCTTTGTTTTTGTTTCCCAGCCATTGCAGACTCAGTTCAGTGGGAAGTGGCTCCTGATCTACATTCTAGTGACCACTTCCCAGTGTTGGTCCGTCTGCTGACTAGGACAGTGGCCAACAGAAGACCGTGCAGGTGAATGATACAAAGGGCAAATAGGTTACAGTACAGTCGAGAGGCCATTTTTGAACAAAAGGACTGTGCACAGGCGGCGGTGGCCCATATCACTCATGAAATCAAAAGGTCTGCCACAGAGGCCATCCTCAAGTCTAGCAACCACCTCAGACGGCGGCCTGTACCCCGATTGGCAATCTGGGCCAGAAGAACAGCTCTGCAGAACTTAAAGCAGTGTCCAACTACAGACAATCTTCATGCCATCAGGCCTGCGAGAGCACATGAAAGGCGAGTGATCAAAGAATAGAAGAGGGCTTCCTGGAAGGAATTCACGATTTCCATTAATCACACCATTTCAGCTGCATACGTTTGGGAATCAGGCAAGGGTATTACACATCCCCTTACGGCCTTGTCAAATAATGGGGTCTTGGTGGTCATGCCAGAATCCATGGCTCACGGTTCAGCTGAAAATTTTACTGTTATTGAGTCATCCAGACAAGCTCCTGTTGTTCAGGTATTCTGTCGGACTGCAGAGATGAGGAAGCTCAATTTCTTCTCACGCAATGAGGAAGGCTACAACCTCCCATTCTCCATGTGGAACTGGAATCAGCTTTGTTGGCACCGAGACACTGTTCCAGGATCTGATGACGTCCATTGTGCCATGCTTCATCTGTGCCCTGAAGCAAAAAGACAGCTTGTCTCCTGTTTCAATCATATCTAGTTTGATGGACTGTATCCCACGACTTGGAAGGAGGAAATATAAATTTCATTTTGGAAACCACGCAAGGACTGTAGCGCCCCTAACATTTGTCGAAGTGGTGCCCTTATTAGTTGTATGGGTAAGACACTCCAATGCATGTTCAATCGTCGCCTTGTCTGGCTGCTAGAGTCACAGGGTCATCTGAGCTGCTCCCAGAGCAGTTTCAGGAACAACAGTTCCACTACTGAAAACTTAATTCTACTGGAGGTGGTTATGCAGGAGGTCTTGTTACCCTGAAACCATTTAGCTTGTGTGTTTTTGACCTCGAAAAAGCATATGACTTGACTTGGAGGTACATCATCATTTGCAAACTTCGTGAATGGAAACTACATGGGCCAGCCAGGGTGGCCGAGCGGTTCTAGGCGCTTGTCAGGAACTGCGCGAACGCTATGGTCGCAGGTTCGAATCGTGTCTCTCTCTCTCTCTCTCTCTCTCTCTCTCTCTCTCTCTCTCTCTCTCTCTCTCTCTCTCTCTCTCTCTCTCTCTTTCTCTCTGTGTGTGTGTGTGTGTGTGTGTGTGTGTGTGTGTGTGTGTGTAAGTAATTTATTTATGTTTGACTAGATGTACGCGACCATTGCCCCCCCTGGTGGTACCTCCTTCCAGGGGGGGGGGGGGGGGGAGGAGGGAGGAGGAACAAGAACATGATAATGAACAAAAAGATGTACAGTTTCTTTATGAAGTAATGAAAATTGAATAATTCCATTATATGTGTTTCCTTTTATCTGTGCTGCATGGGGGTAACTCGACAACAAGCCTGTCTCGTCTGACGCAAAGGATAGAGCTTAAATGAGAAGTCAGGTTAGAATGCGGGTTTATAATTTTGACTTAAAATGGATCTACTTTATAAGTTAAATTTTTATAAATGATTAATTTTATATTATCTATATAGCATGTGTGTAGAATGATGTTTGAATTTTAATTTAATGGGGGTAGTTTGGGGATAGGTGTATGTAAGAAAATGTAATTAACTTGTCCTTGTGATCATGCGCTTCTATAAGATTGAATTTGATGCCTTCATTAGAAGTGAAATATATCATTAGAAGATAAAGTAATATATGCGGTGTGAAAAGCTTGTGTACAGTTAATAAGAGTTCAATAAGAATAATATTTAGGTATGTCTGGGCACGTTTTTGAAAGACTGTTCATTAGTCCATTGCCTAATGTGGTTCAAGTGAGATCGGGATGGTGAAATTTACTTCTAGGCATGGTGTTACATGAGGTTGATTTGGTACGATTGTCTGTTTGACCACTGTGCAGGTGACTGGTGTGGGAGTGATTAAAGTTTACAGTTAATTCAATGTTTGAGTGTAGATGACTTAAGTGATAAGACTTAAATGGTTAAATGTAATATTTAGTATGTGATGGTTAGCTTTGGAGATTTGGTTGAGGTTTAAGAAGACTGAATAGGGTGGTGAGTTTGAGCTCCGACCTTGTCAGGTCTGGTCTAAATTGGATACTTCTTTGAAGGACAATATTTTTATTTAATTGAAAGAGAGAAAATAATTGTTCTGTCTTTGTACGTTATCTATAGATAAGGGAATTAGTTCTTTTAGTAAAAAAAAATTGTCTTACAAAGAAGAGATTGTTATGGAGGAGTGAATATATAAATTTGCTATATTTAATTCTAGTTAGAGGTCTATGGCACTAGGACTGTACATAAATAATTTGGGCTATGTTAGTATGTGCTTAATATCGAAGAGTACGACGGGAATTTTATAATATTAAAAATAGTTTTGGTCTTCTAATACGCGAGTCTGGAGACGTCTGTAAAAAGAAAAAAAAATGGCTCGGATCAGAAAGACTGATGCGTTTCTGTCATCTGGAAAGGGTCTTGAATTAGCTGAACTGTTCTGAGAGCGACTTGGGTCGACTGAAAGTGCTCTGATGTAAAATGGTCATTTTGTACCGTTTAGGAAAAGGAATTCTATCTTTACTACAAGGACAAGGTGAGCATCGGAATATTGTTATGATGGGTGTGTGTTTAAGTATATAATATTAAATGCCCTATCCTCAGTGAGAGGGGTGTATATGTAGGTAAAAGTATTTGCCTATTTAACTACTTGTATGCGTAATTTAGTACGTTCAATTGTTCATCGATTATGACTATCTGTGGAAAATAGAATTATTATATTCTATTGAGCTGGGTTGTGTGTGGGGGCGTAAATGGTTTTACAAAATTATTATAACAGGGTGGGTGGCCTATAAGTAGAGCAAGTTCTGTGAAAGCATGTGTTGAAGGAATGGGCGAGTGGATGACAAGACTCAACTATGACATCTTCTAAAATGTCGGATATTGTAAATTGAGGTCTTCTTTTTATCATATGTATGACTTTTGCTTGGAATTATGTTTGTCTATTTGTTCTAAATGCATATGCATCAATGCTTAGACAGGAAGAACACTTTTTTATTATTATTGAGTTTTCGCAGGAATGGATAGGCTTTTATCTATGCGAGTGTTTGATTTGTGAGCCGAAATGTCAGCGAAGCGTGAATAATGCCAGGTTCGCTGGCTGGCGGAGACACTATTTACATGTACAGTTGGAGATGCAGGGGAGGAAAGATCTGCGCTATTCAGGAATCCATTTGTACACTGTATGTCGTTAGACAATAGTTGGAAAGTAGGTATACAGAGAGCACACTTAAGCATGCTGGTCCTGGGGCTGAGTGGACGGCTATTCAGATGGACAGATATGTGGCTTTGACATGCCGCCGCTGGCGCTCGGCCGCTCGCTTTTTAAGGTGCAGTGGGATTAGTTTCAGCATTTAGTAGTTTTGGTGGTTACTGGATTAAGAACTGTAATATTGAAGGTCATGTCTTCAGCGGGAATGCTGTGTAATTAAGTGTTGACGTAATTGAAGATATGTTTCGCGATTGGTGATAAGTTGATGGCGCAATGTAGCTACCAATGTAAAAAATAGCTGTCTGCTGCTGAAAAGGAAGGAAGGAAGAAAGAAAAGTGACCTTGCTCTCAGACCTAATGGACGAGTTATTAGATAAGAGCAAGTGATGGTTCTTGAATGATATTGTGTGTTGGGATATGAGTCTCTAATCGGCAGTGTGAATGAATGTGTATGTTGAATGGATGAAGTGTAATGCATGATGGAAGGAGTGAGACATTAGAACATAGACGACGAACGAATTCGCGTTTTCCTTGTTGTTCAATGAATTGTGATGATGATTACAGTACACAAGCCCACGTCGGCGATGACTTCACAGGCCTTACGCACGCTGGTCGGGTATTCATTATCAGGGATAGCGATTGAGGCGTGTGGCTGATAAGTTGTTTTTCTTATGTTGTATAATGACTAGAGAAGATCAGTTTGCATGCTATCATGAGGGGGGGTGCAGCTTGAGGACATAGATAATTGGACGAGATTTTTTATGTGGAAATTTATGCAATCTATAGATAGTGATATTCGACCGCTAGTGACAACAGTTAAGAGCGGAAAAACAGGTTCAAATAGAGCGCTGGCAGAACGTTGCGGCAATGGTAATAATATTTAAGTGGCAGGTGGTAAATATGGACCAGGCTTTGAATATTGGCGCGAGTGTGGTATGTGCTTGATGGTCTGTATAGTAGTTTGGGGTGCCTTAGTTGCGTTTGGTATTTAGCCATGTGTGTAAAATAAATTTTAGTGTTGAAAGTGCGAGAAAGACGAGTTGATTGGTGTTTAGATAGAGGTGGCGTTTGTAATTCGAAAAGAGGGGATGAGAAAGGTAAATTGATTGATTGGACATGGTTTGTGGGGTGATCCATGAGCGTCAAGATAGGACTGAGGACGTTTGCGTATGTTGATGGTGGGATGGGTGTGAGTTTAGGTACGGTGGGAGGAGTAAATTAGACTTATTTATTTTAAAAAATGTTGTAAACCAATCATAATATTGAAGGTTTTAGATGCCTGGTCACGCGACGAGGCGAGAGCAGGGATGTGTAGTGTTTAAAGGGTTGTGTAACGCCAGGGCAGATTTCACTCTCCAGTAAACAACTTTGGCGCCAAGCGTGTTCTTTGTCCACCATGAAACCACGTGGTTGATCGCTGTGACGTCAGAATCAGTAGGTTCCAGTGTGTCCGGCGAAAACATGTTTACGCCGCTGGACCTGCACAGTCCTAGCGAGCATGGCTTCAGAAAACATCGCTCTTGTGCAACGCAGCTAGCTCTTTATTCGCACGAAGTAATGGCCGCTATCGACAGGGGATCTCAAGTTGATTCCGTATTTCTAGATTTCCGGAAAGCTTTTGACACCGTTCCTCACAAGCGACTTCTAATCAAGCTGCGGAGCTATGGGGTATCGTCTCAGTTGTGCGACTGGATTCGTGATTTCCTGTCAGGAAGGTCGCAGTTCGTAGTAATAGACGGCAAATCATCGAGTAAAACTGTAGTGATATCAGGTGTTCCCCAGGGAAGCGTCCTGGGACCTCTGCTGTTCCTGATCTATATAAATGACCTGGGTGACAATCTGAGCAGTTCTCTTAGACTGTTCGCAGATGATGCTGTAATTTACCGTCTAGTAAGGTCATCCAAAGACCAGTATAAGTTGCAAAGCGATTTAGAAAAGATTGCTGTATGGTGTGTCAGGTGGCAGTTGACGCTAAATAACGAAAAGTGTGAGATGATCCACATGAGTTCCAAAAGAAATCCGTTGGAATTCAATTACTCGATAAATACTACAATTCTCAAGGCTGTCAATTCAACTAAGTACCTGGGTGTTAAAATTACGAACAACTTCAGTTGGAAGGACCACATAGATAATATTGTCGGGAAGACGAGCCAAAGGTTGCGTTTCATTGGCAGGACGCTTAGAAGATGCAACAAGTCCACTAAAGAGACAGCTTACACTACACTCGTTCGTCCTCTGTTAGAATATTGCTGCGCGGTGTGGGATCCTTACCAGGTGGGATTGACGGAGGACATCGAGAGGGTGCAAAGAAGGGCAGCTCGTTTTGTATTATCGCGTTATAGGGGAGAGAGTGTGGCAGATATGATACACGAGTTGGGATGGAAGTCATTACAGCATAGACGTTTTTCGTCGCGGCGAGACCTTTTTACGAAATTTCAGTCACCAACTTTCTCTTCCGAATGCGAAAATATTTTGTTGAGCCCAACCTACATAGGTAGGAATGATCATCAAAATAAAATAAGAGAAATCAGAGCTCGAACAGAAAGGTTTAGGTGTTGGTTTTTCCCGCTCGCTGTTCGGGAGTGGAATAGTAGGGAGATAGTATGATTGTGGTTCGATGAACCCTCTGCCAAGCACTTAAATGTGAATTGCAGAGTAGTTATGTAGATGTAGATGTAGCGCATGGACCGCTACCGATGGCTGTGGGGTAGGGTGGGGTGAGGTGAGGTGCCCGCTTGCTCGCGGGCTATAGGCGGCGCCAGGGGTAGCTTCCTCTCCTGGCAACTATTTGAACTAGGGCAGTTTGAGTCCTGACCTAGTGGTGAACACACTTGCATGAAATTGTTGAAAGTCTTATGTACAAGTCCCTTTCCAACGAATCCTTAGGTGGGAGCAGTCTGGTGACTGAGATTAGTAAACTGTCTTTTCTTCCGCGCCATTTTGTTACCTTAGTAGACATATGGGAATTGAATTTTGTTCGTGACAAAGCCGGCCGGAGTGGCCGAGCGGTTCTAGGCACTACGGCTGGAACTGCGCGACCACTACGGTCGCAGGTTCGAATTCTGCTTCGGGCATGGATGTATGTGATGTCCTTAGGTTAGTTTCAAGTAGTTCTAAGTTCTAGGGGACTGATGACCTCAGAAGTTAAGTCCCATAGTACTCAGCCATTTGAACCATTTGTTCACGACAAAAAATTAAAAGTTGGTGCCAGTTCGTAGGAAATGGTGACTGTTGGGTTACTTAGGTTAGTGGAGGTAGGCCAAGTGAGCTATTTTCGTGAGATTTTCTTTGCTTAGTAGAGATAAGAGCGGTGTGGTGCATTATCATGTCGGAATTTGAACTTGCCACCATTTTCTGGGGGTTGGGGGGTCAGGTTAGTGGATGTAGCACAATTGGTCTATTTACCGCCTTTTTCGGGGTGTGGCGGGTTATTGTGCTGGAATTTGAATTCCCTGCAAAATAACTAATTGTGAATTAGGTTCGTACAAAAATATAAGTGACAGTCAAAAGTTTGTAGGATATGAAGTATTTGGTAGGAGTGATCAATTATGGTGTTGGAATTTGAACTTGTCACAGATTTTTGTTATGGATGTAATGCAAATGGCTTTCTTCCCGCCGAAATCGGACATCTTGAATAAATAATAAATGATGATGATAAATAAAACTACAGTTTTTCGAGACATCGTGTTGGGATTTGAATTTGGGGGCGGGGGGGCAATTATGTACTGAAAGTAGGCTAATAACGAATGATATAACGGTTTTGCAGGCATTATCCTGTTGGAATTTGAATTTCGCGCCAATTTCTTCTGGAGGGTTGCGTTAGAGAGCATAACCAAATTAGCCTATTTTCCCGCCAAAATCCGCTATCTTGACTGACATGCTCTGTTGCCAAGTCTACATGCCGCCATCTTGGATGACGTCACCGCCACCATCGTGAATAAATTTGCCAAAACTGGAGTGTGTGCTGATAGACAGGTTGCCGCACTACGTCTAAGGACGTTAGAAAGCCTCTGAAAGAAACAATTTCCACAGGAGGGAAGCATTTGACAGTAGTGTACATTGTTTTTTCCGGATTACAAACATTGCTCAGTGTGACGAGCATCTGCATCCACATCCTGGAAATTACTACAGATACCATTTCACAATTGTTCACAGCATTTTTCGCATAGTGCACCTTGGAATGGTCATCTGTTGTGACACAGCTCATGCAATGCTTGAAGATCGCATTTCCTCTGGCGCTCTCACCCACAACAGTAACCTATCAAACAACTTGTGACGCAACTGGCTGTTGGCCTCCAAGGAGCAATTCCCAAATCGCCAGTTAACACGAACTTCTGAATAATGTTAACTCAGTGTAGAAAGAACCTCTACATATTCCTTTAATGCATGGATACACCGGAAGAACAGCAGCACTATTGCTATTTCATCAACAGTTTTGAGTAAAGCCCCGCTCACCTAGGTCAGTCCAGCGTTTACTATCTGCAGCTGTAATGCATATTTACGCTTATTTCAACCCTACATCGCCGTAGCAGTACCGGTGCATAACGGTAAATCATGACGCTAACTCTACTAACAACGAAAATCCTGCAGAGCACCTTCTGAACATCATTCCTATAAAGTTGGGTACCCGACTGTAAATAGTTTTCCTTGTGAACTGACTCGTGTAGCGTATATTTAATTATAACAACCCACTACTCACGTTTAACTGGAAAAAGTAAACAACCGAAAGGCTCAGAACAACGGCGGATCCTGCCAAGAGATGCTGACATACGCAGTAATAGCAGAGTAAGACGATCTTTCATTTTAATTTTACCACATTTCTCGGATATTTTTTCGGAAACATCAACATTAACAAACGTTTGTCACTGTGCGAATATTTTCAGGAACTTTTGAATACCGTTAAAATGAATATTTTAGAAATAGAAAAAGAAACTTCATTCAATATCTCTGTTGGTGGAAGTTAAGAGCATAAAACATGCAACAAACCTACGTGCCCATCTGCGCACTATCATCTACCGAAAACCTTGTTTCTGTATATACTGCTGTTCAGGAAGCAGGTTTTACGCCTTTTCACTCTGTGCATCTGTGCTGCTTTTAGTGCTTGAAAACTTTTGTAGCTCGGTAACTAAGGTAATTGAGTAATATGGCTACGTCCTATATAACGTAATGGCTCCCAAATGCATAGAGATAGCATATTTATAAAAACACACCTCAATGACGTCACTGTGTGCTGCATTCTCTGAAATTTAGACAGATTTGAACGAAAGTTATTTTATGTTCCAGGATACCTCACCGCCATGCAAGCTATGATCATTAGTGTTACGTACTGCGTAGCGTGCTGTTTCCTGTTCAGGGCACAATATGAGGTAAGCAGTAATTTTTCTTTCGTTGGCTGTCAGTGTGGTGTAAATATATCCTGCTTGTGAAAACTAGCACAATGAAGAATGTACGCACATTGTGAGGAACTTTGATGAAAATCTAAGTAGAATAATGTAACCGCTAATATAATAACATTAAGCCAGTGTGAAATGAACTGCCGGGTGTGTGGTGGAGACATATTGACCCTAATAGCAGTAATGCACAATTACCTGAGATAAACTGAACTGTCAGTAATTACATCCTACATCCCAGGTATCCCACGTCACTGCAGCCACTAATCTGGGCAGATAAAACTGAGAAAATTCAAATAAGTGACTCTTACAGGGCACAAAACATGACAGCTACAAGAACAGTAGTACCCGTGCTCGCCTCTGCAAAGTGTTTGCTCTTCACACCGCGAAATTTACACCTTCGCGAGCCGCTGTGCGTGGTGATGGCGGCAGGTCTTCTACCTCGAAACGAGGACACGGCCCATCGCAGTGTGAACAAATGGTGGTCTTCGTAGGATAATTCGCGGCGTCGCTCTGAATCACGTTAGGAGTGTATTCGACCCAGGAGGCGGTAGTTCGGGGAAACGTGAGTTGGCAGGAGAATCGTGAGATATCAGTCGTCAGTTTCGCCAGCGTTGACCAACAAACTACGGCAGATCATACTGTATTCATGAGGGTACGTAAAGTGTAATTCCCAAAAGATGCAAATTGTTACCTTCAAATACTACAGGTGGTTTCCTGAATACCACTTGCCATGAAATATTAAGTCACGATTAAGAAACACGATGGATTTCTGCAAATTATGTCCGCGCTAACTATCGTTATCATAACTGGAGACAACTTCCCTCTCGTCAACATCTTCATCTACGTGATTAATCTGCTATTCACAATAAAGCGCCTGGCAGAGGGTTCAATGACCCACCTTCAAGCTGTCTCTCTACCGTTCCATTCTCGAACGGCACGCGGGAAAAACCAAGACTTAAAATTGTCTGTGCGAGCCCTGATTTCTCTTATTTTATCGTGATCATTTCTCCCTATGTAGGTGGTTGCCAACAAAATGTTTGCACAATCGGAGGAGAAAACTGGACTGAAATTTTCCCCAATTTCGCGATAATGCAGTACTTTTTCGATGTCATCCGTCAGTCCCACCTGATGCGGATCCCACAACCTACTCCAGACTATGGCGGACAAGCGTGGTGTAAGCACTCGCTTCAGTAGACTTGTTGCACCTTCTAAGTGTTCTGCCAATGAATCGCAGTCTTTGGTTTCTCTTACCTACAACATTATCTATGTGATCATTCAAATTTAGCTTATTTATAATTGAAATCATTAAAAGTTTTTAGTTGAATTTACAGCCTTAAGATTTGTGACTTATCGCGTAATCGAAATTTAGCGGATTTCTTTTGTTACTCCCGTTATAACTCCACACTTTCCTTTATTCAGGGTCAGTGGCCACTTCTCGCACCATACATATGTCTACATCATTTACAGTTCGTTTCGGTCATCTGATGACTTAAGACTGTAAATGACAGCATCCTGTGCAAACAATCTAAGACGGCTACTCAGATTGTCTCCTATGTCGTTAATAAAGATCAGGAACAATAGAAGGCCTATAACACTTCCTTGGGGAATGCCGGATATTACTTGTTTTACTCAATGACTTTCCTTCTATTACTACGAACTGTGATATTTCTAACATGAAATCACTAATCCAGTCGCACAACTGAGTCGCTATTCCATGGGCACCCAGTTTGGTTAGAAGACTTTCTGTAGCTCTCGTCCCAATTGGTTTATTCTCCTGACATGGATGCAGTAAACAGTGCATAAGAAAGTGGCAAATGGGAGGGAATTCAATGATTTCTAAAACTGAAATTGCGGAGTGCTGGGATACCACTGGATTTTTATTTATAATTATAGAAGTCAAGAAATCGAGAAAGATTCTTAGAGCCAGTTTATCGTTGACACTCGTAACAAGATTCCCAGTCATTAGCTCCCGAGCACTGCAGAAGTCGCAGTAATACACTTCCAACGATCTTAGAATCAGCATGCGACTGCACGAATGTTTTCAGAGTCAAATTTAACAGTTAATTCAGTCTTAAAGAGCAGTTGCACGTAGCACACTACCTGTGGTGTTGCCACGTCTAAACCAGTCGTAGTACAAAGTGTCGAGTCGTGAGCTGTTTTAACAGTTTGATGGCAGCCCTTTCAGGGCCATCTTGAATCTCACCCCCATCAAGATTCATCCTGACACCTTGAAACTTATTAGCACTCTCTCCACCAACTACATACGCTGAAAATCTGTTTATCGATTTTGGTTCTCGTCGATTCCTCTTTAACCTTGTTGCGCTGCAAACTTTTTTGATACAGAGCGAGGGGTCACAGTTGCCAACACAATTCACGGTAATCCAGAATAGTGTTTCTCGTGGCTTCCTAAAACTGCGTAGTTAATTTGAATATGACGCGGCAGAGTTTCTCTACTAGTCTGTATTTGTGCTCCGTCCCTAATGGTCTCTGCGTCGAAAGGACGTTAAAACCTAATGTTTCCTCACCTTGTTTGAAGAATATGCGGCGTCGCGACCTCCTTATCACCAGAAAAAGATAGGTGTAGAATGTTACCTCGTTTCTGCGTCCCACAGTTCCTCAGTCTTCACACCACGTGCCCTACGAATGAAATGTTACGCGAAGCGTACTGGGTGGAACACGGCGCTGGCTACAAATGTTGGCAACTATTGTGCTCAGATGACCCACTAAAATTCTTCCCTTAAGATACGTGACGTCAGGAAAGATTTTCTAACGAAGCAGCCAACGCAAGGCTGTTCCTTCAGACTCAGGAATAGGTATCTGAAATTCCCTTCTTGTTGGTATGCTTCCCATACGTTGCTAAATCAACGTGATGTCAGCATGCATTTTATTTTGATATTAAATGGCGATGCTTACATGCAAATGAGATCGTTTTTTCATGAAAACGCGGGTAGCAGTAAGTGGCTTCCACAGTAATTAAGAACTAGTGCGACAGTGCTCTCGACCTGTGCAGGAGCATTGAACCTTGTAGTATCGTCTCTTCCTACCTGTAAACACATGAGATGACATGACTAGGCGACATTTTGAATGCAACAAAGTCGATGCATGAAAGTGGATTATTGCGTTACGGAATTATTGCTCAGATAACTCATCAGTGCATTGTGGCGATGATCGTGTGAAGGACGTAAGATGAAAGGAACCAGAATAGTAATATGTCCGGCAACGGATTGTCAACTGGATCGCCTACGTGGCAATGAGTTAAAGGCACACCTTGCTAAAACAGCGTCATCAGTACAGACGGCAATATAACGACTGAAAAACTCGTCTCTTGTTTGTCCAGTTAAGTGCACCATAGTCGCATTACGTGAACGTGGACTATAACAGGATGTACCATTGCAATTATAGCGAACACCATCTTCCTGTAGCTGCATTCCAACAGAAAAAAACATGTCAAAGTGTTGGAAAGGTGGTTAGTCTGTAAAATATACTAATTTCTTCCTAGCCTGGACAGTCCTGACATGTCAGCTGTAAAATGTTTGATATTTAGTTAGTAGCAGCTAGCTGCTGATGGTTTCCCAGTGCCAGTAATAGCTAGAAAAGCTCCAAGCAAGGCGCATTGCAACCAGAGGTGCCGAAAGCGAAATCTTGAGAAACCATTTATTGGAGTGTTTCGGGTTCTCTATGTACTGATTAATACGGATGTAATATAAAATTGTTTAGAATCGTGCCTTATCATTTAGTTTAGGATGAAATTTCAAACCTTCAATTCTTCCTTTATGTCGCAAGTTTTAGAAGCAATCTAGATGGCTGTAATGTAACATGTTATAAAATTTCTTTTCCAGGGGAGGAAATTGCTGCTCACACCCTGGCTGCTGTTGCATTCGTTCGTTGTGACATACCAAATGCTGTCCATAATGGCCTTCACAAAGTTCTATCAGTCATCAGATCTCGCTTTAGCTTCGTGTTCAATTTGTAAGTATTATAGTATTGCAAAAAGCACACTCGTCTTACGTACGATAGTGGGCCCCGTCCACCTTCAGACCTAATTCGCTATTAAGTCGGGACCTTAGGAATAGTGACACACCTAGAAACGTAGATTACTATGCACTATTTGTCGAAAATGAAACATGGGAAACACAAATCATGACTTCGTATAATTACACATCCTAACATAAATTTAATGGAAATCTGTCAATATTAATGTGTAGTATTACAGTACTACATGTAAAAAAAAGCACAGCACGGGGAATGGTAGCAAACATGCAGCTACGGGATAAATTAGGAACTCGATGACTGGCAGACGGTTTATTTTGTACAAACACCAGATGCACACTCGTCCGAACAGTTCAAATACTCTTGAGTGGAGGGGACAGTGCTAAGTCTCCAAGTCTTCGTAGACGGAAAGAAAGTCTGAGAAGTTACAATACTAGACACATACAATACTGAGAGCTAAAGCAACAGTTTAAGGGATTATTGGTGTCAACGTTAAGGACATTCGCTTCGACAGGGACGGACAGACGGGAAGAAATTAAACAATGAGACATAACAGTAGAATTTAGATGGCCACAGGACTCGCATAGAGGATCTGAAGTTCCTAGTACACATAATATTTATGTGCCTTAAAAAGGAATTCTAAATGGGTTGATGCAACTGTCAACGGGACTACTCGCCATAGAAATAGCTGCCGAAATTGTGCGCGCACTGTTACAGTATCCTAGGGCGTATTATATAAAAGTTAAAATATTCGTAAAGGGGAAAAAAGTTTCCCAAAGAATCAGCGCGGACTCAATAAAAAATTACTGGTCTGAAATAAGTCTTTGTTAATATGCAATATGTTACAAATAGATGGAGCTGAAAAATCTTGATTATCTTGCTAGGTTTCCGAAAGACATTACACACTGCGTTTCTACTAACGTAGATACGATGATACTACCTCCACAAATGTGATTGGCTCTACCAATATTTGGCTAATAGAACACTGTACGTTGCCGAGAGAAGAAATTTCGTTGGGTGATCGTAAGGAAATAGAGAAACTCAAGACTGTATTTCCACCTAGAATAACGAATGTCAGGTCCAGTAAATGTGGACAAATAAAATGTTTGTAACACATGGAAAGAACCCGATAACATCCGACTAGTCGATTGGTGATACACGTCGCAAAGTATAAGTATTTAGGGGTGATACTATTTAGTGATATGAAATGTGACGATCAGCATTAGAGGAGGCAATGATAGACGTAGTTTTCAGAATGAGATTTTCACTCTGCAGCGGAGTGTGGGCTGATATGAGACATCCTGACAGATAGAACTGTGTGCCGGACCAAGACTCGAACTCGGGAAATTTGCCTTTCGCGGGCAAGTGCTCTACCAACTGAGCTATCCAAGCACGACTCACGCCCCGTCCTCAAAGCTTTACTTCTGCCAGTACCTCGCCTCCTACCTTCCAAACTTTACAGAAGCTCTCCTGGGAACCTTGCAGAACTAGCACTTCTGAAAGAAAGGATACTGCGGAGACATAGCTTAGCCACAGCCTTGGAGATGTTCGCAGGAGAGCTTCTGTAAAGCTTGGAAGGTAGGAGGCGAGGTACTGGCAGGAGTAAAGTTGTGAGGACGGGGCGTGAGTTGTGCTTGGGTAGCTCAGTTGGTAGAGCGCTTGCCCGCGAAAGGCAAAGGTCCCGAGTTTGAGTCCCGGTCCGGCACACAGTTTGTATATGTCAGGAAGTTTCAGACGTAGTTTTGTCTTAAAGGTACCTCGAAAATGCAATTCACCTGTAATGGAAATAGCATATAAGACTATAGTGCTACCAGTTCTAGAATATTATTCCAGCTTTCATAGTTCTCAAGTACTCAGCACAACATGGATCGAACGAATTAACGAACGTGCAGGATCGTAACAGGTCAGTTCAGTCCATACGCAAGTTAAAAAAATCGGGAACTTAAATGGGAATATTTGGAAGAAAGAAGGCGTAGTTCTAGCGTAATGTCGGGGAATCTGAGAACCTCTGTACTCGAAAAAAGCGTGGGCGACCATTATGCTGCCACTATCATAGATCACGTAGTGATCATGAAATTAAGAGGTTAGGGCGCACTTCCTCGTAAAGGATGTTATCGCACAGTTGTGTGTACTTGACAGCATATGCTCCAGGAGGCGAGTTGGGCGCCTACGGCGTTGTCACAGGTACCGTGATATACACTAGGATGCCAAGTCTGCAGTGGACGATGATTTACATGTCATGATAATTAAAGCAAGCTTTATAAACAAAGGTAGCTAAAAATCATTTTATAGGATGACACTGTTGGACAGAGCTATGCTGTCATAGGATATTGTGCTTTAAAATATGTACACCATATTGCTCATCAGCGCTGCAAGTCACTTTGCATTGCAGATGCAATTCCCATTACCATGAAGATCACTACAAATCACCATATCAAACGTAAATTACAAACATAACTACATTGCACTGATTGCAAGTGCTCATGTCCAACACTAGCTGGCAACTTTTTAGCGAGCTTGGCTTATGAAGTTTCCTTCAGTTATTATACATTGAAGATGGTCTCCAGACTGACAATGTAACGAATACATCAAAAGTTACTTCCCAGTTGTCAGTTTAAAGTAGCCTTCGTACCAGTCAATGTAGTCTCAGAAAGTAAGCAAGCAACTGAGTAGTTTCTACTAGATAATACGTTTGGGATTACATCGATAAAGTCGTAGCGGCTAGTTATTCACACAGAGAAGTTGTCTTTGAAGACAGTATGTTGCTTAGTAGAATGTCGTGAGGGTTGAGCTAGAACTGCAATGGTACAAGTCTACCCCCAGATAAATTGATATCCTTACAGCTGTCTCAGGACAGTATACTGACTAAACGGTTTCACGGCATCCAGAATACTACGGATCTAGTACGGATTATTTCGGAAAAAGGAACGGGGTAATTTCACTGCCTGAGATGAACGGCTGTTGACTTACAAATCCGGCTGAAGACTCCGTTCAGGTAACGGCGAGGATCTTGCATTGTACTAAAATATCTTGAGACCCAGAACGTAATTACGTGTTATTTGAATTTATTCACCTAGGATCATTAATGTTCCAGATATAGAGCTCAGGTTTCTTTCGGACCAACTAATGCAGACTTAGTACCCCAGGGAGATGTTTGCCACAATCCTAACCACAGCCATAAACAGCCCGTTTTATAGTAAATAGAAATATGGCTCTGCCATGTAACTTTGCTTCCGCCTTGCCAGCCACGGCAGCCACGCCAGATGAAAGACAGAGGAAAATGGGTTTCAATATCTCGATGAGAAAACTTCAAATCTTTTGTTTCCAATATAAAAACAGCTGAAACGCGGGAAGGTTCCAAATAATTGCAGACGTTCCTGCGTCTGCAAAGTCCCCGATAGAGCTGCGTTTGATTGCAGCGTTTTTGGAAGTGATACAGATCCTCTTGCGGTATGAAACAGTGAAGAATTTCATGTTGGGAAAAGTCCTCAGTGGTATAAGCGGGTGAGATGAACAGGACTATCTGTCCGATCACCTGAATTTACGTCAATTTTGGCGATTGTTGGAATGTCGACACTGAATGGGCCCACCACCATCACTAACCTTGACTCTCTCTGTGGTAAATTAAAATAAGGGTGTCGTTGAAATATTGTATAATTTGATTGGAAACAGCAAATGCTTGTGTACAAATGCCTCTCGGTCGTAACGTAAGATGACACGGAAACTGTACAGCACGTCAATTATACAGCTGCCTCATTAAATTAATGTGTAATTTCCACGACAGTAGACGACGTCACGACCGAGTATAAGCAGAAATCTATAAATACAGTAGCACAGAATATACAGTTCAGAACGACCATAGCACTGTTTGTAACACTGCTGCTATCACTAGAGGCAGCTAAACAGTTGACATCCTAATCATATAAAAATTTTAACGTTCTCAATAGTAATATTTTCAATGCTTATGCTGTTAACATGAAAGAACTTACTATATTGATTTTTTTAATCTTATATAATTAGATGTTTGTTTTGCAGTTTTAAATTTGCTCTTGCTGTGGTCCTCATTTGTCTCCATGAGCCACGTGACAGCGGACAACAATCCTATATAGATGTGAGTGGTAACACTTTGTAGCACCACCTTCCGAAGTTGCGTCCCATGTTATGCAGCTGTAAGGAAATCAACTTTCTGGAAGGCCAAATGTAATTCTGCAGGGATTAAAATCACTGCTCAAAGCTCGGCGGAAAAACGAGACGAGCAGCCGTACATTTACACATCCACTTAGAGCAGTCCTGGCTACTGCTAATTTTACTCCACCTAACTATTAAGATGTTACAACATATCTATGCCGATATTTTATTAGTTTGTGTTGTACGCATGCTACGTTAGTCTTACGTACATCTTGTGATGTCGAAGTGTATAAAATCCTACTAGTAGAGTTGAAAATTTGGTTTTCTAAAACCTCTGCGAAGGTTCATATGACCAGAATAATCACTGTGATTTTGTTAGAATAAACATAGTAATGACGAGATCCAGTTGATTTCTTGTCCATTTTTAATATTTATTAAGTTATTATGCTGTTCGCTATTACTGCTATTAATACTGTACAGCACAAGGTTTTATCATTCTATTTGTAATGCCTGGATCTGTCCTAAAACGGCCTGTGTTGGTTTCCCTAGAGAGAACGTACACAAATAAAGTACTGTAACAGAGCTAATTGCACCTCACTTTCTTTTCCTCTGCAACGTACATGTGGTAACCAGATATTCCTAACATGCCTCCGAATGGAGGCTGAGAGATTTTGCATGAAATAAGTTCCTCTGAAAATTGCTCTCGTGTGGAGATACTTAGGCGCGTATTGCTTCCTAATGTTTAATAACATTGGCTGGTGGTAGAGCTATTGGGGGCATCTGACCACAACACACATTTTTTATATGATCAACGCACCGTTCAGTACTGCTGCCGTGATAGTTTTCTGTTACTGGTATTACAAAATGCTCTCCAGCATGGCACACGTAAGAAGTGGCCAACGACTTGCTTAACTGACGACTTCCCAAACTGAACTAAACACCGACAAGAAACCGTGCCAGAGGAAGACGAGGTAAGTGTTAAAGGTTAACTGGCCTCTGCGTGGAAACTAAATGTCTGGGCATTACGATCCAGTCCAGTGCTGGGACTGAACTGTCAACATGCATCGCCAGAGAAATCACCACTAACAACTAGGTTTTCCACGGGTTGCTGAAAGCGACTACTTGGGTGGTTTCCTTGAAAACATGACTTTCTTCCCTAGCTTTGTTCCATATATCATCCTCCGTCCCTTAACGTCTCTGTCGCCGATGGAATGCTCAACCCTAATCTTGGCTGTCTTCCCCGTGATAGCCACCCAAGTGGTTGTGCTTAGAAGTCTACAGCAAATGATTATACTAACAGTGAATTACTTTAATTACTCTAGTAGATTAAACATTATTAAAAAATCTCATTATTGCGCCTGCGTAGAAGTGACAGTGAGACTGAAAATGTTTCCTTATGAGTTACTGAGTTTCGTTATAGCCATTTGCAGCTACACTAAAAAAATTTAAATTCTGTTCCAGCGAGCCTGAACTCGATGAGTAATTCAAATTTCACGCACTAGAAACTGTACTGTACCGCATAGCTAACATACTACTGTGGTAGACTCATTGCCGTTATGGCGGGTAAGGCAGACAGTACTAAAACACTAAAGATACGCAGGAGTAATTTGTCTAAAGGTAAAAATTTACTTACTGTCGCAACCTATGTGTTATTCAGGTCTTTTGGTAGACTTAGGAAAATAACAGTGAAAGACTTTGGACATAGATGCGTCACAACTGTGATTGATTGGATGACAGTTATAAAAAAACATGTTTCACAATCATGACTACTGGTGACGGACTGTGACTCTAACCCGGACTGCCCGCTTAACGCAAGCGGTCGCCTTAATCTCTTTGGCTAACCGAACATGCTTACCTTGCAACCCAAATTCTCATTCCTATTCCCGCAAGAATTCGTACATTGTGTGCACCCGCACTCAAGTTATTATCGTCAAGAAATTATATAGTGGTGTCGTCAGACGGAAGACACCACAGAGAACACACACTTTCAGCCCATCAACGAAGACCAAAGGAGGCAGATTGGGGAGGGCAAACATCGTATAGTTGCCAATTTTTGAACCGAGTTAAGAGTGTTTGTCCTGAAAGACATACTAAAAATACTGACCGGAGAGGGGGGGGGGTCAGTGTTGGCGTGGGGAGTTTAGAGGTACATTCATTTTTTTTCTCGAGTAACTCGAAAACCGCGACTTCAAGCGAAAATGTTTCCCCAGTACAAAATTCAACTAAATTAAATTTCATACAAGAAGGTCCTCATCATTTTTCTCTAGGACCAGTAGTTTCCACGTTGCAAACGATCAAAAAATGCTAAAAAACTAAAGCTTTAATAGTATAAAATTAGTTTACTGACAAATGAAGTGGGTTACAAATATCTAGCATGTATCACGTCTATGTGCAGTAGAGTAGTATCAAGGGATAAATTTGTGAAACGTGGTGGTGGTGGTGGTGTGTGGGATGAAAATGAGACAAGGTACGTCGCTAGATTGAGTTCGTGAACTTAATCGTCTTCATAGATTTTAAAGCTGAAGAGTTTTCCCCCTTCCACTGTTAAAAGAAGAAACTACAGTGTGTTTCACAGCTGTACCGACCCTCCGCAGTGCGACTTGCGAATCACTGGCGACACAGTGTACAGACGTGCCCGAGGGTGTTTATTTTCCGCTAAATGCGTCAGCACTACATGAACTGCATAAACGAATTTCTAATGCTGGCGCAAGAAACGTATGATTGAATCCACATACAGCCTTGCCAGGGTTCTGCGATGCTACAAATTAGTTAGTCGTTGTACGGCAGCTGTAGTGTTCTTCTCGGAAACGCAACTTCCTCCGCCATCTTCAGTTTAGACAACCTATTTCACCATGCATTTTTGTTCAGTTTGACATAAGTGAATAGACAAAATGTCGCATGGGCACGGGTGTACGTAGAAGTTATTTTCAATTTATTAAATAAATACTTATTTGCAGTTAACTCTCTTTGCGCTCGAGGTCGAATTTTGGAGAGCCTCCTAACATCTCAAATGTTGTGCATCCTCAACACAGGTACTCACTCATTTCTCTCCTGCTACAGGGTCATTCTCAGCCATTGACCTATCTTTCTGCTCTCCAACCCTCACCGACTCTGTTCACTGGGAGGTCATTGACGACCTTCATTTCAGCGATCACTTCCCTATCCGCATTCATCTCCTGGATGTATTGCTGGAGCAGCGGCCACCATCGTGGATAATAGGCAGGGCTAACTGGCCACTGTTCACTCGGTTGGCTGTCTTTGACCGCCACCATAGCATCCAAGAATGGGTGGATCACATCACGCTTGTGATCCATCATGCTGCTGACCTGTCCATACCACAGTCTTCTGACACTCTTAAGCGGCGCCTTGTGCCTTGGTGGACAGAAGAGTGCCGTTCAGCCATCCGGGACAGGCGTGCGGCTCTTCGCAGATTTAAATGCCGTCCAACAGCGGTCAATCTTACCGCCTTTCGAATCGCTAGAGCCAGGGCACGCCGTGTCATTAAAGAGAGCAAGAAAAGGTCATGGGAGGCGTTCCTGGACTCCATCAACCGTTCCACTTGTTCCACAAAAGTGTGGGAAGCCATCCGGAGGATTTCCGGTAAACATATCCGTTTACCAATAGCTGCTGTCCTGAACCAGGGATGCCTCCAAACGACACCCAGAGCCATTGCTCAGACGCTGGCAGAGCATTTTGCACAAAGTACTGCCACTGCAAATCAGGATCCAGCGTTTCGTCGCTACCGTGCGATGGTCGAAAGAGCGAACTTGGACTTTCGGTCGAACAGTTCTGAGGTGTACAACTCCCCTTTCTCCATGTGGGAACTTGAATCGGCTCCTAGTGAGACTTCTGACACTGCACCAGGTTACGACCGCATCCGGTACTCCATGCTTCGACATCTGCCAGCGGCGTCAAAGGAAATCCTCCTCGAATGTTTTAATCTCATAAGTCAGACAGGAGTGTTCCCCACCTCGTGGCGGGAGGCAATCCTCATCCCTCTCCTCAAACCAGGAAAGGAACGCACATGTCCCAGTAGTTATCGTAGTATCTACTTGACAAGCTGTGTCGCAAAGAACCTGGAACGGATGGTTAACCGGCGTCTGGTCAGGCTGTTAGAGACCAGACAGCTCCTTAGCCGCGTTCAGTGTGGATTCCGAAAATTTCGGTCCACGGTCGACAACCTGACCACCCTAGAGACGGCTATTCAGAAGGCTTTTCTCCGTCAGCATCACTGTATTGGTATCTTCTTTGATATCTGTAAGGCATATGATACTACTTGGAGATACTGTATCCTTGCACAACTGCATCAATGGGGCCGCCTCCGGATTTTCATTCGGTCTTTCCTGTCTCAGCGGTTTTTTCGGACCCGCGTTGGTAACACACTGTCTGATCGCTTTGAGCAGGAGAACGGTGTCCCCCAGGGCAGCGTTTTAAGCGTTACCCTCTTTGCCATAGCCATCAACAGTATAACGTCTACAGTGAGGAGTCCAGTACAGTGTTCCTTATTTGTGGACGACTTTGCTGTTTTCTGTTCCTCCTCCAGTATTGCAACCGTGAGCCGTCAGTTGCAGCTAACAGTGCGGCGGTTAGAGGAGTGGGCTGCAAAGACGGGTTTTCGGTTCTCTGCCGATAAGTGTGTTTGTGTTCATTTTTATCGTTCTCGTCGTCTTTTTACTTTGCCTGCCTTGCATATGGGGGATACTGTCCTACATTTTAGAGACACAGTGCGGTTTCTGGGCCTAATTTTTGACTCCAGGTTGTCATGGCTGCGACACCTACGTGACTTGAAAGCCAGAACCCTGAAGGCACTCAACATAAAGTGCCTCAGCCACAGGTCTTGGGGAGCGCACAGGGCGCGTCTCCTTCAGTTTTACCGAGCTTTCGTGCGTTCACGGTTGAACTATGGGTGCACAGTATATGGGTCAGCGAGGCCTTCTTATTTGCAGATCCTTGACGCTGTTCACCATGCTGGGATTCGACTGACCACGGGTGCTTATCGGACCAGTCCCATACCCAGCCTCTGTGCTGAGGCTGGGGGACTGCCACTTACCATCCGGTGGCAGCTCCTGCTGGTGCGCCAGGCTTGTAAGTTTCTTGCAGCTCCCAGCTCGCCTGCTCACCATCTTGTTGCCCATCCACCTCTGGACCGCCTTTTTTCCTGCCGTCCCCGGGCTACGTTGCCGTTTGGGATCCGTGTGCAACGTGTACTAGAGTCCCTCGTTGTGGAGTCTGTACAACCCCAAATCCAGGGTTTTAACCGCCTGCCACCCTGGTTACTGAAGAGGCCCAGAGTGATTTTAGATTTATTGCAGTACTAGAGAGATTCCACGCCTTCTTCCACAGTTTTTAATGCAGCATTTTCTGCCATTTTATCTGAGCACCACGACTATGTAGCTGTTTTTACGGATGGGTCGAAACAAGGGGATTCTGTTGGTTGCTCAGTTGTTTTTCCAGATCGTGTCTTCAAGGTCCGCCTGCCTCAGACTTTCGCTGTCATTGATGCAGAATTGTCTGCGATCTTGCGGGCACTGGAGCACATGAGACATTCTTCCTCTCCTAAATTTCTTGTCTGTTCAGATTCACTCAGTGCCCTTCACTTATTGCAACGTTTGTATCCGGCAGACAAAACTGTCCAGACCATCCAGGATGCCCTCCTCCGACTACAGCGACTGGAGAAGGTTGTAGCTTTCTGCTGAGTTCTGGGGGATGTCGGCATTGCTGGGAATGAAAGGGCAGATCTCGCAGCCAAGGAGGCGTGTCTCGCCTCACAAGTATCTGTGTGCCATCCCCTTGCACGCACTCACCTCGCTGTTGAGCTCACGGGTTATGCGTCGGTGGGAGGATGAGTGGCTGGAAGTGACTGACAATAAGCTCCGTATAGTCAAGCCCACAACGCGTGTGTGGTGTACTTCCTTTCAGCCCCATCGACGGGACGAGGTTCTCCTCACTCGGCTTCGAATAGGCCACAACCCTATGACGCATGGCTACCTGCTCCGGCGAGAGGACCTTCCAATGTGTGGTGCTTGCGGCGTCCAGGTCACTGTGCGCCACGTTTTATTGGATTGCATTTTATTTTCTGACCAGCGGGCCGCAGCTGACTTGCCAGCGGACCTGCCATCTCTTTTAGGCAACACTCGGACGAATGTGGCTAAAGTTTTAAAGTTCTGTGACATGTCAAATGTTTTTACAAAGATTTTAGGGAGAGGATTTTAATTTTCTCACTGTGTGACAAGCTAGCCCATATTTTATCTAAGTGGGCAGCCAATAACAATTTCCTGTGACATTCTTGTTGCTATGTTTCCCCTTTCCTTAGGTATTACTTTCTTATGTAACATTTTCCTTTTCCTGCTTTGAGTGTGTGCTTTAGTTTTCTTAGGTCTGTCCAGGTTCGTTCTTTTAGTGTGTGTCAGGGCGCTCATGACCTCGATGTTGAGCGCCCATAAGCCCCAACACACCACTGCAGTTAACTAAGCCTTAGAGTATACGTTGATATACACAATGGCTGAGAAGTATTCAAATTGTGTTGCCAGCGATTTTTTTAATTTTAAGGGAGGGAAGAGATTGGATTAGTAAATGTGACACCTTTCAGCTATCCGTCGGTGAGTGTATTGTAATACTGTAGAATTGCGTTGTAATCACTTGGTGATAAATTAATGAACGGGTAGAAAGTTAATGCACTTCTTTTATCACTGTTATTAGTAGACTGTATAAATCTTTCCCATTCAGGTATTGCTGGCACTTGTCGAGTGGGATGCAAAGAGTGCAACCACTCACTACACACACCAGCGGTATGTCTCCCAAGACAGCTGTTAATGTCTGATGTAATGGGTCTGGTAATGTTAAAATATAGAAAAGTACTCTGCTGTAACCCGTTGCTCGAATTACATTGAAATAGTTATCTTGTAGAGGGAGATCTGAGGCTGGGGTGATGCATTTGATACCCCTCAAGTGGTGAAAACTACTCCAGGCAGTGATAGTGCGATAATGAAATAGACATCGTCGAATATATTTTGACAGCATGTTAAATTTGGGATAGGCTCTTCAGTGTGGTACAGTTAACAGCAGTAAAACTTGAGCTTTTTAGAGTTTTTTACATAATACCTCATTTAACTCCAAATAAGTCTTCACTACACTGAAAATATCTCCACTACATATACATGAGCTCAGTGAAGTTTCGTATATTCACATGAGGGAACCTACATGAGAGAACTGAACAGGAAATTCTGGGGAGGTGCAGTCTGTCTGTATACTGAAAAGTGAGCAGTCCTCGTGATGGGGAATTGGCTTTTCTGGAAGATCATTACAGCTGTCTTACAGAATGACAAAGAATCAGTTACACCTCCAACCGTGTGGAACGTGTGCAGAGATTCACGTACATTATGTCCATAGGGGTCACTTGCGTTAGTATATTAACTCCTATCTGCAATACATGTTGTGTTAATGCACATTGTGGTAAGTGCGCGCACGCCCATACACGTCTACGCACTGCATAGCAAGTGATTCAAAAAGTATACTGTGGAGGGTCGGTCGGCCGCGCGGGATTAGCCGATCGGTTTAAGGCGCTGGAACTGTGCGGCTGGTCCCGGCGGAGGTTCGAATCCTCCCGTGCGTGTGCGTGTCTCCTGAGGGTAATTTAGGTTAAGTAGTGTGTAAGGTTAGGGACTGATGGCCTTAGCAGTTAAGTCCCATAAGATTTCGCACACATTTGAACACTTTTTTGTGGAGGGTCCGTATAGAACACTCCAGTTTCTTCTTATGACGTAATGGGGTAGATAGTGGGAAATTACCTGCTCGCTCTTCAATTTTCAGACCTATGAAAGAGAGAAGTGCACGACCATAATCCGGCGATCTACCTAGTATAACACATCTACCATACACTTACCCACTCCCCTTTCCTCCTCCTCCTCCTCCTCCTCCTCTCCATTCCCCCACCTCTCATGCTTCACTCGAACACAATTTATCCTTTAACATGGCTCTACTACACTTAGACGTGATACAGCTGTTTCTAACCCACTTCATTTAACAGCCAAACAGTAATTTTATACCGATAAAACGGTATTTTTACCTGCGATTTCTTAATCCTCCGCAATGTGCAAACTATTAGTCCTCAACATAAATGAATACTTTTTGGTTTTGCAGGAAACTTAATGTAGCTGAATTTTGTACTGGGAACCATTTTCACTAGAAGCCGCAGTTTTAGTTACTCCAGGAACGTGATAGTGACCCTTCCACCACCACCACCACCACCACCACCACCACCACCCCTGCAGGTCCAGGGGTTAGAATAGGCCTGAGGTATTCCTGCCTGTCGTACGAGGCGACTGAAAGGAGTTTCACTCGTTTCGGCCTTTGTGATGGTCCCCTTTAGGGTTTGACCTCCATTCTTCAAAATCTTCCGGAAGAGCGAGCCAGTTAGGCAAGGGCGCCTTACAAGGTGCATCGTGTCCATCGTGCATTGAGATCTTTAGCCCACTTTCTCGTCATCGCATTACAGTCCTGCTCGTGCTCCATCGCTTGGGCGAGGACACCTTCCTGGGTGAGTTTTCCAACATGCACTATGCAGTGTCGATTTCTGCATCTACGATGATCATGGACTTCTTTGCACGGTAGCCAGTCCGTTGTGGTGGAGCACCATGTACAGTGCTTGTTATAGCCCACTGACCACACAGGGGTCGCTCTGCTGATGCCTACGCCGTTAAATCCCCACATATGCCAAGAGGTAGATGCCCATCCCCCCCCCCCCCCCCCCCCCCCCCCCCCCCGGGACAACAAGACTCCTGGAAATGGCCATCCTGCCAGGTGGCCTTTGCTGCGAATGGGTGGCACCTGCAGGGAGGGCTCCTTATCGAAGTGGGTGGCATCAGGAATGAATGACACGTGATGAAGTGTAGTCCATCATCTATTACTGGTGGTGAAACACCAACTATTTCCAAGCGATCACAAGCTCAATTCAACGCACAGGAGTATGGCCCCAAATCGATCTGCTCCCTCGCCACACCATGGGAGGAATGTCAGGCTAAGGATGGCAGCAGATCTTACTCTCCCCAGTACCTTGTATGGGGAATCGTTCATGATGATGAAGACCCAGTTTTTTGTTGAGCATTTAGAGGACAAGTTAGGGGAGTTGGAGGGCTTGTCCAAAATGAGATCTGGGTCAGTCCTCATAAAAACAGCATCCTCCGCTCAGTCACGGGAGTAACTAGCTTGTGAGAAGCTAGGGGATGTTTCTGTAACCATCATGCACCATAAAAGCTTAAATGTGGTCCAGGGTACCATACTTCAGAGACCTTTTGCAGTCTGACAAGAGCTGGGCGCCAATTTAGAGCAGCAAGAAGTACATTTCGTCTGGAGTGTCCACTGGCGTTCGAAGGATAATAAAGTTGCCACTGGTGCCTTCATCTTGGCCTTTGAGAGTGATACATTGCCCGAGAAGGTCTAGGTGATGGTCTACAGGTGAGAGGTAAGGCCCTATATCCCACCCTCGATGAGGTGCTATAAGTGCTGGAAGTTTGGCCATATGTTTTCTCGCTGTACTTCCAGCATCACATGCCGAGATTGCGGAAGCACATCACATCCCAATACTCCATGTGTCCCGCCTCCCATCTGTGTCAACTGCAGAGACCACCATTCGCCCTGCTCACCTGACTGCAGGATTTTCCAGAAAGGAAGGAAAATCATGGAGTAAAAGACCCTGGACCGAATGACCTACACTGAGGCTAAGAGAAAATTTGAACGCCTGCATCCTGCGCATATGACATCATATGACAGTGTCTTACATTTATTCTCCGCAAGCCACCCAACGGTGTGTGGCGGAGGGCACTTTACGTGCCACTGTCATTACCTCCCTTTCCTTTTCCAGTCACGTATGGTTTGTGGGAAGAACGACTGCTGGGAAGCCTCTGTGCACGCTCGAATCTCTCTAATTTTACATTCGTGATCTCCTTGGGAGGTAAAAGTAGGGGGAAGCAATATATTCGATACCTTATCCAGAAACGCACCCTCTCGAAGCCTGGCGAGCAAGTTAAACCGCGATGCAGAGCTCCTTTGTTGAAGAGTCTGCCACTTGAGTTTGCTAACCATCTCTGTAATGCTATCACGCTTACCATATAAACCTGTGATGGAACGCGAAGCTCTTTTTTTGGATCTTCTCTATCTCCTCCGTCAACCTGACCTGGTACGGCTCCCACACTTATAAGCAATACTCAAGTATAGGTCGAACGAGCATTTCGTAAGCCACCTCCTTTGTTGGACTACATTTTTCTAATGACTCTCCCAATGAATCTCAACCTGGCACCAGCCTTACCAACAACTAATTTTATATGGTCATTCCACTTCAAATCGTTCCGTATGCATACTCCCAGATATTGTACAGAAGTAATTGTTACCAGTGTTTGTTCCGCTATCATATAATCATACAATAAAGGATCCTTCTTTCTATGTGTTGGCAATACATTACCTTTGTGTATGTTGAGGGTCAGTTGCCACTCCCCATACCAAGTGCCTATCTGCTGCAGATCTTCTTGTATTTCGCTGCAATTCTCTAATGCTGCAGCTTCTCTTTATACTACAGCATCATCCGCGAAAAGCCGCATGGAACTTCCGACACTATCTACTAGGTCATTTATATATATTGTGAAAAGCAATGGTCCCATAACACTCCCCTGTGGCACGCCAGAGGTTACTTTAACGTCTGTAGACGTCTCTCCGTTGAGAACAACATGCTGTGTTCTGTTTTCTAAAAACTCTTCAATCCAGCCACACAGCTGGTCTGATATTCCATAGGCTCTTACTTCATCAGGCGACAGTGCGGAACTGTATCGAACGCCTTCTGGAAGTATAGGAAAATGGCATCTACCTGGGAGCCTGTATCTAATATTTTCTGGGTCTCAATAAAGCAAGTTGGGTGTCACACGATCGCTGTTTCCGGAATCCATGTTGATTCCTACAGAGTAGATTCTAGGTTTTACAGATGACATGATAAGAGAGCAAAAACATGTTCTTAACTTCAACAGATTGATGTCAGAGAAATAGGCCTATAGGTTTGCGCACATGCTCGACGACCCTCCTTGAAAACTGGAACTACCTGTGCTCTTTCCAATCATTTTGAACCCTCCATTCCTCTATAGACTTGTTGTACGCTGCTGTTAGAAGGGGCCAAGTCCTTTCGCGTACTCTGTGTAGAATCACACTGGTATCCCGTCAGGTCCAGTGGACTTTCCTCTGAGTGATTTCAGTTGCTTTTCTATTCCTTGGACACTTATTTCGATGTCAGCCATTTTTTCGTTCGTGTGAGGATTTAGAGAAGGGACTGCAGTGCGGTCTTCCTCTGTGAAACAGCTCTGGAAAAAGGTGTTTAGTATTTCAGCTTTACACGTGTCATCCTCTGCTTCAATGCCATTATCATCCCAGAGTGTCTAGATATACGCCGGCCAGAATGGCCGAGCGGTTCTAGGCGCTACTGTCTGGAACAGCGCGATCGCTACGGTCGCAGGTTCGAATCCTGCCTCGGGCATGGATATGTGTGATGTCCTTAGGTTAATTAGGTTTAAACAGTTCTAAGTTCTAGGGGACTGATGACCTCAGAAGTGAAGTCCCATAGTGCTCAAAGACATTACAACCATTTTTGTCTAGATATGCTGTTTCGAGCCCGCGAGTTGGGTAACGTAAGACCAGAACTTCCTGGGATTTTCTGTCAAGTCGGTACATGGAATTTTACTTTCGAATTCACTGAACGCTTCACGCATATCCCTTCTTTCACTAAGTTTGACATCGTTTAGCTTCTGTTTGTCTGAGAGGTTTTGCCTGCGTTTAAACTTGGAGTGAAGCTCTCTTTGCTTTCGAAGTAGTTTCCTAACTTTGTAGTTGTCCCACAGTGGGTTTTTCCCGTCCCTCACAGTTTTACTCGTCACTTACCTGTCTAAAACGCATTTAACGATTGCCTTGAACTGTTTCCATAAACACTCAACATTGTCAGTGTCGGAACAGAAATTTTCATTTTGATCTGTTGGGGAGTCTGAAAGAAATCTGCCTCCTATTGCTAAACAGATAAACCTCCCTCCCTTTTTTTATATTCCAATTTACTTCCATATTCAGGGACGCCACTACAACAGTTCTGGCACCATCAGCTCCACCAACCCAGTTCACTTCTGAGCCGGAAGACTACACCTGCCCCATTGTTGGTGAGGGGCATTTCCATCCCTGTTGCTCCTGCACCACCTACTTCAGGTGCAACAAACCCCCCCCCCCCCCCCATACCATTGGGGGACGTCCGTCCCCACTTCTAAGCCGGAGAAGCGTAAGTCTTCTTCAGCTTCTCTCGCTAGGAAGGTTCCCTTGGGTCACTCCCTTCCCATGTTTCTTATGTTTCTTCTAGTGGGAAAGATGACACCCGCCAGTGGCTGAAGAGCCCAAAATCAGCTGGTCATTGGGCTTCATGCTCAGTCCTGGAGACTGAGCCAGTAAAGTCTTCCCAGCCAGGGAAACCCATGGAGTAGCGAGAGAAATCCAAAAAGAAAACCCCTAAGACCAAGGAAATTGCGGTGGCAGCCATACCACCGCTACCTACGAGCTCTGTGGCTGAGGATGGGGTGGAGATTTTGGCGTCTGCAGAGGACCTAGATATGGCCAGAACCTCAGACACAATGGATATAGACTGCTCGGGCAATAAATCGGTGGCAGCAGGTGACTCTGAGGCCTAAGCTGCCTCATTGAATGTTTCATGCTTTCCCAGTCTCACGATGTCATCCTCCAGTGACATTTTGGCGGTTTTTTCCACCGCCTTGCTGAGCTACAGCAACTGTTAAGCTTTACACCTGCTATCTGCATCAACCTCCAGGAAACCTGGTTCCCAGCAATGTGAACCCCTGCCCTCCATGGCTATAAGGGATATTACAGGAACCGTAGCGACTATAATAGTGACAGGTGGAGTTCATGTCCTAAACTCGATCTGTAGGGGACATGTGGCCATTCAATAACTGTCTGCAATGTATGTCTTCCTCCAGATGGTGCAGTACCCTGAATGTATTACTTGCACTGATTGGTTGACTAGCTAAATCTTTCCTACTTCTGCGAGATTTTAATGCCCATAATCCCTTGTGGGGTGGTATCATGCTTACTAGCAGACACAGAGATGTCGAAGCTTTATTGCCACAATTCGACCTCTGCCTCTTAAATACTGGGGCCACCACACATTTTAGTGTGGCCCATGGTAGTTACTCGTCCATTGATTTATCAATATGCAGCCCAGTACTTCTCCGATCTATCCACTGGAGAGGACATGATGACCTGTGGGGTATTGACTGTCACTACCCCAGCATCAAGCACACGGACGCCTGCCCAGATGGCCTTTGAACAAGGTCGACTGGGGAACTTAAACCTCTGTTGTCACCACTGAATCTCCCCCACACGGTAACATCGATCAGAGTTAAAGTTCTTATACATTGTAAGCCGTATGGAACTTAGTGCATAAAAATTTGATTTGTTAATAAGTTATTCCAATGTTGATCAAATAAGGCAATAATTGGTATTAATAATTGTCATTGTATAATAGACGATATGTGATAGTCATTGTTTGAAAAATGGTATTTTCATTTTTTGGTCATTTGAGCGTACGCGGTGTAAAGACGTACTAGTACACCGCGCGTACGCTTCAGGCGTTCAGAGTTGGTAATGGTTGGCTTACAGTAGCTATTGTACGAGGTGGGTCTAGTACTCCATCTGTACCAGGACTAGAAAGTTTTGTCGACAGAGACATAATTGCCTATCGTACTTATCATATGGCTGATGGTTGAACAGGTAACTACAGCAACTGTTTCTGCGGCAGAGGCGCCTGAGGCGTAAGGAAGTCCCTTGGTGGTCGCTGAAGCAATTAAGCACCATTGGCGACACCCTTCCCTAGAGCACTTAATAGCTTTTTAAACAGCTCCATGTCAGTGTTCACTACCTTATCAATCAATGGAAGGAGTGTTGGGAGAGATACATCTCCACCATTGGATGTCACACGTCACCTTCCCAAGTCTGGGAAAAGATCAAACGTCTTTTCAGGTACCAGGTCCCATCAGCTATCCCCAGTGTTACACATAAATGGCGAGTTATGTACCGACGTAAACGCGTTGGCCGAGCACTTTGCCCGAGCCTCTGCATCGGGGAATTACCCCCCAGCCTTTTGAAAACACAAACAGCGGCTGGAAGAGAACGTCCTCTGATTATTCACTACACGCTGCAGTGAATCTTATAAAGCCCCATTTACAGAGTGGGAGCCCTTCAGTGCCCTTGCACATTGGCCTGACACAGCTCCTGGTCCTGATTTCATCCACAGCCAGATGATTAAACATCTCTCACCTGACTACAAGCGACATCTTCTCGTCATTTTCAACTCGCTCGGGTGCAATGGCCTTTCCATCGCAATGGCGGGAGAGCACCATCTTTCCGGTGTTCAAACCCAGCAAAAACCCGCTTGATGTGGATAGCTATCGGCCCATCAGCCTAATCAACGTTCTTTCTAATCTTCTGGAACGTATGGTATGTCAGAAGTTCGGTTGGGTCCTGGAGTCAGGGTGCTTTCTGTCTCCATGTCTGGGCGGCTTCCGCCAGGGTCGCTCTACCACAGATAATCTTGTGTCCATTGAGTCTGCCACCTTTTCCAGGTGGCAACACCTGATTGCCATCTTTTCTTATGTACATAAAACATACGACACGACTTGGCGACATCAAATCTTTGCCGCACTGTATGAATGGGGTCTCTGGGGACCACCAGATTTTTATCCAATACTTCCTGTCGCTCCGTACTTTCAATGTCCAAGTTGGTGACTTCCATAGTTCCATCCATATCCAGGAGAATGGAGTCCCTTAGGGCTCCATATTAAGTGTGTCTCTATTTTTAGTGGCCATTAACGATCTAGCAGTAGCTGTCGGGCCCTCTCTTCCACCTTCTCTGTATGCAGAGCACTTCACTTCAGCATTTCGTACTGCTGCTCCAGTATTGTTGTTGCTGAGCGGTGCATTCAGGCAGCCATCCACAAGGCGCAGTCATGGGCTCTAGCCCACGGCTTCATGTTTTCAGCCGCAAAGTCGTGTGTCATGCATTTATGTTGGCGTCATAACATTCAGCTGGAACCCACACTTTACCTTAATGACAATCCACTCACTGTAGTGTAGACATATTAATTGCTAGGACAGGTTTTCGACACTCGATTGACTTGGCTCCCTCATCTTCATCAGCTTAAGCAGAAGTGCTGGCAGCACCTAAATTCCCTCCATTGCTTGAGCAACACCAATTGGGGTGCAGAGCACTCTACGCTGCTGCTGCTGCTGCTCTATAGAGACCTTGTCCAATACCGAATTGACTATGGAGCGACTTCAGCATTGCATTTACTGGACCCGGTGCACCACTGTGGGGTTCAATTAGCTACAGGAGCTTTTAGGACGAGTCCAGTGACAAGGGTACTAGTGGAGGCTGATGTCCCTCCACTGCAGATCAGACGTGCGCAACTGCTCGCCAGTTACGCAGCAGACATTCATAGTTCCCCTGAGCATCCAAATTAGTCTCCTTTTCCCACCTGTAGCAGTCCATCTCCCGCACTGCTGGCCCAGATCTGAGCTAACAATTGCGGTTTGCATGCGGTCTCTTCTCTCTGAACTGGAGTCTTTCCCTTTACCACCTCTACTTGCTGTCCGTTCACGTACACCTCCATGGTGTACACCTCACCTGCAGCTTCGTCTGGACTTTTCGCGTGACTCAACCCCGCCGCTCTCCGCATTCACCTCCTCGATTCTTGACGTGTTCCGGGGCTCTGAAGCGATTTACACCGATGACTCAATGGCTGATGGTCACGTAGACGTTACGTATGTTCCTGGAGGACATATTGAGCAGCACTCCTTGCCAGTTGGCTGCAGTGTTTCTACTGCAGAGGTGGTGGCCATATCTCGTGCTCTTGAGTACATCTGCTCATGCCCTGGCGAGTCATATCTCCTGTGTACTGGCTCCTTTAGCAGCCTACAGGCTACCCTAGTCACCCTCTAATAGCGTCCATTCGGGAGTCCATCTATGCACTGGAACAGTCTCGCCATTCCGTTGTATTTGTACGGACCCCAGGACACATCAGAATCCCCAGCAACGAACTTGCCAATAGCCTGGCAAACAGGCGATGCGGAAACTGCTTCTGGAGGTAGGCATCTCCGAAGCAGATCTGCTTTCGGTTTTACACCACAGTGTTTTCCGGCTTTGGGAGTCGGAATGGCATAACAACATGGACAACAAACTGTGTGTCATTAAGGAGACCATTAATGTGTGGAAGTCTTCCATACAGGGCTCTCGTACGGAGTCAGTTGACATCTGCCAGCTCCGCATTGGCAATCTGTGGCTAACGCATGGTTACATACATAATCGTGAGGACCCACCTCAGTGTCACTGTGGCTCCCAAATGAAAGTTGTGTCCACCTCTTGCTGGACTTCCCACTTTTAGCCACTCTGCGGCAGACTTTTAACTTTCCCAGCACCCTCCCTTCGGTGTTGGGCGACAATACCTCCACAGCAGCTTTAGTTTCATTTTATCTATGAGAGTGGGTTTTATACTTCTATGTAGGTCTTAGAGCATGTCCCTCTGTGCCCTCCACCCTACTGCTTTTAGGATGGAGGTTTTAATGTGTTGCAGTGTGGTTGGCTAGTCACTGTAGTCTATCATGTTTTACTCTCTTCTGTCTCTAGCGTCTCTCTTTTGTTCCTTTTAGTGTTCATTGCCTTCCCTTCATTCTTGTGGCTTTTCCTTTCTTTCCATCTTGCGTTATACATTTCGCCCGTTTTATTCTCACACTTGTGGAATTGTTTTATTAGGAACAAGGGACCGATGACCTCATAGTTTGGTCCCTTCTTTCGCCTTTAAAGAAACCAACCACCAACCCCCCCCCCCTCCCCTCCAGCGCTCACACCCCACCAGTCAGTGTGTTGTTTATGACACACACTCTCCTATCACTGTGCAAAAATTTTAGATTACAGTTTTCACTCCCCCCACCCCCGGATCCTTCTTTTCTTTGTTGAACGGGCTGTATCATGTATACGTCAAAATACAGCAATTTGGGTGAATGTTCTAATATGTTGAGTTAAAACACAGATGATGCAAGGATATCTTTAAAATACATATAGAGTGGCATTTGGCTGGCTGATGACAAAAAAATTGATCAGTGAGTAACCCTGATAAAATTACTATGTGAGGTCATGGAATAGCGATACACACATATACAAAGGGCTGTAGTGCCACGTACACAAGGTATAAAACGGCAGTGCATTGGTGGAGCTGTCATTTTTATTGAAATGATTTAGATGTCCAACTTGATTATGGCTGTGTGACAGGAATAAAAACGTTGAATGCGGAATGGTAATTTAAGCTAGATGCATGGAACATACAATTTCGGAAAATGTTCAGGAATTCAGTATTCAGAGATCTATAGTGACAAGAGTGCGCAGACAATACCAAATTTCAGGAACTACCTCTCACCGTGGGCAATACCTTCACTTAGCGACGGAGAGGAGAGGCGTTTGCGTAGCGCTGTTAGTCCAGACGGACAAGCAGCACTGCGTGAAATAACTGCAGAAATCAGTGTGGGATGTATGACGAACGTATCCATTAGGATAGTGCCTCTAAATTCAACGTTAATGGATTATAGCAGCAGACGACCGACGCAAGTGCCTTTGCCGACAGGTTGGATCTGTCAGATGTGCCTCGATTTCAGCTGTTAGTGTTTGAAGAACATTCTGGACAATTTGAGTGAATGATTTGGCCACCCAGACCGCCAGACATGAATCCCATCAAACATTTATGGGACCTAATGAAGAGGTCCGTTCGTGAACACAATCCTGCATCGGCAACACTTTCGCAATTATCGACGGCTATCTGCATCTACATGAATACTCTGCAAATCACATTTAAGTGCCTAGCAGAGAGTTCATGGTACCACCTTCACAATAATTGTCCATTATTCCAATCTCGTACAGAGCGCGGAAAAAGCGAACACCTATATACTTCTGTGCGAGATATGATTTCCCTTATTTTATTATGATGATTGTTTGTACCTATTTACTCTGACAATAACAAAATATGTTCGCATTCGGAGGAGAAAGTTCATAATTGAAACTACGTGACACTATTCCACTGCAACGAAAAACGCCTTCATTTCAATGATGTCCACCCCAAATCCTCTCTCTCTCTCTCTCTCTCTCTCTCTCTCTCTCTCTCTCTCTCTCTCTGCCCCCCCCCCCCATTTCATGATAATACAAAACGTGCTGCCCTTCTTCGAACTTTCTTAATGTACTTCATCAGTCCTGTCTGGTAAGGATTCCACACCGCACAGCAGGTATTCTAAAAGAGGAGGAACAATAGTAGTACAGTTAACGTCTTTAGTAGATATATTACATTTTCTACGTATCCTGCCACTAAAACGCAGTCTTTAGTTAGCCTCCCCCACATCATTTACTGTGTGTTCATTCCAATTTGTTGTTTGTAATTGTAATTGCTCTTTATTTAGTTGAATTTACGGTCTTCAGATCCGACTGATTTATCGTGTAGTCGAAGTTTTAACGGATTTCTGATAGCATTTATGTGGATGACATCACACTTTTCATTATTTAGGGTCAATTGACAATTTTTGCACCATACAGTTATCTTTTCTAAATCGTTTTCAGTTTGTTTTTTTATCTTCTGATGATTTTACTGGTCGATAAAGGACATCATCATCATAATAATCTGCTATAGAGGTGCATGGCTCAGTTTGCAGAGGATTTTCAACAATTTGAGTCCATGCCACATAAAGTTGCTGCATTACACCGAGCAAAATGAGTTCTGAAACGATCCCGTGACGGTAGTTACCTTAGTGTACAATCCTTAACTGTTCAGGGAGTAAGTTGGACAGTACACAAAATCTTAAGTCGTACAACATTCTTCTCGTTGTCAACTAAAATAAAGGTCAAATCTGCAGGTACATAAGCTCGTGCTGTCTTTACTAAAACATACTGGCAATAAAATGAAGTGCACTGCATTCTGTATACCCCAAGCACCCAATACTGGAGAGACCTATCACTAAAGCAAGAAGTAGTGCCTCATGGGGCTGTGTCCTGTGAGGAATTGTTAGGCTCTCAATTCGTCTGTGTAGCTGGAACGAGGCATGCCATGCCTCCGTTGTTGACTAGCTGCAACTCGTTGTCAGCCCCTTCAGAGCCATTCTCCTTTCTACCCATGCTAGACATTGTGAAAGAATGAGGTGGTAGCATGTGAATCCTTTATCACTACGTGTCCCCTGAGTTGCAATGTCTCTTTTTGTTCCACTGCCGTGTGCCCTGGCACCCAGCTTGATGATACCTCATTCCACAGGGTTTGTAGGTGGAGACGGGTGTCCTGGATATTCTGTGCAACATCCAATTGGATACAAGCTTTATAGAAAGTGAAGGGCACTCAAGCAGTTGGAGCAGATGGGATCTCATACATTCTTGCTTAGTTTGCAGTAAATTCCTTAAGTAACGAGATTTCGACGGCACGATCAGGGAAAGCCACAGAGCAGCAAACGAAGACCTCGTAATTAGACCTGATTGTGAATACAGTTCTATAGTTGTGTTGCTAATAAAAATTTCAAAGACTGTCGTCACACGACCTAAAATAACTCTAGGCCTTTTCAGTTATCATTGTGGCAGTCTTTCAATCCTGGGTTTGGGCTTGTGATTGTCCAATACCAAGTGACTAGCTCTTGCTTCACGCAGTTCCCAAATCGTCTTTTCATTCTAAGACGCTTTGAGAAAATTTGTTCCATAGTCTGGTGAACAATGGTATGGTATGGTATGGTATGGTATGATGGTGAACTTATAACAAAGCTCTGCCACTGGATGGCAAGTGGCAGCTCCTCAGTCTCACTGCAGCGAATGGGTATCGGGCTTGTCCACCACACACAAGACCGTTTCGAAGAGAGATACCGTACCTCAGAATTTTCTATTCTGATCTCAATGTCGTTTGAGTTATTAAATGTTGCACATATTACTCGGTTGACTTTCCCACTTCACTGATGCAATTTGTAACCATCTGCCACTAAAGGCCTCCGAATTGTCACATGTAACATGTCAGTGCGTGAAAAATAATGTGCTGTTATCAATTTGTTGTCAGTTCGTCCACACGTGGAGCACCCTCTCCTTCAGCATGACAATGCCAGACTACAAAAAAAGCACTGTGTGACATGTGGAACAAACCTTCGCTTTGGATTCATGGTCATCAATCATCCTCAATACAGTCACAACTCGGCCCCTTCCGGCATTCATCGATTTACAGATCTTTACGGACACTTTCGAGGGCTTCACTTCAATATTGATAAAGTAGTGCAAGCAGAAGTGAGGTTGTGACTCCATCAGCAAAGTCGAACATTTTACTGCGATAGTATCGACAAACTGGTCTCTTGTTGGGAGAAACATGTTTATCGCCAGGGTGACAGTCGAGAAACGAATGTGTAGACATGGAAAAATAAAGATGCAGAATGTTAATGTTTGTTTTACATAAAAAGCTTTAAGAGTTTATACGTTGGAAATGACAAAGCGCAGGAGTGTACTGCCAGAGTCCTCCCAGTTGTGCACAGGAAGCTAGACTTACTTGGGGTGCGGTCAATGTGACTACCACATCAAATGGAGCTGGTCATGCAACACAAGGCAGTAGAGACTGCAGATAGTCATGGTAGTGTTCTTCAGTACAGCGTGGCCTGGTGACATAAGGATAACTTCACTGGGAAGAATCATTAGGAACACGGTAGGAGAATGGAGTGTGATGATTGTAGTCCAGGAGTTTGGTATTCCTCACAGGAATAATTCATGTTTATGGGTTGTTGTTTTCAGTCCTGAGACTGGTTTGATGCAGCTCTCCATGCTACTCTATCCTGTGCAAGCTGCTTCATCTCCCAGTACCTACTGCAACCTACATCCTTCTGAATCTGCTTAGTGTACTCATCTCTCGGTCTCCCTCTACGATTTTTACCCTCCACGCTGCCCTCCAATGCTAAATTTGTGATCCCTTGATGCCTCAAAACATGTCCTACCAACCGATCCCTTCTTCTAGTCAAGTTGTGCCACAAACTTCTCTTCTCCCCAATCCTATTCAATACCTCCTCATTAGTTACGTGATCTATCCACCTTATCTTCAGTATTCTTCTGTAGCACCACATTTCGAAAGCTTCTATTCTCTTCTTGTCCAAACTAGTAATCGTCCATGTTTCACTTCCATACATGGCTACACTCCAAACAAATACTTTCAGAAACGGCTTCCTGATACATAAATCTATATTTGATGTTAACAAATTTCTCTTCTTCAGAAACGCTTTCCTTGCCATTGCCAGTCTACATTTTATATCCTCTCTACTTCGACCATCATCAGTTATTTTACTTCCTAAATAGCAAAACTCCTTTACTACTTTAAGTGTCTCATTTCCTAAACCGATTCCCTCAGCATCACCCGATTTAATTTGACTACATTCCACTATCCTCGTTTTGCTTTTGTTAATGTTCATCTTATATCCTCCTTTCAAGACACTGTCCATTCCGTTCAACTGCTCTTCCAAGTCCTTTGCCGTCTCTGACAGAATTACAATGTCATCGGCGAACCTCAAAGTTTTTACTTCGTCTCCATGAATTTTAATACCTACTCCAAATTTTTCTTTTGTTTCCTTTACTGCTTGCTCAATATACAGATTGAATAACATTGGGGAGAGGCTACAACCCTGTCTCACTCCTTTCCCAACCACTGCTTCCCTTTCATGCCCCTCGACTCTTATTACTGCCATCTGGTTTCTGTACAAATTATAAATAGCCTTTCGCTCCCTGTATTTTACCCCTGCCACCTTTAGAATTTGAAAAAGAGTATTCCAGTCAACATTGTCAAAAGCTTTCTCTAAGTCTACAAATGCTAGAAACGTAGGTTTGCCTTTTCTTAATCTTTCTTCTAAGATAAGTCGTAAGGTCAGTATTGCCTCACGTGTTCCAACATTTCGACGGAATCCAAACTGATCCTCCCCGAGGTCTGCATCTACCAGTTTTTCCATTCGTCTGTAAAGAATTCGCGTTAGTATTTTGCAGCCGTGGCTTATTAAACTGATTGTTCGGTAATTTTCACATCTGTCAGCACCTGCTTTCTTTGGGATTGGAATTATTATATTCTTCTTGAAGTCTGAGGGTATTTCGCCTGTCTCATACATCTTGCTCACCAGCTGGTAGAGTTTTGTCATGACTGGCTCTCCCAAGGCCGTCAGTAGTTCTAATGGAATGTTGTCTACTCCGGGGGCCTTGTTTCGACTCAGGTCTTTCAGTGCTCTGTCAAACTCTTCACGCAGTATCGTATCTCCCATTTCGTCTTCATCTACATCCTCTTCTATTTCCATAATATTGTCCTCAAGTACATCGCCCTTGTATAAACCTTCTATATACTCCTTCCACCTTTCTGCCTTCCCTTCTTTGCTTAGAACTGGGCTGCCATCTGAGCTCTTGATATTCATACACGTGGTTCTCTTCTCTCCAAAGGTCTCTTTAATTTTCCTGTAGGCAGTATCTATCTTACCCCTAGTGAGATAAGCTTCTACATCCTTACATTTGTCCTCTAGCCATCCCTGTTTAGCCATTTTGCACTTCCTGTCAATCTCATTTTTGAGACGTTTGTATTCCTTTTTGCCTGCTTCATTTACTGCATTTTTATATTTTCTCCTTTCATCAATTAAATTCAATATTTCTTCTGTTACCCAAGGATTTCTAGCAGCCCTCGTCTTTGTACCTACATTATCCTCTGCTGCCTTCACTACTACATCCCTCAGAGCTACCCATTCTTCTTCTACTGTATTTCTTTCCCCTATTCCTGTCAATTGTTCCCTTATGCTTTCTCTGAAACTCTGTACAACCTCAGGTTCTTTCAGTTTATCCAGGTCCCATCTCCTTAATTTCTCACATTTTTGCAGTTTCTTCAGTTTTAATCTACAGGTCATAACCAATAGATTGTGGTCAGAGTCCACATCTGCCCCTGGAAATGTCTTACAACTTAAAACCTGGTTCCTAAATCTCTGTCTTACCATTATATAATCTATCTGATACCTTTTAGTATCTCCAGGGTTCTTCCACGTATACAACCTTCTTTCATGATTCTTAAACCAAGTGCTAGCTATGATTAAGTTGTGCTCTGTGCAAAATTCTACTAGGCGGCTTCCTCTTTCATTTCTTAGCCCCAATCCATATTCACCTACTATGTTTCCTTCTCTCCCTTTTCCTACACTCGAATTCCAGTCACCCATTACTATTAAATTTTCGTCTCCCTTCACTATCTGAATTTCTTTTATTTCATCGTACATTTCTTCAATTTCTTCATCATCTGCAGAGCTAGTTGGCATATAAACTTGTACTACTGTAGTAGGTGTGGGCTTCGTATCTATCTTGGCCACAATAATGCGTTCACTATGCTGTTTGTAGTAGCTTACCCGCATTCCTATTTTCCTATTCATTATTAAACCTACTCCTGCATTACCCCTATTTGATTTTGTGTTTATAACCCTGTATTCACCTGACCAGAAGTCTTGTTCCTCCTGCCACCGAACTTCACTAATTCCCACTATATCTAACTTTAACCTATCCATTTCCCTTTTTAAATTTTCTAACCTACCTGCCCGATTAAGGGATCTGACATTCCACGCTCCGATCCGTAGAACGCCAGTTTTCTTTCTCTTGATAACGACATCCTCCTGAGTAGTCCCCGCCCGGAGATCCGAATGGGGGACTATTTTACCTCCGGAATATTTTACCCAAGAGGATGCCATCATCATTTAATCATACAGTAAAGCTGCATGTCCTCGGGACAAATTACGGCTGTAGTTTCCCGTTGCTTTCAGCCGTTCGCAGTACCAGCACAGCAAGGCCGTTTTGGTTAATGTTGCAAGGCCAGATCAGTCAATCATGCAGACTGTTGCCCCTGCAACTACTGAAAAGGCTGCTGCCCCTCTTCAGGAACCACATGTTTGTCTGGCCTCTCAACAGATACCCCTCCGTTGTGGTTGCACCTACGGTACGGCCATCTGTATCGCTGAGGCACGCAAGCCTCCCCACCAACGGCAAGGTCCATGGTTCATGGGGGGATGTTTATGGGGAGCATGATAAACCACAGGGCCTGCAGTCCAAAGCAGAGGAGGTGGTTGACCATGGTCAAGAGCACCAGCTGATAACCGCTACACTGTGCAGCAAGGAAGAATGGACCCTCGTAGAACAGAGGGGGCAGTTGGAATCACATTTAACAGGCCTGCAAGGCACGCAATTCGCGCTCCACAGTGACTGCTTGTAGGTAGGCTCTTTGCCCAACAGCTAGTATGTTCTCTCTCTCTCTCTCTCTCTCTCTCTCTCTCTCTCTCTCTCTCTCTCTCTCTCTCTCTGACACTCGCAGGTCGGCAGCACCAATTGTCATGGTGCCAAGAGCATAGGGACTGGACCAATGAGGAGAGGGGTTGGGTGCTCTTCTAGGATGAGAGCAGATATTAAGTCTGAGTGGTGGTTGTGGACAAACCCTGTTATGGTGACAGGTGCTTACATAATGCACCTAGAAACATCGTCAGACATGATTGTTTTGGTGTTACAGTGTGGTTAGGCATGATGTTGCATGGGTGTACACAACTCATACTGTACACTCAATGTTATTGTGACGTTGTACTCCTTCCCAGTCTGCATCTTGTCAAGGGTGCATTAGGCCCTGACTTCATTTGCATGACTGCATCAAACAGTGCAGGTGGAGCAGCTCTTGGAACAAGAGGATGTTAGGTGAATGGACTGGCCTGCCTGTTCCCCTGACTTGAATTCAACTGAGCATGTATACAATGCTTTGGGGCAACGTATCGCAGCTCGTCCACTGCACTAATGGTGATCCAGCAGTTGTCGGCTGTGCTGTGGGAGGAAAAGGATGCCCTACCACAAGAGCTTACCAACATGGGAGCACATGCTTTGCATCCGTGATAATCACACACACTATTGAGAAGCATTTTCCGCCATTTGTAATAGCCCAGGGAGCATCATGTATCACAGTTTCAGAGTAATTACTTTCTTTGAATGAAAGTGTGATTCTTGTTACTCTCTTTATGTATTTCTTTATTCCCTATACCATACTGTAAAGGTTCTTTTTATTTATGATCCAAGTTCCATCAAGCTGTGATACTTGGCAGTAACACATCATGGGAAACTTCTTTCGTCCTTTAATTTTGCACATAACTGTAGAATGGTGTTAAAGTCAAATTTGTAAAAAGTAGAATGAATAAATGAGGCAGTTAAAATGATTCCATTCTTATATAAGTACAAATTATTTCGGAAAATGATTATTTGAAGGCTACAATTCAACTCTTAACAGAGCACGATGCCAGTAGTGGAGCTATGGGCATATGGCTGCAGATAACAATCCAAGTCAAGGTCATGGCCCATGCTGCTGGGGCAACTCTGTGTGGTAAATACAAGGTCACTGTGTGACCTGAAACCTATCATGTGTCAAGATAACCCCCATTATCTGCCACACGCACCAGTTGGGGAATTGTATGACACACACACACACACACACGTAAGTCAATGACTTAAAACGGTGAGAAAATCAGAGTCCTTCCCCTGCCTGCCCTCTCCCCTCCTTTATTCACCTCTCTAGCCCAGCTATGGGAGTTTTGCTATTTGTGGACTGCCCATTCTAGTGGAAAGATCAGTTGCAATTGAACTGCCAATGTGATTTTGCTTGGGGGCCAGGATATAAGTTTTTTCTATGAATAAGAATGGGGTATACGAAATTAAACATTAATTTCCTTTTTTATTAAGAATTTGCACGTTAATATTTTCCTTGTGAAATACGGATTTATTTGGCAACAGTTTTTTATTGTACCTACATATTTTCATAATAAATAGAAATGGATACATATGAAGAGACTTCCTTACACTAATACTAGTAAAAATAAAGAGTAAAAATATACTTTTTACAGCTATCATTCTTTTCTGATAAGGTTGTTACATAATAGAAATTTGTATTCACAGTTTTCACTCTTTTTATATGCTGTTTCTGTATACAAGCTGTTATTTAAATGTGAAAATTAGAAATGTATTTAGTAATATATACAATATACACTGTCCAGTCACACATAAATGTGACCACCTGTCAAAAAGATTGAATCACCACCTTTTGTAGCACAGACCACTGTTACGCATTCAAGAACTGTCTTAGTGAGGTTCTTGAAGGTGCTGCCAAGGATGTGGAGCCATGCCACCTCAAGTGTTGCTTTATATTTCTTGATTGAGAAAGCACTCAAGTCTTGGATGGGGGATTCTTTCTGGGGATCAAAGGCAAAAAAACATGGACATGGTTTCTAAAATACAGAAAAGGGCCATAAGACAATAACTGGAAGTAGTAGTTTGTCTCACTGTAAAGAGCTGTTTAAAACATTGGGCATTCTTACTTAACCAAGTGATTACATCTATGAATCTGTGGTGTATATCAGGGAAAATAATACTAAATATTACATTTACAGTATTGTACGTAAAAATAGAACAAGAGGCAGTTTGGAATTACATTTACCCAGGAAAACCAAACAAAAAACTCGGAACAATATTTTATGTACAATAAATATCGAAAGAAGAATGCTGAAGATTATATGGGTAGATCACATAACTAATGAGGAGGTACTGAATAGAATTGGGGAGAAATCTGTGGCATAACTTGACTAGAAGAAGGGATCAGTTGGTAGGACATATTCTGAGGCATCAAGGGATCACCAATTTAGTATTGGAGGGCAGTGTCGAGGGTAAAAATCGTAGAGGGAGACCAAGAGATGAATACACTAAGCAGATTCAGAAGGATGTAGGTTGCAGTAGGTACTGGGAGGTGAAGTAGTTTGCACAGGCTAGAGTAGCATGGAGAGCTACATGAAACAAGACCACAACGTCAAATTTCGAAAGGAAGTGAAAAAGTTTACTAGAATAGACCTATTTAAAAAGGCAGCTAAAACATTATTCAAGATTGATGCATGCTACACAATTGAGGGGGTCTCCAGCAAACCCCATCTTTCCAAAGTTAAATTAACATTTATAAATTACAAGTTTTCTCAGAAGTATCTAAGCTAGAAAATTGAAACTTTTAGACATTTATTGGATACAACTTGACACAGGCATTTTTAAAAATTTGAATTCAGTTGTTAGATTCACCACTTTTGTGCCATTTTTGTTTATAAATTCATCAGAATACAGGTTTTTGGGAAAAAGACTTCGTTAAGTTATGCAGAAGGGACTGTAACATTTCCAGGCAATTTGAAGGAAATTGGTTTGGTAGAGCCTGACAACACATAATTTGTATGAAAAATAAAGCTTTTGGAAATCAAATGATGAAGTTTGGATTACCTTTCCACAGGATGGATTATCTTCATCTTATGGAAACTGCTCCTCCAGCTTCTTCTTTGTCCTTCTCCTCTTTACTCTGGCTTGTATTTCTAGGCTATTTGCAGCCCTGTCAGCAGCCCAGACATGTTCCTTGTCTAAAGCGAGCATAGTTTGTACCATGTTGAAACCCATCTCCATTCCCATATTTCAAAATACTTTGCACCCTACAACATTGCCATAATTGAAAGTAGCAACAGCATCATACACAAAAAAAGTGTTTCTATTCCAACGAACACAGTCTTGGGGATTCTGGACCATGTAACACTATTTACACTTTCATTGCAGTTTTGAGTTTTTCCATGCACACACTCTTTCAACAGTTCAGGTGCTGTGAACTCTCTGAAAATAGTTTTATCACCTTCGTTACCACATCAAGCAGACTACGTTTGAGTGTACACTTCACCAGTTATCAGGTCCTTGTTGTACTTCAACCAACTGTTTTCTTCTATGGGACACAATGATAGGAACTTCCGTTGCTTTAAAAAGTATAAAAAAAGCCCGAACAGCCTTCATTTCAATCGACACTGTGTGTTTTGCCTAATAGCCATTCCGTAATAGTTCTGTATTTTGTCATTTACTCTGACAGTTAACCTTCCCTCCCCATCCAATCTTCCAATTCTTTACCATCACTGAGGGTGGTTTTTTTTGTACAAACCTTTTAGCCACTGAAGTCTTGATCCTATTCGTTTCTGTACATGCCAAATACACTCAAATTTATGCACTACATCATCATCACAGGGATTCAGTTCGTGTATCTGAAACTTTTAGTATCACTGTCACCAAGGTAATTGATCTATCACACTGTATCACATGCAACATAATGTTGAAATATACTAGGAACACAGCCACTACAGTTAAAAAGCAATCCGTCTGCAGGCCACAAGTGGCCCATCGGGACCATCCGATCGCTGTGTCATCCACAGATGAGGATAGGAGGGACGTGTGGTCAGCACACCACTCTCCCAGTCGTTATGATGGTTTTCTGTCACCAAAGCCACTACTATTCGGTCGAGTAGCTCCTCAATTGGCATCACGAGGCTGAGTGCATCCCAAAAAATGGCAACAGCACATGGCGGCCTGGATGGTCACCCATCCAAGTGCCAGCCACGCCCGACAGCACTTAACTTCAGTTATCTGACGGGAACCGGTGTATCCACTGCGGCAAGACTGTTGCTGCCACTACAATTAGCTGTGGTATTATTCTCATGTTTACCTTTACTTTTTTGTGGACACCTACAACATTTAGAGATTATGGCTATATCTAAAACATTCCCTGTATACGTACTGCTGGCAGATACTACACCATGAAGAGCTGTGTGTCCCTGTTTATGCCAGGTGCCCTCAAATGTTGTAACCAAGTCTACTACCACTGTTTCCTACTAATGCCTCTGCCACAGCTTTCTTCATCAATTCTATACAGGCATATTCTCCTTTACCCCCTATAAATTTATTATAGTTTGTAAACTTGGTTGGGGGATTTGGAAGATTTATCAGGCCACAGAAAACTGCAGAAGCACCCTTACCAATTGTACACAAGACAAACAAATCTAATGTTGTGTTCATAGATTGTGCTACCATTTTCTTCATTTGGTGTTATTGCAACACTGCTCCAAAAGATGGTCATGTATAAACACTTACCACACTTCAATTCCATTTCACTGGGAAGTCATACATGACTTTTGATTGATAGATAGATAAAGTTTATTGGGCACCCAACTGCGCGGTTATCAGCACCCGTACAAATTCCCAACCTTTGCTCAGTCCGATCTCACCACTTTCATGAATGATGATATGATAAGGGCAACACAAACACCCAGTCATCTCAAAGCAGTTGAAAATAACTGACCCTGCCGGGAATCAAACCCAGGACCCTAGGATTGAGAAGCGAGAACACGACTGCGAAACCACGATCTGCAAACATTTCTGATAGTGTGTTCCAAACCAATGTCACGACACTGAATACATCTTACCGTTTGCAAAAATTCTGTTGAGAACTGACATGTCAAATATTCCATTTACAACTGATTTGCCCATAAAACATTCAGTTTTCACTAACTCAATCATCTTCCCTTCAAGTATCTTTTCCTCACTTTCATTGCAATGACAGGTGTACCAGCAAGGTTACGTTCACACACTTGTTTCAGTAATAACACCTACCTTTGGCTTTCCATGATTTCTCCTTTTCTTGGAAGCCTTCAGAGGATGCCTAGTCAACTTTACATTTAGCAATGATTGTCCTTCAATAAAACAGAGACTTCAATGAATAGAATTCACTACGAATATTTTCAGGAGTACAAAAGTGTAAATAAACATGAAACACATGACAATCGAGCAAGTGATATATACTGAACTATCACAGGTTAGCCAAAGCACTTATTTTGTAGTACATGTTTTCTCTCACGTCACTAAAATGTACATGATGAGTGTACAGATTCATGAGCACAACATTTGACAGCAGTTTAACAGCACCACAGTGGGTCACACCCATACATAACACATTTCAAAAATATTTTAAAAATAGTCATATCTTCTGAACTGAATAAATTATATATCAATTGAAAAGGGAAAGTCGGTACATTTTCAAAATGCAAAAAGTAAAAATTGAACATTTCATGATTTTGAACCCTTCTGGGGCCCCTGAAAAAAATCACACAGAGTAGAGAATATTAATGTATGGAAATAACTACAGTATCTTGTCACATCTAAATAAATAATTATGGTTTACTGATTTCCCAAGGAAACGAAGAGTCAAGATGGAAAATGCATGACAGTACTGTCTGTCAACTTTTTTTTTTTTTTTTTTTTGTTGGACAGTGCCACATTGTTGAATATGGGGTCTGGAGTTGATGAAAAGGGTGCACCAGCATTTTCACAGTCCAGGAGTCATCATTGGGGGTTCTCACTGTACTTGGCTATGAAGAACAAAACCATGTTTGCAATTTAACTGAAACGAACTGTACTTAGATTGAGGAACAGTATACAATAGGCATTTACCAAAAGGGAGAGTGTTACTGTAAAGACACTGACCTCATACCTGGGAGGATGGAATTGCTCTGTTTAGCCATCCTGATTTAGGTTTTTCATGTTATTTCTGGATTCTAAGGCAAATGCCAGGATAATTCCTTAACCAAGGCCATGGCTGACCTCTGTCCTATCCCATCCCCAAAGGCTACTACCCTTAAAAAGCATGTTAGGTATGCTGTGTGTTGTATATTGTGGCCTATTTGTTTGCACTGTATTATCTTAACAAATCGTGTATCACTGAGAGGTGAGCCTTGGATGAATAAGTAAGTAAATACATACTATAACCAAACATCTTAAAGAAGCTTCTTCAGGAACCTAGGGATTTTTACACTTTCATGCCAAACCATACACTCCTTTATAAAGCATTTGTGATTAATATGATAAGCACAAATTTAGGATGAGATCAGCAAGTCCCAACCACAATACTAGAAGTAGAAATTATTTCTGTATAGACCATGCATCCCTCTCAAAAGCTAAGAGTGGAGTTCTATATTCTGGTGCAGATGTGTCTAGGGCAGCAAGCAGGAACTGTACATCCTCAAATACTGTACCTATTTAAAAACCAAGTGAAAGAGTACCTCATTAGCAACTCCTTCCCAAAAGTTTGAAAACACTCAAGAACGTAAATTCTGTGCCACTGTAGTATTGGGTTGGCACATAAGTTCATAGAATATTTACATAAGGTTTATAAACAGAAAAGATACACACAATAGACTAGTTGCCAATAATATATTTTCCTTCACTATTTAGATTCCACATCTGTAGAAATAATGTGACTTTGAGGCGAAGAACTCATTGAGATATGTTCAGAGCGCAGTTTCATCCAGAAAGTAAGTTCCTTGAATGTTGTTTGATAGAAAGCATAAAAGTTGAAAATCTGAGGGTGCAAGATCACGTGAATAAAGTGTGTGCAGAATGACTTTCCAACTCAACTTCTGAATAGTGTTTATTAGTCTAACTGAAAGTGGATGGGCATTATCGTGGAGTAGCATTGCTTCACGCAGTCTTCTAGTCATTGTTCTTGGATTGCATTTGCGAGACGTCTCAGCTGTTGACAATAAATGTTAGTAGTGATGTTTCCAACTTGGGGAAGTAATTCATTGTACACCACCCCATCATTGTTCCACCAGATCTGTACTGCCATCTTTTGTGGCTGTGCACAGGTCTTTGTATAGGAAGTTAGCAAATGTGTTGAGCTCAACCATTCCTATCTTTTCTTTACATTACAATATAGACATCATTTCTCATCATCAGTAGTGATACAGGATAGACTGAGTGATGTGACATAGTGATTAGTACGCTGGACTTTGATTCGGGAGGTTGGTTCAAATCCGTAACCGGCCATCCAGATTTAGGTTTTACATGATTTCTCTAAATCACTCAGAGCAAATGCTAGGATGGTTCCTTTGAAAGGGCATGGCTGATTTTCTTCCCCATCTTTGAAGTAATCCGAACTTGTGCTCTGTATCTCATGACTTTGATGTTGAAGGGACATTAAACCTTAATCAGTCACACACTGATAAAGGATAAGAATGGTCAGTGTTGTTCATGAGCCAGTTGATGATGAGCAAGCAGGGATGATTTTGTTTTGGAACATGTGGTAGTCATACCCCCAATTTTTGAACCTTCCACATTGTAAGTAAATGTCACAATGATGGAATGGTCATAGTATATCCCATTTGCCAGTTATTGAGTACACTAACATGGATCATTGTTGATTAATGCATTGGAATTTTCATCATCAAATGAGTTCTCCCTGAATGTGGAGTCACACTAATGTCAAAATGATCCTCAAAAAAATAAAACCATTTTCTTGCCGTACTCTGTCCAATGGCATTATACCCATACATAGCGCAAATGTTCCTGGCTGTCTCTGCTGTCACCCTTCTACTGAACTCAAAGAGAAGAATATGTCAGAAATGTTCAGATTTTTTCACGGGCACTCCATTTTCTAGTGTTCACAGCACCATTCATTATCTCAGAATGAAAAATGACAATATGTAAACTCAGACAGCAACAGTGCACTAAAAAATAACAATTTATAAACAAACCCATAGCAACTGAAATGCCAAAATGCAAAACAAACACATTATGAACTTTTGCACCAATCTAATATTTGTTTTAGGCAGAACCTGATTTTGCCAATATACACACAGCTGATAGTGATCTGTAGGAAGCTAAATAAATCCTTTGTTTAAAGTATGAGATTAGATAGCTGCAGCTGCTACTGCTACTTGAGCAGTTTTGTTTTGTTTTTTCTTTTGTTTTCTTTAAAGTAGCTGTCTTTCTTGCAACATATGTACATAAAAGAAGTACTTAATTACCACATTTATCAGTTCAAAAAGATTATCAGTGGTAATATTTTGTTGTTGGTGGTGTACTTTACAACAGTAGCCAACAGTATAGCTTTGTCCTGTTAATGTGTAACGCGACTCATTCCATATCTCTGAAAGCACTCGTTTATGATGGGATTGATGAAAAAAGATGTGTGTATGAATGAAGTATTTAATTAGTCACTCAAACTTCAATAGTGTCCTACAAAACAGGGAGGAAGAAGAAGAATTTTTGATGTGTAACACCCTGTAAAGCCTTCTGGAAGCTGGTGAAGCCTTGTACTAACATATTATTGTATCAACTTCAGCACACCACCTTATTTCACCCATTCTTGTAGTACTCAAATGTAAAAGTAGTCTTCTTTTCAAAAATCTTAATTGCCTATGTTGTGTACATATATATAAGTTAAAATATCATGTCTAGATTAGTTTCAGTTGTCAATGCAACCATCCTTAGATCTGAAAATGAGTAGAAAATACAGAAAATTACCCTAGAACTTTTTGATACAAAGTAATCTAATCTTCACACTTAAAATGTCACTAAGACATCAATGGAAGTTCAATATAATGGTCCCCAAACTACTGTAGCACCGTTCTGACATCGAGACACAAACATTGACGTCATCATCAGCGAAGATATTAAGCAAGAGTAATAACCTACTAGTCATGGTACTCTGGTGTATGGGATGAATCTCAAATGGAAATATTATGATTTTTTTAACATACCATGCTCATATAATAGACAGGGTGAACAAGAAACAAGATGCCAACTTAGTGTATTATCACACTTAGATATGGGATGAGTCACAGGAGAGGAATATACATTAAAGTTAGAAACATACATACATACATTTTTGAATTAGTAATACAGGACACATTGTTAATAGTATGTCATTATTCAACTTTTATTTTTTAGCCTTCAAGCATGTCAGGTAAAAAAAAAAAAAAAAAAAAAAAAAAAATAATCTATACTTGTACATTCTAATTACTCTAGGTTGTCAAATTTGTAGGTAAGCTATATGAAAACACTAACAGTTAAAGGTATCACATGAAATAAATGAATCAGGTCAAACTTAAAAGCAACAGAAACATTTACGTATACAGTGATTACCCAAAACCTTATGACCACCTGTTCGTTAACTTGTTTCTTCGTAGCTGGAATGAAATATATCACTGATTCTGTGTATCAGGGATTGAACAAGGTGTTGGTAAGTTTGTGGTGGTATTAGACATCTATGCACAGGTCATATTTGACATCTATGCACAGGTCATGAATCATTTAACACCTAGTTAACTTGTTTCTTCGTAGCTGGAATGAAATATATCACTGATTCTGTGTATCAGGGATTGAACAAGGTGTTGGTAAGTTTGTGGTGGTATTAGACATCTATGCACAGGTCATGAATCATTTAACACCTAGTTGTAGTTTCACTATCTCTCTACCTCTTTCTGTAGATGCTCATAACAGTAGCATGTTATCATCTGACCACCTTTCACCATGGTTGACATAGTCATTCATGGGCTCTGTGTAATAATAATATGCCCTTTGTCAAAGTCACTTATCTCAGTGGATTTCCCCATTTGCAGCCCAATCTTCACTAGAGTGATCCCTGTCCATGTTTGCTCTGCTTACACACTTTTGCTGCCACATCACATGCATGCAGCGCCACAAGGTGGCATCCAACATTGCTGCAATTGGGTGTGGTCATAATGTTTTGGCTGATCAATGTATAAGAGACATTAAACTTCATTATTTTATATTAGCATTCATTAAAATTCATCTACTCAATAAAAGCAACGTTCCCATTTATTGCCCTTGTATTGCCATGGACTTAGCATATCTTGCTTTAGTCAAGTTTTACTTCATGTTTCAAACTTGGTAGATACTGGTACTAGTACACAATTGGGGCACAGTGTCGCCTATGCTGGTCAGCTGTATGTGGTGTTCTTCAATTGCAGCACATACATCCAATCACTCTGAAATAAATGATGGCCAAAGGTAATATTATGGTGCACATCATACTAGGGTGTATCTATCATCATCATCATCATCATCATCATTAAAAAAAAAATAAAAGAGTCAATAATTAATCAAGTACACTGCACATGTTGAGCAGGTTTCCAACTTTACTCTGTATTAACATATCCAAGTACACTTCCGCATGCTAGAACATTGGGCTTTCATATTTTTGGCTGGGATGTATCATATAGTTAAATAAGACAGAATTCTAATTCTCCAGTTCTGATCAAGGTTTTCCAGAGGTTTCCCTCTTTGTCAAGGAAAATTCCAGAACTATAATTCTCCTCCCAAAAAATTTCCACATTGGAACTCCCATCTGTCGCAATACAATTATGTGTAGAACAGTTGATAAGAAAATGTATAAAAACCAAGGAGTGGGTGTAAATGTTATTACAGAGTTTAATTCAATTTAACTATAATACCATGATACTGTCTTGAGTATTTTTTGCATACTTTATGTTTATTAAAGTGCTACCTATTGTCAAACTCATTTTTGGTGATTTCTCCCCAACATCATAATAGACAAATAATGTTCCCTTAATTTATTTATGCGTCATTCGTATTTCTGTGTAAGTGATGCCTCAAGTATCAAACAAACATTTTGAAGGGGAATGAGGCTTATGTTATGTTATCAGACAAGATGATTAAATTACCATCCATTCTATCTGAGTTTCGCAGCTGAATAAGAAATTAAATTTACTGATCTCAAGCTTTAGTTTATTCTCCTCAGTAAGTTTTCCATCAAGAATAGATGGAACTAAACAACAGTGATTTAAAACTAGTTTCAATCACCCATGAAATAGATTTTAGTCCAGTCAATTTACCTGACCAAAACTGTCATATGATAGCAACAAAGTGTTCTCATTAATCAGTTTTACAATGCATGGAAAAAGTACAACTTAGCAGAAATATATAAATGCTGATTCAGCCACTTTATGGTATTTAAAAAGAATTTAATCAATTAACAACTATGATACTCAGTACATGAGAAAATAATTTTCAAAAAATATTTAAAGTTATATTAATCCAATTTTTCTTTACAACAGGTATGGTACAAGACAATTACAGTGCAAGCACAGAGAGAGGGTGAACGACATACAGGATCAGAGTAACTTATGTCAGGAAAAGAGAGCTTTATTTAATGTAGTATTATACCTACAATAAACATTTAAAAGTTCATTACAGAACGAGGAATACTTAAATTCTCTACTACCAGTATGTCATAAGAACTGTAAAAACCTTGTGCTATGCACAAGAAAAATTCCATCAACAACAAAAGGAAATTTAGAGCATTATTATGCATGAAACAAATAATTGTGGCAAATTAAAAGCCCAGTAGATGAAGATCAAGAAACGTCAAGAGCACAAAAAATTCGCCTAGTCTAATTTTTGCACAGTGGTAGGAGGAAGTGCAATGAGCAATGAACTAATAATTCTGACCCACGTGTGTGCAAAAGCGGATGTAGGGGCTCTAGTGCATTTTCATGTGGTAAACACGATTAATATTTTTTCTTCGCTCATTTCGTTTACCAATAAACATTTATTTCTCACCACTTCCTTAATGTGGAAACTATCAGTGCGAGAGAAAAATGAATAGAACCATTTCTGTAGGACATTAAACTATACTTACATAAAGATGAAGCATCATTCTTGTGCTATGGTGGCAGTTATTCCATTTTAACGTCCATATTTCAGTTTTATGAAGTGTAGTTGCATATTTCACTATTACGATGTGCACTCGTGAAATACACTGTGTTATGCTGTATTGTATTTGTTACGAACTCCTCACTAAAATCACAAATCTGGTCTGATATTTCATACGATCGTATTTTGTTCATCAGGCAACAGCACGGACCTTTACCGAACGTCTTCCGAAAGTGTACAGCGGGACAACAATCCCTTCCCTCGAGATCAATACTTACAAACGTGACCTATCGCCAAAGAACTTCCGCGTAGCAGACCTTCCTGATACAGAAACATGTAAGTTATGGTCAAACAACTTAGCCACAGGAAGTGCAAGAGTGTTGCACATATAGAAACTTAAAAAGCTATTATAGATCGCAAAGTTTTTTTTAATACACATTATGAATTTTTTTATCCATATTTTTGTCGGAGAACTGAGATCTAGGAAGTACACTGATTTTACACACATGAGATTTTGAAAGCTATTACAAATTATACAATGACAGTTACAGCACACTCTAACATAACAGTCGCGACACTCACTGCTGTGAAAGTTGTTACCGTTTGACAGATGGAGCGACAGTAGTACTCCAAGCGGCGAGTAAGATGAACATTTGACGTGTCGTAAGAATAATGTTCGTTTTGCATCCATTTCCTACGTAATTTACGAAATATTTGAGTTATTTTCTTTCCTCTAAGGGTTTGTGTAGTATCAGAAGGCATATATGTTTCTAAAAATGATTCTAAAATAAGCGCAAGTATTGACAAAAACCATGAATCGAGTGGCAAGCTACAACACGTTCGTGAAGAAACACTTGTGACACTGGATAGAAGTGCAGTTTACCATGTTGATATCAAAAGAATATAAACACACCGATTCACACGTAAGAAGCACAGACATGTACATGCTAAAGCGATCGACAGCTCATTTATCGTTCTGTAGGCCTACTGTATTTGTCATTGTTGTCACCTGTTACCACAAGTACGACCTTCATCTTTATATTATTCCCAGTGGGACAAGCAACTGCCAAGGAATGGGAGAAATATATTGAAAACACAATGAGCTGATTACATTACATTTCACGTAAAACCAAATATTTGAATAATTTTCAATCTGTTAGTCAACAAAGTGTTAACAAAATAATGGCATCACACGAAGGAAGCAAGGAAAATTAAGTGACTAACAACAGAAGTGAATGAAATACATGCCAAACGCTTTTGTAAGACACTAATAACTCCACTTAATCTAACCACTTCATCGTCAAAGCGTGTCTGTGTTGACGATTCACACTAATTTGGCACTGATACATGGACAGTTGAACTGTCTGCTTCTGTGTCATAGGACTGTTTTGCAGATTTAGATGGATTGTCGAATCTTTGTGGCAGTTTCCTCTGCATCGTCAGTTGAGGTGGCTTATTTTGGATGTCAAACAGTATGGGTACTGCATTCTACACGAGTTCATTATTGCCTGCGTTCATGAACTGATTTTGTTCGAAATGTAGCAAACAAAACCTAATATTATCGTACAGGTAAATAGGTTTTTTTCATAAGGTCCTCTCGTCTGCTACTAACTAACCATTTTCTGCTCCTAAAACGAAACATTAATCATTAACACACATTTAGTATGCAAGTGAATCCTGACGATACAGTTCAGTAACATGATGGTATATCTCTCTGAGGATCCATAGGAAACGTAAAAAAAGAGAGTTGTGGTGTCTTCTTCCTGTTGTTGCTGCAGTTTAATCCGCTACAAACGCTCCAGCTTGTAAAAACCATTGTAGAAATCAAAGTAAACAAACACTTTTCGGTTCCACGATCGCGCAGAACTCACAGTTTAAGTTATTGGCCGCTTGGAGCGCTGCTGGTGCGGCAGGCAACAAAATCGAGTCGAAGTGTCGTGACTTATGTTAGACTGTGGTTGCAGCTTGTGTTTCCAATACGATTTTTACAAATTACGATAATAACACTTTAACTGTTGTATGACTGCTACATCGAATTCTATAGAATATTCCGTTGTTGTTATATCAGACGATAATTAGTTTTTGTTTCTGAATATTTGATGAAATATGTGAAGATATGATTTGTTTGCAAGCTCCACTTGTTCGTTGACAATAAGGTCTGGGGAGAGAGCTGTGAATATACACTCCTGGAAATTGAAATAAGAACACCATGAATTCATTGTCCCAGGAAGGGGAAACTTTATTGACACATTCCTGGGGTCAGATACATCACATGATCACACTGACAGAACCACAGGCACATAAACACAGGCAACAGAGCATGCACAATGTCGGCACTAGTACAGTGTATATCCACCTTTCGCAGCAATGCAGGCTGCTATTCTCCCATGGAGACGATCGTAGAGATGCTGGATGTAGTCATGTGGAACGGCTTGCCATGCCATTTCCACCTGGCGCCTCAGTTGGACCAGCGTTCGTGCTCGACATGCAGACCGCGTGAGACGACACTTCATCCAGTCCCAAACATGCTCAATGGGGGACAGATCCGGAGATCTTGCTGGCCAGGGTAGTTGACTTACACCTTCTAGAGCACGTTGGGTGGCACGGGATACATGCGGAAGTGCATTGTCCTGTTGGAACAGCAAGTTTCCTTGCCGGTCTAGGAATGGTAGAACGATGGGTTCGATGACGGTTTGGATGTACCGTGCACTATTCAGTGTCCCCTCGACGATCACCAGAGGTGTACGGCCAGTGTAGGAGATCGCTCCCCACACCATGTTGCCGGGTGTTGGCCCTGTGTGCCTCGGTCGTATGCAGTCCTGATTGTGGCGCTCACCTGCACGGCGCCAAACACGCATACGACCATCATTGGCACCAAGGCAGAAGCGACTCTCATCGCTGAAGACGACACGTCTCCATTCGTCCCTCCATTCACGCCTGTCGCGACACCACTGGAGGCGGGCTGCACGATGTTGGGGCGTGAGCGGAAGACGGCCTAACGGTGTGCGGGACCGTAGCCCAGCTTCATGGAGACGGTTGCGAATGGTCCTCGCCGATACCCCAGGAGCAACAGTGTCCCTAATTTGCTGGGAAGTGGCGGTGTGGTCCCCTACGGCACTGTGTAGGATCCTACGGTCTTGGCGTGCATCCGTGCGTCGCTGCGGTCCGGTCCCAGGTCGACGGGCACGTGCACCTTCCGCCGACCACTGGCGACAACATCGATGTACTGTGGAGACCTCACGCCCCACGTGTTGAGCAATTCGGCGGTACGTCCACCCGGCCTCCCGCATGCCCACTATACGCCCTCGCTCAATGTCCGTCAACGGCACATACGGTTCACGTCCACGCTGTCGCGGCATGCTCTACCAGTGTTAAAGACTGCGATAGAGCTCCGTATGCCACGGCAAACTGGCTGACACTGACGGCCGCGGTGCACAAATGCTGCGCAGCTAGCGCCATTCGACGGCCAACACCGCGGTTCCTGGTGTGTCTGCTGTGCCGTGCGTGTGATCATTGCTTGTGCAGCCCTCTCGCAGTGTCCGGAGCAAGTATGGTGGGTCTGACACACCGGTGTCAATGTGTTCTTTTTTCCATTTCCAGGAGTATAAATTTCTAGCTCTTCGAACAGATTCATTTTCTTTCCTTTGTCCACAGTGTGTGGTATTTGTGGTTTTCTGTAATGGTTTTGGCTGAGTGATCATGGTCTTTTAGATGCATTGCACAGGTGGATTTATCAAAGTTATTTAGCCAGAAGGTATCCATATGCTCACAGTATCTTATAGTGAAACTCCTTCCAGTTTGATCTATGAAGAACTGTGCGCAACTGTAACATAAAAGCTTTTAACTACCTAATTTGTGGTGGCATTGGGTATCTATCTCACTGCTGTGAATGATGGTCTGCTGTAGCTTGTCGTTAGTGCTGAAAGAAATTTGAATAGTATTGGTACAATTTTGTAATATGATGACATGATGGAGACCATAGCTGTTGTTTGAAGACAAATGTTGATGGTATTGGGCTGCAAGTTACCAATATCATACACAAAAACTTACAAAATCAAATAAATGTGACTCCAAACTGCTCAGAAATATTAATAGAAAACTATCTGAAAACAAAGCTCTGGTAGTCAAATCTGATAAAGGGAACTCAGCTGTTGTTATATATATGAATCTGAATATATCTACAAAACTCTAGAATTTTTCCAGAATAATAACATACATGAAATTCACAATACCCCACACCCAAATTTTAGGCCCAGCTTAAGAAACTACTAAAATCTTATGACTTCCTGGTATCTGACTCTGATGTTCCATAATGCCTTGTCATGAATCCATCCGCACCAAAACTATGTTCGCAACTCAAGATTCATAAAGAAAGTTGTCATATATGCCTCATAGTCAACTCAAGAAACAGTCCAGCATACTTTATCATCAAGAAACAAATACATTCTGAGTGACTTTTACACCTATGAAAACAGTTCTTCAATTTAGAATAGCTATGAACGTATTGAGCATATCAAAGACTCACCAATACCAAAGGGTGCCAAATTTGCCTCAATGGTCATTGTAAACGTTTACACCAACATTCCTATACATGACACTATTCAGATAATTAAAAACAACCTATTGAAACAAAAAACTATCCAAGGCTGAGATAAGTGAACTCATTTACATGCTAGATTTCGTCCTATCACACATTTATTTTACTTGTAATAACAAAATTTATAAACAACAAGATGGTCTTGCAATGGGCAGTAGTTTGGCAGGAATACTTGCAGATATTTACATTAACCACATAGAAAATAATTTTTTCAGATCAGACAGCTCACTTGAAAATTAAATAATATACTACAAGAGGTATGTGGATGATACTATCATCTTGTTCAATGGTACAACTGAGGAGATTGAGAAACTAGCTAAGGTCCTCAGCAGCATGCACAACAACATCAACTTCACTGTAGAACATCAAGTACATAAAGGCATCAATTTTCTTGACCTTACAATATCTAATGTAAACAACAAACTTGCTTGCCAGACTTACAGAAAACCCACCACTAGTGATGTTGTCATTAACAACTCCTCATGTCATCCAGTACAACACAAAATGGCATTCTTCAGATCCACACTTAATCATATACATAAAATCAAACACAGCCCCATGATGAACAAAGAGAAATTAACATTATCAAAGAAATTGCATATAGAAATGGATGCAACCAAGATATAATTGATAAACTGAACAACAAAATCACAAAGAAGCAATGCACACCTACTAAATCAGATTCCCAAGAAGGAAAGAACACATTCGCCTGTGTACCCTTTATAGGAAAAATTTCATACCAAATTGCCAACCTCTTTCGGAAAACTGGTATTCAAATTTCTTTCAGCACTAACAACAAGATACAGCAGCACAGCATTCACAGTAGTGAGACAGATAACCAGTGCCACCACAAATCAGGTATTTACAAACTTTTGTGTGACAGTTGCCCACAGTTCTACATAGATCAAACTAGAAGGACTTCCACTATAAGATACTGTGAGATTATGGATGCCTTCTGGCTAAAAAACTTAGATAAATCGACTTATACAATTCATCTAAAAGACCATGGTCACTCAAGCCATTGTCATTACAGACAACCTACAAATACTACACACTGTGATTTTTTTCCCTTTATTGTAATTTTGCACCTTATACAAGGTGAGCTGGCAGCGGCAATTTTACGCCACTCTTCAGCCTCAGGCAGTACAAATAGAGATAAACAATGAAGACACATAAGCAACAGAACATATTGGTGGTCAAAATAACAGTAGACACAGTAATTTTAAAAAAACAAAGCCGTTCACACTCGAAGAAAACAAGAGACTGTCAGCACTGTACATGAACACTGATGATGGTGATGATACACATGAACGATAGAGCGTGTGTGGCTAAAAACACTAAAGCACAAACACGACGGCACACACACAAAACTGAGGGCGACGATCTCCTGCGCGCTAATGTTCACGAGGCGTGTGCGAGTCCGGGGACCTGCCAAAAGAGGAGAAGAGGGTGGGGGAGATGGGAGAGTTTAGACGCCAGGGGCAGAGGAGATGGAGGGAAGAAAGAAGGTATGGGGGGTAGGGGAAGCCGAGGGGGAGGAGGGGGGAAGAAGGGAGGAGGGAGAGAAGGGAGAGAAGGGAGGGAGGGTGCTCTGAGGAAAAAACACGGGAAGTGGAAGAGGAGGAAACACTGTGAACAAAGGAAATAAATTTATATCCACAGCTCTAGCTCCCCAGATCTTATTCTTAACGGACAAGTGGAGCTTGCAAACAAATCTTATCTTCACATATTTCATAAAATATTCAAAAACAAAAACTAATTTTCCTCTGATATAATAACAAAGGAATATTCTATGGAAATTCGATGTAGCAGTCATACAACAGTTCAAGTGTCATTGTTGTAATTTGTAAAAATCATATTGCAAACACAAGCTGTAACTGTCATTGTATAATTTGTAATAGCTTTCAAAATTTCATGTGTGTAAAATTATTGTATTTCCTAGATCTAAGTTCTCTGACAATAGTGTGGCTCAGAACAGTTCTACCTGTCACTTTTTAATTTGTAATAGCTTTGAGTAATTTCATATATATTATAACATAATTGTACTTCCTAGGTATAAGCTCTCTGACAAAGATCAAAAAAATTCATAATGTGTATTAAAAAATGTCTTCGTAGTCTATAATAGCTTTTTAAGTTCCTATATGTGCAACACACTTGCACTTCCTATTGCGAATTTCCTTGACCATAACCTACATGTTTCTGTATGAGCAACATCTTTACACGTGCTAAGTTCTTTGACCATAGTTCATTCATATGTTAATTATGTTTGTACCTAAACACAGTGTATTTCACGACTGCATGTTGTAATAGTGAAATATGCAGCTAAACTTTACAAAACTGAAATATGGACATGAAAATGATAGTAAGTGTGCAACTACGTGGGAAATCTGTCACCACAGTGTAACTATAATAATGATGTTTCATCTTTATGTAAGTACAGATATATTTTCGACAAATGGTGACTTGCCGCTTATAATTGCCCCACTTGTTTTTGTTTAGTCACCAGCAAATATTTTTTGTGTGTTTATAAAGTGATCTCCAGCAACATGTACATGAAAGTATAATTACCAGAGGATGAGCACAAGCTCGAAACAGGTCATGTGACAAATAAATAAGCTTTTATTGTGACAGGTAGCAGAAATTTTTCTACACCCTATACAGGAACAGTCACGAAGTTCACTATGGATAAAATTCATTTTTGCTAGAAGCTGTGATTTCCGAGTTCTTCAAGAAAATTGTAAAAAGGTGGCCTTTAAATGGTTCCCCCCACCCACACATGTGCACACACCCTACCAGCCAGGTTTTCTAGTATGTTATTCATGACACACCCTTCTACCACTGTTCAAAATTTTACAAGGACACAAATTTTGCCCCCTCACTTTCCTTTGTTCGCTGGACTATAAATCATGTTCAGCACTGAGTGAATATAGTAGTGAACCAGATGTTAAATTGAAGTCACTGGATACCAATTCAGTAAATTCTTCCTGACTATAGCTGGAAAACCTGACAAAAACTGGACAGTCAAAAGGATAGCCATAACATTTTCTTAGGCTTTGTATGCTTCACCAGCAGACAACAGTTTCGCCATATCAACTGTTATTATGGAGATCCCAAATTTAAGTAGATCAGTAACTATTCTGGTGATGATGATATTTCAGCATTGGTAACCCTCTGTATTTACGCAATAGTTCTAACAGGAACCTTGAGTTACCTCTGTAATAATTCAGTGAGTTAAAGCATATTCCCTTAAAAAAAAACCTGCGGGTTAGGGGGTTACAATAGACCCTCGGTACTTCTGCCTGTCGTAAGAGGCGACTAAAAGGAGTCTCAAAAGTTTCGGCCTTATGTGATGCTCCCCTCTCAGGTTTGACCTCAATCTTTCTAAATTCTTCCGAAGAGCAAGCCAATTGGGGAAGGGCGCCTTACATGGTGCACTGTATCCGTAGTGCGTTGAGACCTTAGCTGGCTTTCTCACCGTCACAATGCTGTCCTGTTCGTTTTCCATCTCTTGGGCGAGGATACCTTCCTGGGTGCGATTACCACTATGCACTGTGCGGTGTTGCTTTTTGCTGAGACGACGACCTTGGACATTTTTGCACCTATGATCCAGCACGGTAGCCAGTCTGTAGTGGTGGGGCCGCCATGTACCCTGTTGGTTGTAGCCCCCTGACAACACAGTGATCGCTCTGCTGATGCCTGCGCCGTTAACTCCCCATGTATACCAAGGAGTAGATGTCTATCCCCCTGGGGCATCCTGCCAGGTGGCCCTTGCTGAGTCTGGGTGGCGCCCATGGGGAGGGCAGTTAGTCAGAGTGGATGGCATCAGGGTGGATGACCTGCAATGAAGCGTGGTATATCATCTCCCGCTGGTGGCCAGCCACCAGCAGTCTCTAAGCGTTCTCGGGCTCAGTTTAATGCTCAGAAGCACGATCCGAAAACGTTCCCCTCCATGGCCACACTGTGGGAGGACCCTAAGTCTCAGGATGGCAGTCACAATAATTAGCCCCAGTTCCTAGTTTGTACAAGAGCTGATTGGGAGTCTTTCATGTCCACAAAGCCTCAGTTATTCGTAGAGCATTTAGAGGACAAGTTTGGGGAGGAGGAGGGTTTTTCCAAAATGTGCTCTGGGTCAGTTTTGATAAAAATGGCATCCTCTGTCCAGTCACGTAGGTTACTTGCCTGTGACAAGTTGGGGGACGTTAACATTACCATCACACCACATACAAGTTTAAATATGGTTCAGGGTATTATTTTCCATATGGACCTACTTTTGCAGTCTGATGACGAACTGTGCACCTACTTAGAGCGTTGAGGTGTGCATTTCGTCCTGCGCTTTCATCGGGGTCCGAGGGTTGCTACCGGTGCCTTCATCTTGGCCTTCGAGGGTGATACATTACCGGAGAAAGTCAAGGTGATGGTCTATCGGTGTGATGTCAAGCCCTATATCCCTCCCCCAATGCAGTGCTTCAAGTGCTTGAAGTTTAGCCATATGTCTTCCCGCTGTACATCCAGCCTCACATGTCGAGATTGTGGACTCCCATCACATCCCAATACTCCATGTGCCCTGCCTCCCATCCGTGTCAACTGTGGAGAGCATGATTCACCTTGCTCACCAGACTGCAGGATCTTACAGAAAGAGCGAAAAATCATGGAATATAAGACCCTGGACTGACTGACCTATAGTGAGGCTAAGATGAAGTATGGCCGACTCCATCCTGTGAGAATGACATCTTCCTACACCGCTGCTACAATAACCATGCTAGCACCATCAGTTCCGAGAATTCCAGCTGTATCAATGAGCCGTACCACTCCCCATGCCCCCTTGCCTGTGGGGAGGCTCTCCCAACCCTGTTACTCCTGCGCCACCTACCTCGGGAGATACATCCTCCCACCCATCAGGGACGTCCATCCCCACGTCTGAGCCAAAGAAGTGTCCAACTTCTTCAGCTACTATCGCTCGGAAGGGGCCCTTGGGTCCCTCCCTTCCAGGTTTCCACCAGCGGGAAGGATGACACATGACAGTGGCATAAGTTCCCACCAGCGGCTGGTTGTAGGGCTTCGCAATCCTCCTCCGTCCTGGAGCCTGAATCGGTGAAGCCCTCCCAGCCGGTGAAACCCAAGGTTCAGTGAGAGAAGTTCAAGAGAAAGACCTCTAAGGCCAAGGAACTTGCAGTGGCACCCACCCCACCGCACCCTTTGAGCTCTGCGTCTGAGGATGAGGTGGAGATTCTGGTGTCCGCTGAGGACCTCGATCTCGCCAGTCCCTCGGACGCGATGGATAGCACTTGCACAGGTGCTCAATCGGAGGCAACAGGTGACCCAGCGGCGTAATCTGACTCCCCAGTCCCTTCACGCCTTTCTCAGCTGTGGATCATATCATCCTCCAGTTGAACTGTGGTGGTTGCTTCCAACATATTGCTGAGCTCCGACAACTTCTCAGCCTTCACCCTTTCTTCTTCATTGGTCTTCACGAAACTTGGTTTCCGGCAATGCGAACCCCCACCCTCTGTGGCTACCGGGGTTATTATAAGAACCGGGCAGTTTATGAAAGAGTGTCTGGTGACGTCTGCATCTATGTCCTTCACTCTCTTCACAGCGAGTCTGCCCCTCTACTAACACCTTTAGAGGCTGTCACTGTTCGGGTGCGGATGCCACAGGCTGTTACTGTCTGCAGTCTCTATCTTCCACCGGATGATGATGTCCTGCTGCATGTCCTGGCGGCGCTGAATGCCCAATTGCCGCCACCTTTTCTGTTACTGGGCGACTTCAACGCCCATAACCCTCTGTGGGGTGGGTCAGTGGCAACAGGTCGAGGCGCCACCGTAGAGAATGTATTGGCACAGCTCGACCTCTCCCTTTTCAACGATGGTGCCTTCACACATTTCAGTGTGGCACATGGCATGTACTCTGCCATCAACCTTTCGATCTGCAGCCCTAGTATCTTACCATTTGTTCAATGGAGTGTGCATGACGACCTGTGTGGTCGTGACCACATTCCAATCTATCTGTCACTGCCACTGTGTCACTCTTCTGGGCGCCCTTGCAGCTGGGTTATGAATAAGGCTGACTGGGACTTGTTCTCCTCCATGACCGCTATTGGGCCTCTTTCTACTGAAGCCATTGATGTGGTGGTAGACTCAGTCACCATCAACATTGTTACTGCTGCAGAATCAGCCATTCCCCGTTCTTTTGGGTCCCCTCGGCGGAGGATTGTGCCTTGGTAGTCGCCTATGATCACCAAGGCGATTAAAGATCGGAGGCAGGCGCTCCAGCGTCACAAGCGGCATCCATCTTTAGAAAACCTCGTCGCCTTTAAACGGCTCTGTGTGCAGGCACTCCGCATCATTCGCCAACACAAGCACGGGTGCTGGGAACGGTATGTCTCCACCATTGGCCTCCATGTCTCTCCATCGCAGGTCTGGGCCAAGATTAGACGCCTCTATGGCTATCGGACCCCTGTCAGTGTCCCTGCGCTCTCACAGAATGGGGCAATTTGTACTGACTCCGACATAATAGCCAACCACTTAGCAGACCATTTTGCTCCTAGTTCCGCATCTGTGAATTACCCACTGGCTTGTTGGAACATCGGAGACTTTCATTTCACATGCGCCATCCTGAATCCTACAATGTCCCATTCACTGAGTGGGAATTGCACAGTGCCCTAACTGCTTGCTCCGATACATCTCCCGGGCCAGGTCGCATCCACTGTCAGATGCTGAAACACTTCTCAGTGAACTGCCAGTGACGTCTCCTCGACCTTTAAAACCGTATCTGTGCCGAGGGTGAGTTTCCATCCCAATGGAACCAGGCAAGAACCCTTTGGAGGTGGACAGCTACTGCCCCATTAGCCTCACCAACATTCTTTGCAAGTTGCTCAAACGCATGGTGAGCCGGCGGTTGAGTTGGGTTCTCGAGTAGCGGGGCCTTCTGGCTCTGTCTGAGGGTGGGTTCCGTAAAGGCCGCTCTGCCGCCGACAATCTGGTGAGCCTGGAGTCAGCCATCCGTACAGCCTTTGCCTGCCGTCAGCACCTCGTCGATGTATTTTTTGACATGCAGAAGGCGTATGATACGACATGGCGCCATCACATTTTCTCTACACTTCATGGTTGGGGTCTTCGGTGTCCACTGCCGATTTTCCTACGAAATTTTCTGTCACATCGTATCTTCCGCGTGTAAGTCGCGGCCTTCCATAGTTCTTCCAGAGTTCAGGAGAATGGGGTACCACTGGGATCTGTCCTAAGTGTCTGCCTGTTTTAATTGCAATTAACGGGCTCGCTGCTCCGGTGGAAACGTCTGTCTCAACTTCCTTCTATACTGACGACTTCTGCCTCTACTATAGCTCCATTGACATTGCAGCGGCTGAACGTCAGCTGCAGGGCGCTATCTGCAAGGCGCAGTCTTGGGCTGTAGCGCATGTCTTCCAGTTTTCGGCTGCCAAGACCTGCGTTATGCATTTCTGCCGGCGATGAACAGTTCACTCTGAGCCGTGGCTTTATCTTGCCGGCTAACTTTCTACTGTGGTGGAGACACATCGGTTTTTGGGTGTGGTTTTTGATGCCTGGTTGACTTGGCTCCCACATATTTGGCAGCTTAAACAGATGTGTTGGCGGCATCTTAATGCTCTGCGATGCTTGAGCCACACCAGCTGGGGCGCCGACCGATCTACTCTCTTACGGCTCTACCAGTAAGTAATCCAGTCGCATCAGGATTATGGGAGCCTGGCTTATGGTTCAGCATCCCCTTCTTCATTGGGGTGCTGGACCCAGTCCTTCACAGTGGGATACGACTTGCCACTGGTGTTTTCTGGACCAGCCCTGTGAACAGCTGACTTGTGGAGGCAGGTGTTCCTACACTGCAGTTATGGCGCCAACGTTAACTGGGCGCTTATGTTGCACATGTTTGTAGCTTGCTCAGGCATCCTAATTATCGTTTGCTGTTCCCTCGGTCAGTCGTCCATCTCCGGGAACGTCGGCCCCAGTCGGGTTGTATGATCGCGGTCCGCGTCAGAAAGCTTCTCTCAGGGCTTGAGGTTTTCCCTCTTCCACCTCCTTTCTGGGCCCCTCTGTGTACACCCCTGTGGTGCGTGCCCTGCCCTTGCCTTCAGCTCGAATTGGCATGGGGCCCAAAGGACTCTGTCCCTCCAGAGGCCTTCCTCCGCCGCTTTTTTCCATCCTTACCACATATCAGGGCTCTGGTGTTGTTTACAGTGATGGTTCGATGGTTACTGGTCATGTCAGTTATGCTCTGACTCTAGGGGACCATTACAAACAATATTCATTGCTGGCTGGCTGCAGCATTTTCACTGCTGAGCTGGTCGCCATCTCTGGTGCACTAGAGTATATCCACTCCTGCTCAGGTGAGTCCTTTATTATCTGTAGCGACTCCCTGAGCGGTTTACGAGCTATCGACCAGTGTTTCCCTCGCTCTCATCTGGTGATGGCTATCCAGGAATCCCTCCATACTCTTACCTGTTGCGGCCGCTCTGTGCTCTTTGTGTGGACCCCAGGCCATGTTGGGATACCCGGCAATGAACATGTTGACCACCTGGCCAAACAGGCCACCAGTAAACCATCTCTGGACGTTGGCTTCCCGGAGACTGATTTGAGAACGATCTTACGCCGCAAAGTTTTCGAACTTTGGGACACTGAATGGCACAACCTGCCCACACCAAACAAACTCCGTCCTATCAAGGAAACGACGGATGTGTGGCGGTCATTCATGCGAGCCACTCGCAGAGACTCAGTAGTCCTTTGTCAGCTCCACATTGGCCACATCTGCTTGACACACAGCCATTTACAGCGCCATGAGGACCCGCCTCTATGTCGCTGCAGGTCGGCTTTGACAGTGGTCCACATTTTGTTGGCCTGTCCCCTTTTAACTGTTCTCTGGCAGACGTTTGCGCTGCCTCATACACTCCCTGCCCTTTTAAAAAAATGACACTGCTATGGGAGGCTTAGTTTTGCGTTTTATTTGGGCAGGGGGCTTTTATCACTTAATCTAAGTGTTTGTCCTTTTTGTATTGATTCTGGTCTTTGGCCAACGATTTTAGTCTGAGTTTTTAGTGTGTTTCTTGGTGGTTAGCTTTTTATTTTTTTTTGTCTCTATGGTCAGCCAACCGCTGTCACACTCTGTGTGATTTTAATTCCTTTTGTCTGGTCTCTGTCTAAGTCTTCTTGTCCTGTGCCGTATGCTTTCTTTTCCATTGTTCATTTTTATTCTGTGTGTGGGTTTGAAATTTTGGAAAAAGGGACCAATGACCATAGCAGTCTGGTCCCTTTAATCCCCCATACCAAGCAACCAACCAAAAAAAGCAAAAAGTGCAGTAGTAATATCTATTTAAAAAGTGGAGATAATCAGGTGACTTATAATTAGTACATGGAACCTTTCCAAGACTTTTGGCTGTGAAAACGATAAAGATAATCAGGGGAAACTAAAGTGTTATGACATTGAAGGCCTCTTCAGGAAGGTAGGAATTATTTTACTTATGTGTAAACACATTTACTCTTTAATAATATCTGATGTTAATAACTCTAATGAATTTAGCATGAAATGTGCAATTTACAACAACAATATTAAAAGTAAAAATAATTTCCATGTAGGCTTCGCAGCCTTTCCTAGGGCTCAGTTTACTTGTTTATCACAGTGTAAAAATGTATAACATGTTGCCAGCAGACACCAGGCATGAAACTGAAAATTACCAGATATTCTGTCACAAAGCATAAGACAAAATTATTAACTACTTCTCCTATTGTTGTTGTTGTGATCTTCAGTCCTGAGACTGGTTTGATGCAGCTCTCCATGCTAATCTATCCTGTGCAAGCTCCTTCATCTCCCAGTACCTACTGCAACCTACATCCTTCTGAATATGCTTAGTGTATTCATCTCTTGGTCTCCCTCTACGATTTTTACCCTCCACACTGCCCTCCAATGCTAAATTTGTGATCCCTTGATGCCTCAGGACATGTCCTACCAACCGATCCCTTCTTCTAGTTAAGTTGTGCCACAAACTTCTCTTTTCCCCAATCCTATTCAATACCTCCTCATTAGTTACGTGATCCACCCACCTAATCTTCTCCTATAAACTGTTGAAATATTTGGGCTACAGGATTTAAACTCTGGTTAACAGTACTGTTCATATTAAACATGTATTTAGCTTTCTCAGTTTACTGACTAAAGGGCCTTTAAAATCAGTGAAATTGCATAAATGCTTAATATGACGTAGAAAATAAAAACAGTATTTTAGTAGTATAAAGGGAGAACAAATGGCTTTTTTTTAAAGTAGCAGTTTATTCCTCATTATGTGTCTACCTGAAGTAATCTAGAAGTAATTCCTGTAATTATCACTGTGAGGGATTGACAGTAAGTCATGATTTGTCATTATATTGTTTTTCATATCAACCTTTTAGTGACTATTTATGCTAGTAATCGTGAAGCTCGACTCTTTCCACATCTGTGGAGACTTTGCTTCATGATCAAATTTTGAGAACATGACATGTGACTGAATAAATGAAGAATGAATGAAATCTTCATTCCACAGAGGCTGTACATAGAGATTTCATATAGGTAAAAGGATATTCAAAAAGGAATTTCGGATCACAAAAATAGAAATTACATTACAGTAAGAATGAACTCCACTTCAGTGGTGTTTCATGTACTCATAATTGTTTAAATACGTATTTACAAGATTTATGTCTTTGAACCTGTCACACTGTTCTTATTATACTTCTCTTAGGAATGAATGATTCAAGTTTCAGAGAAGAATTATCTCAGAATATAATGTGGTGGGAAATTAATGTAAGAACATGACGTTTACATACTGATTTATGTCTCCATGTTATTCACATTGCAAATAACGTAATGTTTGATTTTGAAACTGTCATCAAATAAGTGTCTTAGAGCTCTAATAAAATGTAGACATTCCAATGCAAAATATGTTGCCACATTTAATGATAGTTTCACGGATCTGTATTTGCTACTGTGCTATTTTTAAGCAGTACCCAACTTAATGAACTGCTTCTATTGAAAAATTCAGAGAATACTAGATTGAGGACGAGCAATAAAGAATTTTTACAAAATGTCATTTATAGCCTAATTTACTCTGTTAACACTTCTTTATTTGTCTCAACAGCAATTATTGTATCATCAATGAAAAGAGATAACTGATTTTATGTATTAGGAACTGTGGCCTTCTGTTATAATAAATAAACAAACACCATCTGGATCACATCATTTTGTGTGTAGTTGGTGGTATACACTACTGTTGCGATACTGCACTTTGTGGTGTCAGACCAGAAGATGATCTACAAAGCAGACTGAAACCAGTAGTTGATATATAAAACATTTTATTCCAGACAGTGTTTCTTTATTTATTATAAAAGATATAGTTTTGACTCCAGCTTTAAATAATGTGGTACCTAACACATTTATGGAAAAACAAGCCGTGACTACTTACTTTAGCAATCATTCTTCCCCTAAGTGATGGCTCTGTCTCAAATAAGCTTTATGTTAATGAAATAATAAAAACTGAAATATCATCATCTTTAAGCTTTTATAATTAAAAATGGCCTCCTGTCTGTAAGTTGCTTAAAGTGCTTGTTATAAGTTTATGAATTAGTTTTTTAATATCAGGTAACTCAATCCAGTTTTGTACTTATATATACCAAACATAATTTGCTGTAACAGGATTTTCAAGTTCATACAGTCAAATACTCTGAATAAGTAATAGAAATTCCCAACAGTGGCTAAGCTCACCAGAGAATGGAATAGAACAGAATAGAATAGAATGGATCATTTTCCATTCAGCCAGTGTCATCAGAGTTTATATGCAACTATAATTACAAATATACTTTATATTTATACTTTAGACTTTACACATTACATTAATATATTTGCTGTCGTTATGGTATTCAGTCCAAATACATGTTTTGTGCAGCTCTTCATGGTACACTATCCTGTGAAAACGTCATCTCTGAATAACTACTGCAACTTACATCCTTCTGATTTTACTAACTGTATTCATCTTTTGGTCCTACGAACCGATCCATTCTTCTAGTCAAGTTTCGCCACAATTTTTTCTCTCCAATTCTGTCCAGTACCACCTCATTAGTTACACAATGCACCCACCTAATCTTCAGTAATCACCTGTAGCACCATGTTTCAAAAGCTTCTATTCTCTTTCTGTATAAACTATTTATTGTCCATGTTTCTCTTCCATATACAGGTATGTCTGCATGCCATTTAAATACTTTCGGAAAAGACTTCCTAATATTTAAATCTGTTTTCGGTGTTAAGAAAATTTCTTTTGTACAGAAACTCTATTCTTGCCATTGCCAGTCTTCATTTTATATCCTCTCTACTTCAGCCACCGACAGTTATTTTGCCGCCCAAATAACAAAACTCATCTACTACTTCAAGTACCTCATTTCCTAATCGAATCCCTCAGCATCACCTGGCTTAATTCGACTACATTCCATTATCATTATTTTGCTTCAGTTGATGTGCATCTTATATCCTCCTTTCAAGGCATTGTCCATTCTGTACAACTGCTCTTCCAAGTCCTTTGCTGTCTCTGACAAAATTACAATGTCATCACCAAACCTCAAAGTTTTTATTTATTCTCCCTGAACTTTAATTCCTACTTGAAATTTTTCTTTTATTTCCTTTACTGCTTGCTCGCTGTACAGCTTTAATAATGCTGGGGATAGGTTACAACCATGTCTCACTCCCTTCTCAACCACTGCATCCCTTTCATGTCACTGACTATTGTAACTGCTGACTGCTTTCTGCACAAGTTGTAAATAGTCTTTTGCTCCCGGTATTGTACCCCTGCTACCCTTAGAATTTTAAAGAGAATATTCTATATCTACATCCACACTCCGCAAGCCACCTGACGGTGGGTGTCGGAGGGTACCTTGAGTACCTCTATCGGTTCTCCCTTCTATTCCAGTCTCGTACTGTTCGTGGAAAGAAGGATTGTCGGTATGCCTCTGTATGGGCTCTAATCACTCTGATTTTGTCCTCATTGTATCTTCACGAGATATACGTAGGAGGGAGCAATATACTGCTTGACTCCTCGGTAAAGGTATGTTCTCGAAACTCAACAAAAGCCCGTACCGAGCTACTGAGCGTCTCTGCTGCAGAGTCTTCCACTGGAGTTTATCTATCAACTCCGTAACGCTTTCGCAATTACTAAATGATCCTGTAACGAAGCGTGCTGCTCTCTGTTGGATCTTCTCTATCTCTTTTATCAACGCTATCTGGTACGGATCCCACACTGGTAAGCAGTATTCAAGCAGTGGGCGAACAAGTGTACTGTAACCTACTTCCTTTGTTTTCGGATTGCATTTCCTTAGGATTCTTCCAACGAATCTCAGTCTGGCATCTGATTTACCGACGATTAATTTTATATGGTCATTCCATTTTAAATCACTACTAATGTCTACTTCTAGATAATTTATGGAATTAACTTCTTACAGTTGCTGACCTGCTATATTGTAGCTAAATGATAAGGGGTCTTTCTTTCTTTGTATTCGCAGCGCATTACACTTGTTTACATTGAGATTCAATTGCCATTCCCTGCACCATGCGTCAATTCTCTGCAGATCCTCCTGCATTTCAGTACAATTTTCCATTGTTACGACCTCTCGATACACTACAGCATCATCCGCAAAAAGCCTCAGTGAACTTCCGATGTTATCCACAAGGTCATTTACGTGTATTGTGAATAGCAACGGTCCTACGACACTCCCCTGCGGCACACCTGAAATCACTCTTACTTCGGAGGACTTTTCTCCATTGAGAATGACATGCTTCGTTCTGTTATCTAGGAACTCTTCAATCCAATCACACAATTGGTCTGATCGTCCATATGCTCTTACTTTGTTCATTAAACGACTGTGGGGAACTGTATCGAACGCCATGCAGAAGTCAAGAAACACGGCATCTACCTGGGAACCCGTGTCTATGGCTCTCTGAGTCTGGTGGACGAATGTGCTGAGTTTCGCACGATCGTCTTTTTTGAAACCCATGCTGATTCCTACAGAGTAGATTTCTGGTCATCAGAGAAGTCATTATGCTCGAACATAATACGTGTTCCAAAATTCTACAACTGATCGACGTTAGAGATATAGGTCTATAGTTCTGCACAGCTGTTCGACGTTCCTTCTTGAAAACGGGGAGGACCTGTGCCCTTTTCCAATCCTTTGGAACGCTACTCTGTTCTAGAGACCCACGGTACACCGCTGCAAGAAGGTGGCAAGTTCCTTCGCGTATTCTGTGTACAATTGAACTAGTATCCCATCAGGTCCAGCGGCCTTTCCTCTTCTGAGCGATTTTAATTGTTTTTCTATCCCTCTGTCATCTATTTCGATATCTACCATTTTTTCATCTGTGCGACAATCTAGAGATGGAACTACAGTGCAGTCTTCCTCTGTGAAACAGCTTTGGAAAAAGACATTTAGTATTTCGGCCTTTAGTCTGTCATCTTCTGTTTCAGTATCATTTTGGTCACAGGGTGTCTGGACATTTTGTTTTGATCCACCTACCACTTTGACATAAGACCAAAATTTCTTAGGATTTTCTGCCAAGTCGGTACATAGAACAATACTTTCGAATTCATTGAACGCTTCTCGCATAGCCCTCCTCACACTACATTTCGTTTCGAGTAATTTTTGTTTGTCTGCAAGGCTTTGGCTACATTTATGTTTGCTGTGAAGTTTCGTTTGATTCCGGAGCAGTTTTTTAACTCGGTTGTTGTACAACGGTGGCTCTTTTCCATCTCTTATGATCTTGCTTGGCACATACTCATCTAATGCATATTGTACGATGGTTTTGAACTTTGTCCACTGATCCTCAACACTATCTGTATTTGAGACAAAACTTTCGTCTTGAGCCGCCAAGTCCTCTGAAATCTGCTTTTTGTCACTTTTGCTAAACAAAAAATTCTTCATACCTGTTTTAATATTTCTGTTTATGGCTGCAATCATCGATGCAGTAACCGCTTTATGATCGCTGATTCCTTGTTCTGCGTTAACTGTTTCAAATAGTTTGAGCCTGTTTGTCACCAGAAGGTCTATTATGTTATAGCCCCGAGTCGGTTCTCTGTTTAACTGCTCAAGGTAGTTTTCAGATAAAACGCTTAAAAAAATTCACAGAATTCTTTATTCCTGCCACCCATATAAACGTTTGAGTCTCCCAGTATATATCCGGCAAATTAAAATCTCCACTCAGAACTATAACATGGTGGGGAAATCTACTCGAAATATTTTCCAAATTTTTCTTCAGGTGCTCTGCCACAACAGCTGCTGAGCCAGGGGGCCTATAGAGACATCCAATTACCATGTTTGAGCCTGCTTTAACCGTGACCTTCACCCAAATTATTTCACATTTCGGATCTCCATCAATTTCCTTCAATGCTATTGCACTTTTTATCGCTATAAACACGCCTCCCCCTTCACTGTCCACCCTGTCTCTGCGGTATACATTCCAATCTGAGTTTAGAATTTCATTGCTATGTGAGCATTGTGACCGTTTATTAATGAGAGCAGTTCTGGGACTTTTCTATAGACGCTCCAGCAGTTTACTATTACCACATTAATATTGTTATTCGCTGTTGCGTTTTGCCTACCTTGCCGCGTCTCAGAGGCGTCTTGTCGGGCCTAGGTAGGGAATTCTCTAACCTAAAAAACCCACATGTTCACTCCACACGTACTCCGCTACCCTTGTAGCCGCTTCCTGCGTGTAGTGCCCGCCTGACCTATTCAAGGGGACCCTACATTTCTCCACCCGATAGCGGCGGTGGAGATTTGCACCCCAGATCTCCGCAGAATCGTCTGAGCCTCTGGTTTAAGCCTTCCACTCGGCTCCAAACCAGAGGACCGCGATCGGTTCTGGGAACGATACTACAAATAGTTAGCTCAGATTCCACCCCGTGAGCGAGGCTTTCCGCCTTCGCCAACTCCGCCAACCGCCTGTATGATCTGAGGATGACCTCTGAACCCAGACGGCAGGAGTCATTGGTGCCAACATGAGCAACAGTTTGCAGTCGGGTGCACCCAATTCTCTCTATCACTGCCGGCAAAGCCTCCTCCACATCTCGGATGAGACCCCCGGCAAGCAGACAGAGTGAACACTGGCCTTCCTCCCCGACCTTTCCGCTGTTTCCCTAAGGGGCTCCATCACCCGCCTAACGTTGGAGCTCCCAGACGGAGCGGGTGATTCCACACGGCCAGCCTCCACATTGACTCTCCGCCTCGTGTGCCGCGAACGCCGCTGAACCCGCCGCTCCCCTTGTGGAGAGGGTGGCCCAACCGCGCCCGGTACCCGCGAAGATGTCTCGACAGCAGGGACAGTGGGTGAATCATGTAACACTTGGGGTGTACCATGCAACACACCAGACTCCCCACTGCCGCTACTCTCCGAGGCAGCAGCCTGAAGGTGGCTGACCGCGGCTGTCAAAACGTTCAGCTGTTCGCGAACAGTGGCCAGCTCCTCCTGCATCCGTACACAGCAGTCACACATCCTATCCATCCTAAGAAATCAATTTACTATAGAGAGTTAATCAACTTTTAACTAGACTGCTAATTCACTAAAGGCGGCTGATAGCTGACTAAACTGTGGTTACTAGACACTCCTTGTTGAAAACAATGAAAATAGCACTACCTGTCTATGGACTGTATTCAAAACAAACACGAGCTCTACTGGCACTATGGCTGGCAAAATGGACTCTCTCTGACTGTATTCAAAACAAACACGGAACCAATGAACACTATTACTAACACTCGAAAATTAAAGCTTCCTAAAAGCAAAAACACTCGGAAAATGAAGCGACAAGTAAGAAAAATACAGTTAATACTAAAAATAAACGCAGCTCGCTGCGCAGCAGACGTGACACAGATGGCAGTTACGACGACACTACCACTATTCCAGTCAACACTGTCAAAAGCTTTTTATAAATCTCCAAATGCTGTAAACTTAGGTTTGTCTTACCTTATCCTATTGTCTAAGATAAGTTGTAAGGTCAGTATTGCCTTGTGTGTTCCTACATTTCTCCAGAGTCCAAACTCATCTTCCCCAAGGTTGTCTTCTACCAGTTTTTCCATTCTTCTTCACAGAATTTGAGTTAGTATTTTGCAACCATGACTTATTAAGCAGATGGTTCACTTTATCCACATGTGTCAGCACCTGCTTTCTTTGGAATTTGAATTAGTATTTTATTTTTGAAGTCTGAGGATATTTCACCTGTCTTATAAATCTTCCATGCCAGATGGAACAGTTTTGTTATGGTTTGCTCTCCCATGGCTGTCAGTAGTTCTGACAGCATGTTGTCTCCTCCTGAGGCTTGTTTCCACTTAGGTCTTCCAGTGCTCTTTTAGATTTAGTATAATATCTCACATATCTCACCTTCATCTGCATCCTCTGCCATTTCTATAATATTGCCTCCAAGTCCACGTCCCTTGTACAGACCCTGTATCTACTCCTTCCCGTTTTCAGATTTCCCTTCTATGCCTAGCAGTAGTTTTCCATTTGAGCTCTTGATATTCGTGCTGCTGCTTTTTTCTCGAAAGGCATCCTTAATTTTCCTGTAGGTGGTATTTGTCTTCCTCCTAGTGAAATATGCTTCTAAATCTTTACATTTGTCCTCTAGCTATTCTTGGAGCCATTTTGCACTTCTGTCAATTGCTGCATTTTTATATTTCCTTCTTTCATCAATTAAATCCAGAATCTCCTGTGTTATCCAAGGATTTCTTCTAGGCCTTGTCTTTTACCTGTTTGATCCTCTGCTGCGTGCACTATTTCATTTCTCAAAGCTACCCATTCATCTTCTACTGAATTCCTTTCCGCTATCCTACTCAAGCATCGCCTAGTCTTCCGCTGATACTCTCAACGACATCTGGTTCTTTCATCTTATCCAGGTCCCATTTCCTTAATTTCCTGCTATTTATCAAGTTCTTCAGCTTTAATTACAGTTCATAACCTATAAGTTGTGCCCCTGGAAATGTCTTACAGTTACAAATCTATTTCTGAAATCTCTTTCATAACATTATTTAATCAATTTGAAACCTTCCAATGTCTCCAGGTCTCTTCTACATATACAACCTTCTTTATCAATAGTCAGCCAAATGTTAATAACGATTAAATTTCGCTATGTGAAAAATTCTATCAATGGGCTTCCTATTTCATTCCTTTCCCCCAGTCCATATTCACCTGCAAATTTTCCCTCTCTTTTTTTTCCTGCTATTGAATTCCAGTCTCCCTACACAATCAAACTTTTGTCTCCCTTAACTATCAGATTAATTTCTTTTATATCACCATACATTTCTTCAATATCTTCATCATCTGAGAAGCTACTTAACATATAAACTTGTACTACTGTGGTGGATGTTGACTTTTTGTCTATATTGGCTATGATGAAGTGTTCACTATGCTGTTTATAATAGCTTGCTGACATTCTTAGTTCCTTATTCATTATTAAACTTGCTATTGCATTACCCGTATTTGCTCTTGTATGTGTGACCTTGTATTCACCAGAGCAGTAGCCATGTTCCTCCTGCCACCAAACTTCACTAATCCCCACTATATTTAACTTCAACCTCTCCATTTCTCTTTTTACATTTCCTAAATCATGTGCATCATTAAGGGATCTAACATTCCACACTTCGATCCCTAGAATGACAGTTTTGTTCGTCCTGATGATTACATCCTCCTGAGTAGTCTCCACATGGATTCCAAATGGGAGACTATCTTATCTCAATAATATTTGACCCAAGAAGATGCCATCATCATTTAACCATACAGCAGAGCTGCATGCCCATGGGAAAAATTACGGCTATATTATCCCCTTACTTGCAGCCACTTAGAATACCAGCTCAGCAAGGTCATATTGGCTGTTATTATAAGACCAGATCAGTCAAGCATCCAGACTGCTGCATTGACAACTACAAAAAAGGCAGCTGCCTGTCTTCAGGAACAACACATTTGTCTGGCTTCTCAACAGGTACTCCTCCATTGTGGTTTCACTTGTGATATGGCTATCTGTATCACTGAGGTGTACAAACCACCACACCAAAGGCAAGGTCTATGGTTCATGTAGGGTGGACTAAAATGAAGGGTGCCAACACACCCATTGTTCCCAGGCAGTCACCCATCCAAATACTAACTAGGTCCAGTGTTGCTGAACTTTGGTGATTGGACAAGAACCATTGTATTCAACATGGTGTGGTCATTGGATAATATATTTATATCAGTTAATTAACACAGTTATGGTAATACATAATGTTTGCATACTAGACTTTAAATATTACATCTACATTACATAAATACTGGTCATCCCGATAAAAGAACACAATAGTGACACCGGAGCCCTGTGGATTCTATAGAGCTGGTACTAGGCGGCCTGTGACGCTCCACCACTGATGTAATTCATGGCAGTGAAGTGGCGTGCAGTTGTCAGTCAGTTGTATTGAGCCAGTACAGTAATATGGGCTGATATGGAGACATGGCAGAATGACAGAAAGGAATTGTCATGTTTGGGCATGCCAACACCGCACTTGCTAGTTTATCAACATGGGGAGTTCGGCATGTGAACAAGAAACTATGTACCACTCGCAGCTATGTAACATGTCATAAGAACTGTGGTCCTGAAAAGATCCTAACCGACAGGTACCACAGACAGACATCATGCCTAGTTGATAACAATTGGTTTCGAACCCAAGAGGAGTCATTATGTTAGTGAGTATAAATGAATCACAACTAGTTTCCAAGGGAAGATTGTGAATGAAACTGCATGCAGTAGACATTTAGAGCCAGATACCTCACAAAATGCCATTTCAATACCTATTTAAAGAATCTCTGCAATGGCTACAATTTTTATTTTTCTTGAGCTGCCAAAACTACAATTTTAGTAAAAAAATTGATTTCATTTCTGTGCCAGACTATTTTAATTATGTCTTTTTGTGCTGTAATAAAAACATAAGACTGCTGTTATCCTTCAGAACAAAGATTGAATTTAAAAATTTACTTTTCTCTTACAACTCTCACTCTTACAACATATAGGCAGGATGTAGATCTCTTAAGTCTTTTTCTTGTGTTTACAGGATCTGCTTGCTGGACCAAAAAGGACTGATGAATATTATGCTAATGATGCAGAAAGTACAATTACAGAACACAAGGTTTCATTTCTCAGTATTAAGCATCCATAACTATGTCATCCTTTATTTCAATAGTCCATGATTTAATAGATAATTTAGAGTTCTGTGCTATATTGCCTTTTATTGCCTTCTGTAGTTTAGTCCTTGATGTAAAAACCTACTGAGTGAAAACTTGTGATGGGTCATAACTCTGCTTTGAACATATCTGCTCACTTCTTGTAAAATGAACAACTGAGCTCACTGAACCTTTCCCTTTTTAAAGTGCTCAAGATTCTGTCTTCCATTTCTCCTTCTTGAGAAGATTGTCATACGTATACAAGGTGGCCAAAAACAATCAGAAAAGCTTCTAAGATTGTTGAAGAGTAGTTTATGCTGAGAAATAATTGTTCAGAAAAAAATTCAATATTTTGCGCCATTTCTTAGTTGATTAGCATTGAAGCGAGCCACTCTGACTCTTGCCCACACAATTTCAAGCAACCCACCAGGTATGGTGTTGCCAAACATGTCTTTCATTTCGTTTTATAAAACTGAACAAGAGAAAGATACAAAAATTGGACATGAGATGGTAGTAAGGATTGAACCTAAGCCAAATGTTCAGCAGTCTAATGTGCTATCATCTACGCTATAACAACAACTGACACTAATTGTATCTGGCAGGCTGCATGAAGTTGCAGACAATGGCTAATTTGAATGTTAATTAACCTGGAAATGGTGCAATGCATCAATTTTTTTTCTTAAAAGTTATTTCTCAGCACCACTTACCTTTCAACAACCCTATGAGCTTTTTAGACTGTTTCTGACCACCCTGTGTATATACACTTGCCCAGATATCTCCATTCCATTATTTACAGTACCAGTCATAGTGCCTGAAAGAGCTGAAGCTCAAGTAAGATGGTTGGTTGATTGGTTGCATTGAGGTTAATCTTTCTAGTGTGACAAGGGTAAATATGTCCACATAAGCTCAACTGAAATGTGTATATCTCTTGTTTCTAAAACTATTATCTTCAAAATATATAACTTTCTCCCTCTGAGCCAATTGTATACAGTGACGTTTGTTCAGTTTTATATTTACTACATATTAAAATTTATTGAAGGTTTTGGGCAGAATATGCCAGAGATCGATTTTTTAATGTAACATTATGAAAATAGCATGATGACTGTTACACTGAACAGCTATTATGTGAAACACCTGCATCAATGTAAATAATATTTCCCACTTCTTTTTGTATTCATTGTTAGGGTTTCTTGCCTCAAGTGTTGTTGTGTATTGCCTCAGCTGTTGTTAGTGTTTTGCTTCAACCTGCCAAAGGATTACATTTAGAGTAAAACATGTTTGAGTAGTCCTGAAATACAAGGTATTTTGAATGAAAAAGGGAATTAAATGAAATATCACCTGGCTATGATGGAGACATTGTTTCTATTTTTAATGAAGCTAGTGAACCAGCTAAAGATTCTGATGGTGATGATTGATATTTTGGAAGTAAGTATCCTCAGTGCTTTCATATTTTGGCTGGATGTAAATCTTGTGCGGAAGGAAGAAGCTAACTAAAAAATAACATAATTTCTGATAGAACTGGGAGCATCTCTAGTACAGAAAAACCTAAGTCACTGCAACAAAGTCCCTTCTCTTCCTCTTCCTCTCCATCAGTATAAATGCAAAGGCGGCAAAATGTTGGTGGTGCTCCTTATGTAAATGTCCCATGGATAGAAGATATCCAGAAAAGTGCAGGAGATGTGTTTTTTTGTCGGTAAACTACACTAAGTGCTACATCTAAAAGTGCCTGTACACGTAGTTTTCCTATTTTCTATGAAGTAATGTATTTTTTATGTCAGTTCATTAAACAAAGTGAAATTCTGTTAATATAGCCTGCATAAATTATGTGAGGTCTTTGTGATCCCATTGGTACTCTGTGAAGCAAAAAGTCCTGTAAGTAGCCATAACGGTGGGTTCTTTGAGAGAATGCTCATTAAACTAGAATACAAGAAATATTAATTCACTTTAGTACATAAATGAATAAAAGATTGACTTAACTTTGCACAGTATTGCGTGACAATTTGCAAGTGTTACTGACTGTGAAAGCACCACTTGACGCACAGATTTATGTACTGCTCTCTTGCATTACAAAGTGCAACATTTACGAAAGTACATTTCATCAGAAACTTGAACTCTCACTGTCCTACATGATGATGTTGACTATTGTAGCTGAGATCTTGAACTGGGCAGTGGTCTATCATGCTCAACACTGTACTGAACTCAGCATGAGGGTGCTGCTATACTGAGAGGGAGGGTGTGTCTTCTCGAGTGTCTACCATTGGTTGTTACTTACTGTAGCAAGCCCTCGCTAATGGCTGCAGTATCATTTCACATTGCCATCTTCGGTGTAGAACCGCGATCTCTGGACAATACCACTCAAACTGTTTGGTCATCAGTCTCTCGTTCACAAGTAAGCCATAAAAGGGTACTGTTGCCAGCTGCTGGTAAAGGCCATATGCTTGTATTACATTAGCATGAAGTAGTGATAGAACCGAAGTATTTGGGTAATGATGATGCTTAGAGTTAAAGTAGTTCCACAAGGTACAAAATGAATGTGGTGTCACATTGGCTTGTAAGCTAGGGAGCTGATATGAACCCTTGGTACTCATCTCTGGTGAGAGGCGCTACACATACACAGAAAAGCCCTCGTTTTTCTGCCACTGGGCTGCAGGTATTACCTTGGTTTCCCAGCTGCTGATGAAGTTTGGACAGCTAACTAATCCAGCCCTAGTATTCAATAATTTAATTGAATATTCATTTTTAAAGGAGCACCCAATTAAAGATGAATCACAGGTGTTTAGATGCCAGTCACTGATCTAAAATTGACTTGGTCTCTATATTTATACATCTACATCTACATGACTACTCTGCAATTCACATTTACGTGCTTGGCAGAGAGTTCATCGAACCACAATCATACTATCTCTCTACCATTCCACTCCCCAACAGCGCGCGGGAAAAACGAACACCTAAGCCTTTCTGTTCGAGCTCTGATTTCTCTTATTTTTATTTTGATGATCACTCCTACCTATGTAGGTTGGGCTCAACAAAATATTTTTGCATTCGGAAGAGAAAGTTGGTGACTGAAATTTCGTAAATAGATCTCGCCGCGACGAAAAACGTCTTTGCTTTAATGACTTCTATCCCAACTCGCGTATCATATCTGCCACACTCTCTCCCCTATTACGTGATGATACAAAACGAGCTGCCCTTTTTTTGCACCCTTTCGATGTCCTCCGTCAATCCCACCTGGTAAGGATCCCACACCGTGCAAGAATATTCTAACAGAGGACGAACGAGTGTAGTGTAAGCTGTCTCTTTAGTGGTCTTGTTGCATCTTCTAAGTGTCCTGCCAATGAAACGCAACCTTTGGCTCGCCTTCCCCACAGTATTATCTATAAGTTCTTTCCAACTCAAGTTGTTCGTAATTTTAACACCCAGGTACTTAGTTGAATTGATGGCCTTGAGAATTGTACTATTTCTTGTGTAATTGAATTCCAACGGATTTCTTTTGGAACTCATGTGGATCACCTCACACTTTTCGTTATTTAGCGCCAACTGCCACCTGCCACACCATATAGCAATCTTTTCTAAATCGCTTTGCAACTGCTACTGGTTTTCGGATGACCTTACTAGACGGTAAATTACAGCATCATCTGCGAACAACCTAAGAGAACTGCTCAGATTGTGACCCAGGTCATTTATATAGGTCAGGAACAGCAGAGGTCCCAGGACGCTTCCCTGGGGAACACCTGATATCTCTTCAGTTTTACTCGATGATTTACCGTCTATTACTACGAACTGCGACGTTCCTGACAGGAAATCACGAATCCAGTCGCACAACTGAGACGGTACCCCATAGGCCCGTAGCTTGATTAGAAGTCGCTTGTGAGGAACGGTGTCAAAAGCTTTCCAGAAATACGAAATAAACCTGAGATCCCGTGTTGATAGCGGCCATTACTTCGTGCGAATAAAGAGCTAGCTGCGTTGCACAAGAACGATGTTTTCTGAAACCATGCTGATTAAGTATCAATAGATCGTTCCCGTGGAGTTGATTCTTAATGTTTGAATACAGTATATGCTCCAAAACCCTACTGCAAACCGACGTCAATGATATAGGTCTGTAGTTCGATGGATTACTGCTACTACCCTTCTTAAACACTGGTGCGACCTGCGCAATTTTCCAATCTGTACGTACAGATCTATCGGTGAGCGAGCGGTTGTATATAATTGCTAAGTAGAGAGCTATTGTATCAGCGTAATCTGAAAGGAACCTAATCGGTATACAGTCTGGACCTGAAGACTTGCCCGTATCAAGCGATCTGAGTTGCTTCGTAACGCCTAAGGTATCTACTAAGAAACTCATGCTAGCAGCTGTTCGAGTTTCAAATTCTGGAATATTCCATTCGTCTTCCCTGGTGAAGGAATTTCGGAAAACTGCGTTCAATAACTCCGCTTTCACAGTCGTCGGTAACAGTACCATCGGCACTGCGCAGACTGCGTCTTGCCGCTTGTGTTCTTTACGTACGACCAGAGTTTCTTCCGATTTTCTACCAAATTTCGAGACAATGTTTCGTTGTGGAACCTATTAAAGGCATCTCGCATTGAAGTCCGTGCCAAATTTCGCGCGTCTGTAAATTTTAGCCAATCTTCGGGAATTCGCGTTCTTCTGAACTTCGCATGCTTTTTCCGTTGCCTCTGCATCAGCGTTCGGACCTGTTTTGTGTACCATGGGGGATTAGTTCCATCTCTTACCAATTTATGAGGTATGAATCTCTCAATTGCTGTTGCTACTATATCTTTGAATTTGAGCCACATCTCGTCTACATTTGCATAGTTAGTTCGGAAGGAATGGAGATTGTCTCTTAGGAAGGCTTCTAGTGACACTTTATCCGCTTTTTTAAATAAAATTATTTTGCTTTTGTTTCTGGTGGATTTGGAAGAAACGGTATTGAGCCTAGCTACAACGACCTTGTGATCACTAATCCCTGTATTAGTCATGATGCTCTCTATTAGCTCTGGATTGTTTGTGGCTAAGAGGTCAAGTGTGTTTTCGCAACCATTTACAATTCACGTGGATTCGTGGTCTAACTGCTCGAAATAATTTTCGGAGAAAGAATTTAGGAGAATCACGGAAGATGTTTTATGCCCACCACCGGTTTTGAACAAGTATTTTTGCCAACATATCGAGGGAAGGTTGAAGTCCCCACCAACTATAACCGTATGAGTGGGGTATTTATTTGTTACGAGACTTAAATTTTCTCTGAACTGTTCAGCAACTACACTCCTGGAAATTGAAATAAGAACACCGTGAATTCGTTGTCCCAGGAAGGGGAAACTTTATTGACACATTCCTGGGGTTAGATACATCACATGATCACACTGACAGAACCACAGGCACATAGACACAGGCAACAGAGCATGCACAATGTCGGCACTAGTACAGTGTATATCCACCTTTCGTAGCAATGCAGGCTGCTATTCTCCCATGGAGACGATCGTAGAGATGCTGGATGTAGTCCTGTGGAACGGCTTGCCATGCCATTTCCACCTGGTGCCTCAGTTGGACCAGCGTTCGTACTGGACGTGCAGACCTCGTGAGACGATGCTTCATCCAGTCCCAAACATGCTCAATGGGGGACAGATCCGGAGATCTTGCTGGCCAGGGTAGTTGAATTACACCTTCTAGAGCACGTTGGGTGGCACGGGATACATGCGGACGCGCGTTGTCCTGTTGGAACAGCAAGTTCCCTTGCCGGTCTAGGAATGGTAGAACGATGGGTTCGATGACGGTTTGGATGTACCGTGCACTATTCAGTGTCCCCTCGACGATCACCAGAGGTGTACGGCCAGTGTAGGAGATCGCTCCCCACACCATGATGCCGGGTGTTGGCCCTGTGTGCCTCGGTCGTATGCAGTCCTGATTGTGGCGCTCACCTGCACGGCGCCAAACACGCATACGACCATCATTGGCACCAAGGCAGAAGCGACTCTCATCGCTGAAGACGACACGTCTCCATTCGTCCCTCCATTCACGCCTGTCTCTACACCACTGGAGGCGGGCTGCACGATGTTGGGGTGTGAGCGGAAGACGGCCTAACGGTGTGCGGGACCGTAGCCCAGCTTCATGGAGACGGTTGCGAATGGTCCTCGCCGATACCCCAGGAGCAACAGTGTCCCTAATTTGCTGGGAAGTGGCGGTGCGGTCCCCTACGGCACTGCGTAGGATCCTACGGTCTTGGCGTGCATCCGTGCGTCGCTGCGGTCCGGTCCCAGGTCGACGGGCACGTGCACCTTCCGCCGACCACTGGCGACAACATCGATGTACTGTGGAGACCTCACGCCCCACGTGTTGAGCAATTCGGCGGTACGTCCACCCGGCCTCCCGCATGCCCACTATACGCCCTCGCTCAAAGTCCGTCAACTGCACATACAGTTCACGTCCACGCTGTCGCGGCATGCTACCAGTGTTAAAGACTGCGATGGAGCTCCGTATGCCACGGCAAACTGGCTGACACTGACGGCGGCGGTGCACAAATGCTGCGCAGCTAGCGCCATTCGGCGGCCAACACCGCGGTTCCTGGTGTGTCCGCTGTGCCGTGCGTGTGATCATTGCTTGTACAGCCCTCTCGCAGTGTCATGAGCATGTATGGTGGATCTGACACACCGGTGTCAATGTGTTCTTTTTTCCATTTCCAGGAGTGTATATCATTGGAGTCTGGGGGTCGGTAGAAGGAGCCCATTATTAACTTAGTTCGGCTGTTAAGTATAACCTCCACCCATACCAATTCGCAGGGAGTATCTACTTCGACTTCACTACAAGATAAACCACTACTGACAGACACAAACACTCCACCACCAATTCTGCCTAATCTGTCTTTCCTGAACACCGTCTGAGCCTTGGTAAAAATTTCTGCAGAACTTATTACAGGCTTTAGCCAGCTTTCTGTACCTATAACGATTTCAGTTTCTGTGCTTTCTATTAGCGCTTGTAGCTCAGGGACTTTCCAGCACAACTACAACAATTTACAACTACAATTCCGACTGTTCCTTGATCCAAGCACGTCCTGTATTTGCTATTTACCCTTTGAGATTGCAGCCCACCCCGTACTTTCCCGAAACCTTCTAACCTAAAAAAAAACAGCCCAGTCCACTCCACACAGCCTCCGCTACCCGTGTAGCCGCCAGCTGAGTGTAGTGAACTCCTGACCTATATGTGAAATAATATTAGTAATTAGTAGCTTTGAGAAAAAAAATAACAATTGGCTTAATGATAGATTGTGCCCCCTCCCCACCACCACCACTCTGCCAACACTGTGGGAACCTTCAGGTGACATGGTGCAGGAATGAAACATTGATGTAATAAACACTGCACATCTGGACTGTTGGTTGGGTTGTGAACACAACTAAAAGGGTAAGAGACTAAAATATAGTAAAGACCAGAAATACACAGATGATAGTGAAACAAGGTAAAAGTATAGTCTGATATGTGGAGCAGACACAGTTGGGAGGTACCCCTGCCACAACTGCCCCACCTCCCAATCATGTATGCCCAAAGCATTGAAGAGACCACACATCATAGATGACTTATTAGAGCTTTCCAAGGCTTTTCATACTGTTGACCATAAGGTTTTTACTAAACAGAGTTCAGTCATTAGCAATATGAGGTGTAACTATTTTCTGGATTTGATTGTACCTAACAGATAGGGTACAAGGAGATGGACTAACGCAGACCTCAAACAGGGTTAAACTTTAAGTGAAACACTTGTAACAACTGAAATATATTAATTTAAGAGTAGCATATTAGGACCAATACTATTTCTACTCTGCATCAACAACTTTCCTAATAGTGTTAGTCATGGAAAAAAATCATCTTTTCTGCTGAGAGTAATATTATAATGAATAACAAAACAAAAGAACTCGTTGCAGAGAAAGCAAATGAAATCCTCAAGGGAAGTTTACAGTTGATTAGTATAGTTAGAAGGCACAGTGGATACAAAAGAATCGAATGCCATTAGTTTGAGCATAAACAGACAAAATGACGCTGTTAATTTAAATGTAGACAGTACCTCCATAAACAGCATAACAAACAAAAAATTTCTAGGAATGAATATTCATTCTCAACTGAAATGGTGCAAACACACAAAGATTCTTATAAACATAATGTCATCAGCATATTATGCATGAAGAGTCCTTTCCTCAATTCATAGCCATTGATTCTTCTTTTTTGGGGGGTGGCGGTGGGGGTAAGGGTGGCAAATGCACATGATGTGTACACAGTTTTCAAACTACAGAAAAGGTTAATAACAAAATAACCAAAGATACACTGCAGGAAAAAAATTAGCACACCTGTAAAGATAATGTCGATTGTGATCCAATGACAGCATATATCGCCTCAGGGTAGTAGATGTACTGATAATGGTTTCAGTGTCATCTACCAACAGATAGCTTAGTGCCGTAACTACCAGAGAGCCATCTGTGTCCACCCTCTGATGTGGAATTCTCACAGCCAGTAGGCTCAGTGTGGTGAAACGTGTGAAGCAATCAGGCAACCATGCCACAAGGATACACAGATGTTCCCTACAGCTACTGATGACTGTTCAAATCTTTGAGTAAGGAATTGTCAAGCTTTATGATGCTGAACACCCTTATTGATGTGGAGAAGGGCAAAGTTTTATAAGGAGCTGACTGTGGACATAAACTTCATGTTAGTCAGCACAGTAATACACTCTAAGATAGGAAATTGGTAGATGTAATGTACATGTACATACAAACAAATGATTACAAGTTTTGAAAAATCGGGTGATTTATTCAAGAGAAAGAGCTTCACAAGTTGAGCAAGCCAGTGATGTGTTTGTCCATCTCTGGGCTTTATGTAAGCAGTTATTCGAGTTTGTATCGATTGAGAGAGTAGTTGGATGTTCTTCTGAAGGACATTGTACCAAATTCTGTCCAATTAGTGCGTTAGATCGCCAAAACCCCAAGATGGCGGGAGGGCCCTGCCCGTAATGCTCCAAACACTCTCAATTAGGGAAAGATCTGGCGACCTTGCTGACCAAGTTATGGTTTGTAAAGCACGAATACAAGCAGTAGAAATTCTCGCCGTGTGCGGGCGGGCATTATCTTGCTGAAATAAAAAGCCCAGGATGGTATGTTATGAACGGCAACGAAACAGGGTGTAGAATATTGTCGACATACTGCTGTGCTCTAAAGGTGCCGCAGATGACAACCAAAGAGGTCCTGCTATGAAAAGAAGTGGCACCATAGGCCATGACTCCTGGTTTTTGGCCCATACAACCGGTGACAGTCAGGTTGGCATCACACTTTTTTGCAGGACGTATCTAGACACATCTTCGCGGGTCATCATGGCTCAGTTTGAAGTGGGACTCATCACTGAAGAAAATTCTACTCCAGTCAATCAGATTCCAGGCTGAAGACGTCTTTTATTATTCCACCTAGTTCACTATACATAATGGTTTTATTCACTGTGGAATACATGTTGCCCAGTATGGTACTTCTCAGATGATGAACATTAAAACCAAAAACAAAATTGTTCCCCTATCCAATTAAAATATCCTTCATTAACTTATTCTACAAATGAATCGTGGCATAACTTCATCGATATCACTTTTATTAGAAAACAAGGGGTGATGTGAAGTGGCAACTCTGCTACGAAACTGTCACGCAACATATTTCAGAAAATCATTGTGCACTTTTCTGTTGATCAGAGCCGCGTAGTCTGAGGCGCCATGTCACAGATTGCAACCCCCCCCCCCCCCCCTGCTGCGTAATAATTGCAATTAGGATTCAGTACTACCAGTGGCCGTCCACTTTATTGCCTTCTTACCACTTCTCTTTCTAGTACAGGGAAGAGACTCTGCAGTTGAGAGCCTACAAGCTGGCTAGCGAAAGATAAAAGAGTCTTAAAACGAACTGGCTACCACAAAAATGTTCAGAGCACAAGGCTCAATCGCTGCGTCAAGTAGACAGACTGGAATTTGCGTCCCCTTATCCCACATGCTGTGGGCAGAACACAAGACAGCTTTTTCTGTTGAAAAAACAGAGCGTTTTTCATAGAAGCCTTTTAGGAATATTAGAATTTCTATCCAGGTATCGACTTCCACAGACTGGAATGTGAATCACAGTTGCCTCCGGAGAGATGCCACATAACAACATTTGGTTTAAATTTTAGAATCCAGTGTTATTGTTGGTTCTTAGTGTTATTTTTGGTAGAGCAAGCACTTTCTCGTCTGTGCCTACGTCTGCCATCTCATAGGTCTGTTTTGAAATTTTACTATGGAGTGGGAGAGATTTTCTACTTGCTTCCCCGGCCCACGGCTCTATTGGTTGAACATAGCTTAAATCTGCAAGACTAGGAGATTGTTTAACATCTATCCTTCCACTAATGGTCGGAAAGTTCCTGCTCTGGCTAAAAAAAGTCAACTTACGAAACCAAGTTACAGAGCCTCCAGAAAGCGAACACTTCATGTTAGGAGATGGTGGAGTAAAGTCTTGTTGGGTTACTGATAAGCCAAGGCATGCAGTTGCAGACAAGGATGCTTAAAAAAAATGGTTCAAATGGCTCTGAGCACTATGGGACTGAACATCTGTGGTCATCAGTCCCCTAGAACTTAGAACTACTTAAACCTAACTAACCTAAGGACATCACACACATCCATGCCCGAGGCAGGATTCGAACCTGCGACCGTAGCAGTCGCGCAAGGATGCTTCCACCTGAATACAGGGTACAGAGAGAGAGTTGAAATCAGAATGTCCAGCCGCTACTAACGCTGCCTTTCGCATTACGCTATGAGTTGTGTAATTGAGGACAGCATTCCGTATGGGCACGATGATAGTTCAGTCCTTTCAGAAGCCAGTTATTCCACTTTAATACCTCACAGCCAGCTAGTTTGCTCTTAATACACATTTTGGCAATCTAGCTTGTGTTCGAACGTATTTTCCTGTTTTCTTCTTCTAATTTACTAACCCCGCTTACAGTTACGGGTCGTATTCATACATTATTTGCGTAACTTTACTTTTATTGTGCACACCCACCTGTGCCAATATTAGAATTCATCATTAGAATCCCTTATGCAAGTAAGTAACTGTACTTTTGTTTATCTCAGTGGGTAACTCGTGTTTTACTTTTCGATAATAAATCTGATTGTTACCATCACCATTTGTTTCTGTAGTGGACTAGATGTTCCCTCCTCTCATTAGTGTGTCTGTGTTTATGGTGTGGTACCCGTATTGTCATACTTGATTGGGCCACCCTCGTTAATTATCATTCAGGAAGATGTTTCCATTGTGTAACATTATAAATTCCTTTAATTAATTTTCATGATCGTTTTGGGTGCTACCCATCTCTGTGGGTCACCAGAGACTGGACTGTAACATCTAGTGGTAGGCAAAACAGCACAACCAATCCTCCCCCCCCCCCCCCCCTACAAGGCCATCATTTGGAACTGGTTCTAGATGACCATCCGAAGACAGCATTCCCGGTAACCTGGGGAGATTATCAGTACTGGAGGATTTCGTTTGGACTGGAGAATTCTCCTACAATGTTTCAGCGATTGTTGGGCAGAGTATTGAGGAGACTGAAGCCCTGCTAACTTTTAGTTTACCTAGACGACATAATTCTGTAAGCAAAAGACATAGAGTAACATAGGCAATGGCTGAGAGAGCTATTTAAAAAATTGCGGGATGAATATCTGTTGTTAAGTATGGAATTTTCTCATTATGCATGCAGTGGAGCAGGTAGGCTATTTAGGGCATTTGATGACCAAGGCCAAGGTGAGAACGGATCAAAGACCAATGGGATCAGTACAGAATTTCCCGTTTCCAATGTCTAGTAAAGAGCTACAATCGTTTCTGGGAGTCTGTTGTAGTACATCTGTGAGGTGTGTCCGCTGATATAGCATGACCACTCACGTAGCTGTTGAAATAAAAGATGCAACATTCACGTGGATGGAGGAGTGTCCATATTTGTTCAGAGAGTTGAAGAAAGATTAGTTAACGTCATGTTCAATTTTTCCCGTTTTTAGAATAAGTTTATATTAACTTTTGATGCATCCAACCTCACTTTGGGTTGCGTCCTGAGTCAAGATATCAGTGATGAGGAACATTCTGGGGCTTTTGCATCGAAACAGTTTATAGAGCAGAGAAAAACTCTTCAACACAGAGAAAGTGATGCTGAACATTCTTTATGGTATCATGTACTTTTGATGTTAGGCCTACTGTTACGGAAAAAAAATAGTGACTGACCATGCCAGTCTGAAATGTTTATTAGGGCTTAAAGACCTGTCCAGCAGACTAACAATATGAGTGTTATGACTTATTAAGTTTGACAGCAAAATAATGCAGAAACCTGGAAAGAAACTTGTAAATGTAGATGCTGTGACAGAAAGACAGTGATAGTACGAGTACTGGCTCATCGCCTTGATGAATGCTGAAAGTCAAGGTATACAAAATGCAATCACACTTTGGCAAATGCGATGGTTTGTTGTCTAAAGTAACTAGATTAGGGCTGTTTGTAGTAGTGCTGGCTAAGTTGATTGACAACGTCCTGAGAGGGGCACATGATCGTGTTTTTATGGTCATGCAGAGTAATGAATATGGGTGGAAGGGAATGAAAGGAGATGTGGATCAGCCGCGCGGGATTAGCCGAGCGGTTTAGGCGCTGCAGTCATGAACTGTGCGGCTGGTCCCGGCGGAGGTTCGAATCCTCCCTCGGCCATGGGTGTGTGTGTTTGTCCTTAGGATAATTTAGGTTAAGTAGTGTGTAAGCTTAGGGACTGATGACCTTAGCAGTTAAGTCCCATAAGATTTCATATTTGATTTGAGACGTGGATCAGTGTGTGAAAAATTGTGTGCAATGTCTGCAGTGTGTGGACTTGAGTATGAACAAATACCATTATAGAGACTCCTAAGAGCATTGAAGCCATTTGAAATTATTGGGATGAGTACATTAGAACTGTTTAACTAGACTCTAGCAAAAAGTGGTTTTATGTTGACAATAATAGATCACTCTTCTCGGTATGTGGGGATGATTGGTATGCCAAACTAGCAACAGTTACAATTGCACAGCAGTGCTCATCAGTTGGATACATAAGTTTGGTTTTCCAGAGACGATGACTGAAGATCGAGCGAAAAATTTTATATGAGACTTGATAAAGGAATCATCACTTGTTGCATGTCAAAAAAGTGAGAACTCGCTCACTCCACCCACAGTCAAATAATAGAATGAGATAGGTGTACTGTACAACTTGAAGGATGTTAGGCTATTATGTGAGGAGAACACGTGGTGTAGTGCTGCCGCAGCTATGTGTAGTTGGGGAGTGCAGGTGTTATCATTTTGGTTCCTGTAACTGTGGAATATTTCGAGATGGGCTATTGTCATTTAGTAAAACCTGCTAGCACAGTAATAATGCACAGGGTTCTACACATGTTGCTGAGAACGTGGCTGGAAGCGGCGCAGTGGCATAACAGGTGTGCAGTAAAAACACAAGGGCTATACCAGGCAGGGGAAACCCACGGAGCTGCCAGCAGCAGTCACTAGTTCAAATCTCCATTGCAGCGCCCAGCTTCCAGAACTAAGTGCACCACCCAGATTTAGCGCCACAGCGCAATGGGTCTTGTTGGCTCATTCCGGCAGCAGCCAGACTGGTGCCCAGGAGCAGCAAGTCACATCACATGCACGACAGCCATCTTCTGCCACTGCAGTGGGTACGACTCCGTGCTGCGAACCATTGGCTGCCAGGGTGCAGTTATCCACCACAGAGGTGGCTATCACAGCAAGATTGCTGAGCAGCTTTGTGTGCCACTGGTGCCAGGTGTTTGTGGCACAGCTCATGCAACGGGGTCACATGCTATGTACCAAGCACAGGCATCGGCAAAGCCGGGTGCCCATGTTGCAGCCAGCTCCCCAGATGCTAGCTGACATCTCACTGGTCACCTGACTCACTCATGTGGTCGCTACTCCTCACCGACGCAACCTGAAAATATCAAAACAAATGAAATATTTATTTTGACAGCTGCATCTTTCTCGGCCTCCACCAACCTGTTACCCCACCTCAGCATTCCAGCACCTGCCATTCCAACTTCATAGCCACACCTCTGTGCCCAGGGTCGGCTATATAGCTTACAGTGTCACTGAATACAGTTTTGACATACGGTTGCCAGTTACTCAGCCTGTCTGGCATAATTCGTAATGCATCATATAGATTAGGTAAGTTCATAAAACCTGAATGACTTAAATAAATAAGGGAGTTTCCCAATGTCACCTTGATTTTTGCATCCCTGTACATTTTGATGGACGGTTTAATGCCAAAGAGAATATCAGGTGGGTTGTGCATGGCCGTCTTCTGGGCATCGATGTACTCCATCTTACATCATAACTCATCCCACACATTCTCCATAAGTCACACTTTAACACAGTGTTTAACATTCTCAATTTCCATTTCTACGTCACAGTCACTGTCTGCTTCTATACATATATTAACGTGTTGAGATCCGCTGGCAGTCACATTATATGTACCTGCGAACAGCTGTTTACTCGGACCACAAAGCTGCAGCCAAATGAGTAATGTCACAGTGAACAGCTGAGTGTCTTGCTTTGAAATACCAGGTAATCCGTCTGCACGTGCCTGCGGCTCGACGAGCAGGCGAACGTCTTACTCCAACATCAGAGTGTTGTTGTGCTTTTGAAAAAAGAAAAATCATAAGTATTCATGAAATCACACAGACATGTAATGAATAATGAGACAGAAAGAGAGGAATTGGTTAACAAATGTCATTTTTTTTCTTACTCTGCATGGTGCCTGAACTGTGCTGCTGTTGACACTTCATGGTACTCTCACTATGGTCTATAGAACACAAGTGATAACAATTAGTTTAGTGGGAATGGGGAAGGGGAGGGGAGGTGGGAGGACATTAAAGCCTTTGGGGAAATCTGGCAACAACGCACACTGTGCTGAAAAAAGCACTCATCCACTATCTCCTACCATACCCATAATAAATAAGCTTAATATGATGAATCTTGAGCATGCGCTGGCATATAGCTGTATGTTTTACTTAAATAAAATGTAATAACTAGCATTCTGTTTCTCTGAGTAGCATATCTTTTAAAAATTTGAAACACGTTCTTGAGCTTTACAGAAGGAACAAGTAACTCTAGAAAATATGTTGAAACTTTGAGATGGTTGAGATTTGAATGGTGTGTACATACAAGACAGTATGAATTGTGAAATACAGATAACAAGGGTGTTCGTAAACTGAGATACAGTACTATTGGTAAAAATTTTATTTTTTGTATTCTTGCCATAAACGACTTACATTTTACAGCAAACAGTTTAATCTCATGCCTACTATTATAAGTGACTACCGACTGTCTCAGTGTATGCATTACAATGGAGCATGAAATTTGGCTACACGCTTTCAGATATCCCCATCATTTGATGTCTGTTGTCTGTTGTACAACGAGACAGGCAAGTAAGTAGTGGAGTGTTCAGGGTCTCAACCCGCTAACACCAACTTTATTCTTTTATCTTAGTGATCAAGTTTACTTGAAACTGATTGCGATGATGTAGCTAATTTGCTTACGAAACAGAAAGCAAAGGATATCGATGAAAAATGTATGTAAATATTTCCAATTTTTGTCATTTTAATAAAATTATACCATTTTTGTTCAGACTTATGCTTTAACTCTTATTACATAGACCTACTTCAATAACTTTCACGAACAAGGAATAAGGGTCTAGAAAGATTACATGAATGAAAAATGAAGCTGAGTATGTTTACCATCCGTTTTAGGTAGTATTGTTTCCTCAACTTGAAGGCTCTTGAGGTTTTAGAGATGTTAAAAACTAAGGTTTATGGTGCCTTGGAGGCGTGGAAAACGTAGGCTTCTAGCTTAATTCAGTCAAAAGCTATGGTCATTTATATCACATATTTTGCTATTCCCAAACACTCTTATCAAAACTTCTAGATGAACTGTTTGATACATAATTAAGTTTGTACGCAACCCTCAGAACGCGAGTCTTACATTTATACGTTTTTCCACCTTTGCGTCTGACCTCCTCCATGCTAGCGATCCATATGAGAAGAATGTGCGCTGTTGTACTGTACACCAAAGCCACGCAGTACATCCTGATAAAATGTTTGGGTGAGAAACTGATGCAAAATAACTGGGAATGTATAACCTATATTCCGCAATTCACATTATGATGTATGACAGAGAGTACTTCATGTATCCCTACTACTTCCTGTCTTTCATGTTCTAGTCGTGAATGGTGTGCGGTAAGAACTAACATCCGTATGAGCCCGAAACTTTCAAATTTTACCTACTTTGTCTTTCTACGAAATATGTGCAAAGAAGCAGCGTACTGGTTCTTTTTACGAACTTGTACTCTCGAAATTTTAACGGTGAACTACACTGTGATGAACAAAACTTCTTATATATATCTGAACTGGAGTTTGCTGAGCTTCTCCGTGATGATTTTGCGTTTATTAAATGAACCCTTGAGAAAATTCAGTGCTCGTCTTTGGATCTTCTCATCAGTCAAACAAGGGTTTTGAACGCTATATTCTTCGTTAATGGACTACACTTTCTGGAGATTCTCCCAAAGAATCTCTGTCTTGCATCTAACTTTCCTACGGTTAGTTCTAAGTGGTCATTCCGCTTTGAATCGCTTCGTTCCTATACTCTCAGGTATTTTACAGATTTGAAAGTTTCCTGTGGAGTTTAAAAATACGGATATTTCTGTGTATTTACGAAAAATACGTTACATTTGTTAACATTGGAGGTCAGTTGCCAAACCCAGCGCCAAATGTCAATCCTGTATAGGTCGTCCTGCACTTCGCTACTATTTTCTGGCATTGTGACTTCTCTACATAGAACAAAACATTATCCACAAGCAGTCTCATGGGCTTCTGACGTTATCCACTCATTTATACACTGATGAGCCAAAAGACTATGATCATCGGCTTAATAGCTTGTTTGATAAAACTTTAGAATGTAATGCAGCAGAAATTGTGCGTAATAGCGATTCTAAATGTCCTTGGTAGCTTTTCTGAAGTTTATGGCAGTAGATGTCTGAGTACAGGTCATGCAATTCCTCTAATTTATAGGCCAGTGGTCAGTGGGTGCGGAGTTAGCTCCAGAAGGCTTCCCAGATGTGTTCCACCAGAAACAGATCGGGTGAATTTTGTGGCCAAGATACCAACATCAGTTGAGTATTATGCTCCTCAAACAACTGCAGCACGGGACTGACCTTGTGACACAGACAGTTATTTTGCTGGAAGTTGCCATCGCCTTTAGGAAAGACATCTAGCATGATGGGATACACATGGTCCAGAGTACTGTTCACATAGTCCTCAGCGGTCATGGTGCTTTTAATTACTACCACGGGGCCCAAAGCAGCACAAATTAATTCCCGTCATAGCGTAATACTACCCCGCATCCACGGTTCAGAAAGTGTTTTGAGCAGCTGTTCAACGGGCTGATGATGTATCTGGACATAACCTTCGACCTGGTGTAACAAGAAACGTGATTCATCTGATCAGGCGATCCATTTCCATTGATCCATGGTCAAACTTTGATGATTCCGTGACCACTGTGGTCGTAGTTGACGATGTAGTTGACCCAACATGGGAATATGTAGGGGTCATCTGCTGTGGAGCCCATGTTCCACAATGTGCAGTAAACAGTGTTCTCTGAAACGTTTGTACGTGCACTAGAATTGTACATTGTCATCAGATCTGCCACAGATCGCCCTTTGTCCTGCTTTACAGAGTGAGCAGGAATCCAACTTCCATGTTCTGTGATGAGGACTGGACGTGAAACATCTAGTCTTGTAATTGTGGTTTCGCTGTCCTCCAGCCACTTTCCACAGATGCTAATGGCAGCAGCACGTGAACAGCTGTTTCTGATATTCTCGTTCCCAGGACCAGCCCATAACAACGTGCCCTCTGTCCATGTTGCTTACGTCAGAGGATTCCCCCATATGCTGCCCCATTCGCCTGTGCTCTGCCTATATACTTCCCTTACTCAATCAAGTGCCCGCAATGCCACCTGATGGCATTTAATGTTGCCGTGGACAGTGGTCAAAATGTTTTGGTTCATCAGTGTTCGTACTGTTAACAGTAATGGTTCTTTAATTCCTCCTTGTGGGATGTCCTAAATCATTTTTATGTTTAATGATATCCTTCCTTTAAGAAAGTGTGCTGAGTTCTATTTGCCAGATACTCTTCAACTAGATGAAAATGATTGTCTAATATTTCATATGCTCGTATTTTTTTTCATTAGGTGACAGTGTGGAACAGTATAGAACGTGTTCTGAAGTCAAGGAACACGACATCTAACTGAACGCCGGTACCTACCGCCTTTTGGTCTCGTCGACGAAGGGTGAACTGGGTTTCACTAGATAGTTGTTTGCGGAATCAGTGCTGAGTCCTAAAAGAAGGTTTTCCTTTATTAAAAAGGTCGTAACACCTGAGCATAAGATCTGATACAAACTTTGCAACAGGTTGACATCAGAGGTATAAGCGTATAGATATTCGTATCTGATCAATGATTTATCTTGAAAAACGGAATGACTTGCACATTTTTCCAGTCAATCTGAACATTCACCCCCGTAAGACAGAGTACTGCTGGAAGAAGAGCGAGCTCTTTCGTATATTATTTGTCGAATCCTTCAGGTGTCTCATCAGGACTAGTCACTTTTTTCTGTCGAATGATTTTATTTGGTTTTCAATCATGTAGTTACGTGCCTTGATATGTCATTTTGTTGTTCATGTGACAATTAAAGACGGAAATGTAGTACGATTTCCTCATTGAAACAGTGTATGAAAATGGAATTTAGCATTTGGGCGTTCTCGCTGTCATCCTCCGTTTCAACGTCAGTGTGGTCACTGAGTCTCTGGAATAATCGTTTTGCTCTGATGACTAATTTAACATAAGTCTGAAACTTCTTAGGACTGTTAGATCGGTAGACAGGATTTTGCCTTCCCCTGCACTACTTTGTGTTATCTAGTTGTTGTTTGTCAACAAGGCTTTCGCTGTAGTTAAACCTGGGGGATTTTTCCTTTGCTTCCTTAACAACTTTCTAACAAGGCTATTGAAGCATGGCATGTCTTCCCCACATCTCAAAACTTTGCCCAGAACATCCCTGTCTCAAGTGTATTGTACAATACTTGAACTCGCAACGATCTCGCTTGGTTTATAATTGTACTTGGCAGTTTTGTTGGAACAGACAGCAGCTATTGGACATCCATCAGTACCATTACGTGTAGTTAATAGTCAGTAGCACAGTGGATGTTATCACACTGCGAATGGAAACAAGTGATCTACTGATTATCACACTGTAGAATATAATCTGTGAGACGTGTTAATTCCTTGGTGATTATGATAAGAGAGGGAGAGGTTACGTGTCATCACGGTAGTACTTACGAAATGCGTGTATGCGAGAAGCTTAGCAGTATAACGGGGCCGCACTGAATCACACAAACATACTACTACATTCATACACACTCACATTGCCATAAGAAACATAATACACTGTTTAACATTAACAACAAAATAATAGTAATAACAATTACATAGGTTTTTAAATGTACTAAAGGTATGCCATCTTATTGTGGTGGCTTATTACTATGTTTTGAAGAAGCAAGCATTTACGCTACAAAGAAGCTCATTGAACACTTTATCACCATAATGCTATGCAGACCAGTGACGATGAGTATATTGGCTCAGCTACTAGTGCTGAATACACCCAGCTGCTCCGTACTGTTGCAATGAAATTATATAACACTGAAATCATACCTTGGCTTTTGTTGATAAGAACTTCTGTTTCAATAAAACAATATTTCTGAATCGGTTCTCACCACAGCTTTGGAATCATTTTACTACACAAACAGTACAGCTACCTGGTATGACACTCGTAGTAGTGTGCGCACAAGTGCCCATTATACATTGCTTCAATTTGTGGAAAGTTTATTTCTTTCAGGAAATACGTGCGCTATTGCCGTTACTCCAGAATTACTGAATTTAGAATAGCTGAAAAATTGTATTGTCTGCATGAGAAAAAGGAATCTACTATGGAAATAATTAAAGAGAAACAAATCCAGCCCACGTATATACGCCAAAATAATTTTAAACAACACAAGCTATTATTGCTATTAGTTCACACCAAATGAGGTAGAGTTCACCTTTATGAAATATTCAGTTACCCATGTGCGGAATAATAGAACACCCTGGTTCCCACAACTCCTTTCCATGCACCACAAAATAAAGCAACTAAAACTTTGAGAACTTCATTCCAAGCAGTCTCCAGAATATTGGTATATGTTTCTTCATTAATCTAAATCAAATTTTATGATAATTTGGCTGCAATTAGACTAAAACATACTGCTTTGTGTTACTAGAGAGCAAGCTCCTCCCTCATGTTACCACTGCAGCAGAGTCGGCAAAAAAAAAAGGTCCCTGATAAAAAAAATGGTTCAAATGGCTCTAAGCACTATGGGATTTAACATCTGAGGTTATCAGTCCCCTATAACTTAGAACTACTTAAACCTAACAAACCTTAGGACATCACACACATCCATGCACGAGGCAGGATTCGAACCTGCGACCGTAGCGGTCGCGCGGTTCCAGACTGAAGCGCCTAGAACCGCTCGGTCATAACGACCGGCGGTCCCTGATAGCCAGCAGGACCGTTGCCAGCTTTCAACAGTGAAGCGCAAATGACTGCAGGCGAAAACAATAGTCGTCTATAGGGAGCGTGCGAAAGCAGCGTTTGTCTCCACGACCGCCTCATGCAGCACGAGCGGAGACTGAGAGGTAAGATGTATTCCAGTGTATGTATACAGGTAAGGTATGGCGACCGATACAACAATCATGATAATTTGTGTTTGCTTCTACATGAATATGCAAAGAATCTGTGCTATATATGGTTTCAACGTTTTCTTCAGAAAACTGCAAATACGAGGGTAGGAACTTTAATAGTGGCAACTATTTATTTACAGCTCGTACAAAATATATACGTGTTTCAAAGGTTTACTGTTCTCCAGGGTAGTCACCAGCATTGTGTATAACCCGTTGCCATCTATGTGGAAGTCATAGGATACTCTTAGCAGTGCCAGTTATGCTGACAGTTTGAGCGGTGCGGTCTATTGGCCGACAAATTTGTAGCAGTTCTGAAGCGAATGCCCTGAAGTGTTTCCTTCACTTTAGAAATCGAGTTGAACTCATGAGGGCTTAAGTCAGGGGAGTGCAGTAGGTGGTATAGCACTTAGCTGCACCATCAGTCAAAAAAATCAGGAACACCTTGCACTGTACGTGCTTGACCATTGTCATGCAAAATGATGGACAGGTCCTGCAGAACGTGTCCCTATGCTGTTCAGTTTAGGAACACAACCTACGACCAGCATAGAGACAGAAGTGATGACACTTTCTGCAGGACCTGATCATCATTTTGCATGACAATGCTCAAGCACGTACAGTGCAAGGTGTTACTAATTTGTTTGACTGACAGGGCTGCTAAGTGCTATACCAGCTACTGCACTCCCCTGACTTAAGCATTCGTAAGTTCGACTCGATTTCTATACTAAAGGAAACACTTCACTGAATTTGGAATAAAATAAAAATGTAATATTGTTTTCTAATTATGAGATGGTTGTGAGACACTCTGACAGGGGACTAAAGTCGATCTTATATGTACGAGCAGTTTTATATATGAAAGATAAACAATGAGTGAGGGAAGTCCACGAAAGCAGAAAGCACTGCAACCCACCCTTTGTTTGAGAGCCTTGGCAATTTTAGAGTCGGCGAAAGAAGGTCCTGACAACTGTAGCGGGCTTTGTGAAGTTACTTCGCGCATCTAACTCAACCAGTCATGTAACGTGACTTAGTATACATCTCTATGTCAACGCTTAAGTATTGTCACATCTCTAATGTGGGCGTGCGAACTGCCAAGTGCTAAAATCTAGCGGATAGCCCTCCAAAAATCTTGAAGCAGTAAATAGTTACTCATAAAGCAGCGTCCTAGTGTAAATGTGACTGAATTTAGAGCTTCAGGCTCTAGGAAGGGTAACTGTAATTGTGCTTTCGTTGGATGTAGACTCACATTTAGCAACTCTTGTCCTGAAACCAAATTCTTCTTTCCAAACGATAAGCAACACGCAACTAGGCGGAAAGCTTAGATCACAGCTCTGCAGAGGAACACAGCTGATGGCGAGCAATGGACTCGTGCAAAATATTCTCGCGTTTCTAGTCGTCATTCCATCAGTGGTGTGGCCACAAGAGAACGCGAAGGCCTAGGACACGCTCCAAAATTGCATGTGGCACCAAATTTACCTTCTTTGCAGGCTGCAACAGATGACAGGGCCTATTACTGCGAGATACAAAAGAAGAATTGGGAGACGCAGCAGGAAAGAAGAATCCCCAGGGCATTACAACCGTCTACTATCATGCGCAAAAGTATCCTAATGACCTGAATTGTGATCCATCTGATTTGCATGCAACAAACATAACGTAGCTGTCTGGCGGGTCCTCTAATCGTTTTGTGGTACAGTCATTCGACTATACAAAATGGATACGATAGACCACTAGACAACACTGTTCTTTAAGGCAGTCAGACCATGATACTGCAAAAACTAGAAAAAACACGTAATTAGAGATGAGTTAGTTCCTAACGCTTGTACAAGTTACGATGATTTTCAAAAGCGTTACTATCTCATTACAATCTGAAACAACGAACTATGGCACATGATCTATGTAGCAATCCTTAAACAAAGTAAATGTTTGCATGAACACGAACCGAGCGAGGTGGCGCAGTGGTTAGCACACTGGACTCGCATTCGGGAGGACGACGGTTCAATCCCGTCTCCGGCCATCCTGATTTAGGTTTTCCGAGATTTCCCTAAATAGCTTCAGGCAATTGCCGGGATGGTTCTTTGAAACAGCGCGGCCGATTTCCTTCTCTATCCTTCCCTCACCCGAGCTTGCGCTCTGTCTCTAATGACCTCGTTGTCGACGGGACGTTAAACACTAATCTCCTCCTCCTCCTCCTCTGCATGAACAAGATTGTCTGAGACAATATCTGGACTATTAAAGGTCTATGACAGTTCGAAATATTTTTCCTCTGCTAAATGTCCCAGTGACGATTGGTGCCTGGCAAGGTGTTCGTGTGGTTCTAGGCGCTTCAGTCAAGAACCACGCGACCGCTACGGTCGCAGGTTCGAATCCTGCCTCGGGCATGGATGTGTGTGATGTCCTTAGGTTATTTAGGTTTAAGTAGTTCTAAGTTCTAGGGGACTGATGACCGCATATGTTAAGTTCCATAGTGCTCAGAGCCATTTTTTTCTGACGATTGGTTTTTTTGCATAAGGTGCTTGTTAAAGAAATTAGTGAAAGAAAACGCGATAAACAGCGGTAAACTCTCTATAGAAACCGCAATATAAATGGAGCATAATCAGTAACGTCACTGTACTAATTATTCATGAAGAATTATTTGTCCATATGTTTGAACTATAAATTACATGACGAAATTTTTTGTTCTGGATCTGGACAGAAACCCAGCAGACGTAGCCACTACTAACTAAAATACACTTTCGCACCTGCCCTGGGACTTGATCAAGGCAACGTTCATCAATGCTGACTAGCCGTAAAGTAAAGTGAAATGAAATATAAACGTTTTCACCAGTATTAGTTAACACATCTGAACGTGAAACGAAATAACGAAATTATTTCTGCTACATCAAAACAAATTATCGCCGTGTTAACTAACCACGAAAGACGTTTAATATACTCTCCTTCACAAGTAACCAAGAATGCATTTGCTCAAAATCGGGATGCTCTATTTAAAACGTTGCGAATGGATTTTCTACCCAGCACGTTACCGGATAGTTATCTAAGTAAAATTAGATGCTAGAAATCGAATTTATTTACCAGCAGCGAGCTGTATCAATATGAGATGAGAGTACAAATTGTTTTGCTTCCTGGGAATCGAATCCGGCGCGTACTGTCGCTGTTTCCCATTCATAAATACGCTGCTGGAAATTGAAATAAGAACACCGTGAATTCATTGTCCCAGGAAGGGGAAGCTTTATTGACACATTCCTGGGGTCAGATACATCACATGATCACACTGACAGAACCACAGGCACATAGACACAGGCAACAGAGCATGCACAATGTCGGCACTAGCACAGTGTATATCCACCTTTCGCAGCAATGCAGGCTGCTATTCTCCCATGGAGACGATCGTAGAGATGCTGGATGTAGTCCTGTGGAACGACTTGCCATGCCATTTCCACCTGGCGCCTCAGTTGGATCAGCGTTCGTGCTGGACGTGCAGAACGCGTGAGGCGACGCTTCATCCAGTCCCAAACATGCTCAATGGGGGACAGATCCGGAGATCTTGCTGGCCAGGGTAGTTGACTTACACCTTCTAGATCACGTTGGGTGGCACGGGATACATGCGGACGTGCATTGTCCTGTTGGAACAGCAAGTTCCCTTGCCGGTCTAGGAATGGTAGAACGATGGGTTCGATGACGGTTTGGATGTACCGTGCACTATTCAGTGTCCCCTCGACGATCACCAGAGGTGTACGGCCAGTGTAGGAGATCGCTCCCCACACCATGATGCCGGGTGTTGGCCCTGTGTGCCTCGGTCGTATGCAGTCCTGATTGTGGCGCTCACCTGCACGGCGCCAAACACGCATACGACCATCATTGGCACCAAGGCAGAAGCGACTCTCATCGCTGAAGCCGACACGTCTCCATTCGTCCCTCCATTCACGCCTGTCGCGACACCACTGGAGGCGGGCTGCACGATGTTGGGGCGTGAGCGGAAGAAGGCCTAACGGTGTGCGGGACCGTAGCCCAGCTTCATGGAGACGGTTGCGAATGGTCCTCGCCGATACCCCAGGAGCAACAGTGTCCCTAATTTGCTGGGAAGTGGCAGTGCGGTCTCCTACGGCACTGCGTAGGATCCTACGGTCTTGGCGTGCATCCGTGCGTCGCTGCGGTCCGGTCCCAGGTCGACGTGCACGTGCACCTTCCGCCGACCACTGGCGACAACATCGATGTACTGTGGAGACCTCATGCCCCACATGTTGAGCAATTCGGCGGTACGTCCACCCGGCCTCCCGCATGCCCACTATACGCCCTCGCTCAAAGTCCGTCAACTGCACATACGGTTCACGTCCACGCTATCGCGGCATGCTACCAGTGTTAAAGACTGCGATGGAGCTCCGTATGCCACGGCAATCTGGCTGACACTGACGGCGGCGGTGCACAAATGCTGCGCAGCTAGCGCCATTCGACGGCCAACACCGCGGTTCCTGGTGTGTCCGCTGTGCCGTGCGTGTGATCATTGCTTGTACAGCCCTCTCGCAGTGTCATGAGCAAGTATGTTGGGTCTGACACACCGGTGTCAATGTGTTCTTTTTTCCATTTCCAGGAGTGTAGACGTTAAGTATCAACTACTTGCTCACCAGTTGTGAGATGCTCGCGTGTTTCACCAGAAATCACGGTACCTATCATTATTGTTGACTATTCATGAACAGACAATAAATATGCAGATTATTTTGTGGTGATAGGTCAGTGTGCACATGCTAGGGCGTAATATTAAATTTTGAATATGTTTGTGCTGGACCAGGATTGCAACCCAGATACGTTCCATTCCCAAGGATCCGAAATCGAATCCCAGTCGAGGACCAAAAATTGCAACATCTCACGTTCAAATTAAATATGAACACCGCGAACGAAATAACGAATCCTAAATTAAATGAAATAAACTTTTTAGTATTACTTTACTGGCGTCAGAATTTGTGCCTTCGGCGGCTGCCGCCTTTGTTATGGCGCCATTTAAACAGGCTCTGACGCTGTTGGTAGTGAAGGGATATTGTGTTTAAGGCGGATCCTGAACCATTGTGCGACCTAACATTCTGGACTTACCGTTACCGTAGGTGAATCAGATCTTTTCGTGAATGTTAAGAATGGACGCCATGAGTGAGAACCGAACCTATACCCCGTAATTATCAAACTACGATCAACCCAGCAGACCACTACAACTCACAGTTGGCTCCCTCCTGATTGTGTAGTTGTATCCGACGATGCACCTAAAAGCTTTGAAAAAATCCGGCGCTCTCGATTAACTGGTTAATTACCTGCTAGTTTCTAAGGCGGGTATTATTCTAATCTCATGACTGCATGATGTAAGGACCATTCTAGTTTTCATAGCTCAGATTTGATGCCAACATGAAAATTTTTCTATGACGACTCATGTTTTAGTTCGAGAAATACAGCTGCAGCATGTGAGGTTACCAGATAATTAGATGATTACTGTCATGATTGCTACTACACATGTGATTGAAGAAAAGGTATATGCTCCTTGATAATTTTTAGAGCCCTCTGCCCAAATATAGTAATTAGGCAGTTACTTCCATGAATAGGGAATACTTTTCGGTTTAATATCGGAAATCTCCAATTCTTCGTTCATCACGTTAAAATTAAATTAATTGCTGAAACCTTTATTTGAGAGCAGAAATCATGTTGTTTTTCTTTATTTATTTGCACTTAGCAACGATGCTTTTAAAATGCGAAATCTGGAGGTAAAACACTAATCAAAATGTAGCGATGTTAATGTCTGCCGTTAAATGTCAAGTGTATGCTTTACAGATGACTTGGTCAGACTGTTGTGAATCATATGGGAGTTACATTGCTACTGATTAATATATCCCTCATTTTTGTGTGTCGTGTTTAATAAGAAAAGACCATATGCAGTATGCAATATAGTAATAAAAATTGATTACAACTTATCATGATAACGTTATAAAAAATATGCCTTCTTAAAACAAAATACCGCAAATCAGTACGAATTAGCAAGAGAAAGTTAAAAAATCATTCAATGCCACACTTAAGTCAATATTATTGACAGATGCAGAAAAAAACGGATTAACATGAGTGCAATTCTGTAAATGTTGTGTCTATACATCCGTGGACTGGAGCATAGAGGTAGCGATATAATGGCGGAGAGGTTTTCATTCGATGTCTTTACTGATTGCTGATCTGCTTCGAGATTCTATTTTACAGAGGAGGAAAAATTATTGTAGCAACCAGTATTTTTTTTGTTAATTTACTTATTTTTTTATTTTTATATATTTGTTGAGATCACATAGAACGCCCTCTAGGCGAAAAACAATTATGTGTAATTACCATCAAGAACAAAAAATAAAAATAAAAAGGGATTTATAGAATTTAAAGAAAAGGCGCTCCTGGCAGACCAGACAAAATGGCATCCGTGTCCCGCCAACTTGTGGGTAGACGCACACTGTATTCCAAGGCAGTCAGGCCTGTTCCAGGCACGTCTTCACAAATAATATTGCATTTACCGATATATTGGATCGAGTCCTGGTGCTACACAAACTCACTGAAATCATTTTCTCATATCTGGGACCCCCCAGCTGCAGGGGGGTCGAAGAAGGCACTACCCAAAAAGTTGGCGTAATACTGACGGTTTCGTGGATGGTGCACGAGAAAAGTAAAGCGATCTTGCAGCAACGTCCAAAAATCAAGAACACTCTTATCACCTTCATGGAACAAATAAGAGTTCGAGAGGCCTTTTATCCAGATCACAGCGTTGGTCTTCGTACGTTTGAAGCATGTCTCATCTGGTAACAGAAGAGATTGCGGTGTAATGGCATGGGGAGCCGTACGTACAAGAAAGACAAGCATGTTCTGAATCAGCTTCCACACCTCTGCAGAAGATCCACACATCAGTCGATGTTCGTTTGTATCAAGCGTGTGACAAAGAGGACACAGCGACGAATCTGTCATTGGTATGGCATGTAGACGAAGTTTTGTCATGTATTTTCCATTAACGACCAGATAACAGGTATCACGAGCGCTCGTGACGAGGAGGTTATGGTGCACAGAACGCCAAACCGCCGCCATGCGATCGTTGGATGTTGGCTTTCCACCACATTCCTAGTATAACTTCTCATCATCATTAGGTGGTAAAAATCACGTGCTGTAGGGTTACTGGTACTAGTCTAGTAGACATGGACATAACTGTATTCGATGAAAAAAGTCTTGACATGTGAGAGCGAGGAAGAAATATTGGCTACTGCAACAGGTGCCAATCGAGAGGGAGGGGCCAGTTCGTCAATCAGGCTTCCTGATAATCTAGTTGGGCGGCGGGTCCTCAACTTAACCATCGTACTTACATAAATGGCAGCTGCTCTTGCTAAGACGCTGACAAGGCCGAAGCCGCCATCTCGAGGAGCAAGTGTCAGCGTGTTGTAGCGGACTTTGAGGATAAGACCCACGCTTACAAAGTAGCCGAACGCCACCTGAAGTCTGTGTGCCATTGCCTTTGGCATCGGTAAAATCTGTGCTAAATGGGGCAGTCCCGAGACTAGATGAGTGTTAACAAAATCCACCCTTTGTAAAATGTCCAATGCTCTCAGGAGGTTGCCACGAACGTTCGCGCGGATAGCTTGAAGCAGGCGTTTATAGTTCAATGAGATCGCTCGCTGTATATCGCGTGTGTAGGTGATCCCCAAACATTTGAGCTTGTCCACTAATGACAATGGAGCCACATTCTCTGCTGGAAGACCTCTACCAACGGACAGAGCACTAGATTTCGTCAGGTTCACACAACTGCCGCAGCAGTCCCGTACTGGTTGATCCATGCCGGTGCCTCTCGAACTTCATCCTCTGATAGAACCAAGAACACCACGTCATCTGCATAGCATTTTCCCTCATTGTTATCTCTGTGAGCCAGCTCCCCAAACCGTGTAACAGTGGCTCAAGGGCGATGGCGGAAAGCAGCATTGACAGCGGACATCCTTGACGGGCTGACCGCATGACATTAATAGGGCCCGCCACACGGCCATTGACCAGCACCTGTGATGTGACACATCGGAGGAGCCGCAAGATGATGTGTATAAACCTGTGGGGAAAGGCCATCTGACTGAACACATTTTCTAGAAAGGCATGACTCACTCTATCAAAGGCGTGGTCGAAGTCCACTACCACTAAGGCACCGCGACGGCGGCAGGTCATGGCCAGTGCTATGACGTCACGGTAATTGCTGAGTGCCGTCTGAATGTTACTGTCAGCACCAAAGCATGTTTGATCCAGAGAGATGACTTGAGGAATCATGCGCCGGAGGCGAGCGGCAAGAATCCGGGTAAAAATCTTGAAGCCACAATTTAACATGGTCAACAGCCTATAATGCCTAACTCCCCGACCTCCCGATGGCTTGGGGACGTGAATAAGCAAGCCTTCTATGAACGCGGGTGGGAGGGGAAGCTCAGGGTTCATCAATTCTTCATACACCACAGTCCAACGTGAGCCCATGATGTCGTGGAAAGTATGGTAAAACTCCAGCGGGAACCCATCTGGACCTGGGGCTTTATTCGCCGCACCCTTATGAAGAGCATCAGTGATGTCATCAGACGTAATTGTTGCTGTGAGGATCTCCGCAGCTGCCTCATCCAGGGCACCCGTCAAGAAACGGAGGACATCAGTCGTTATCGCTATGTTCTGGTCCTCTGCTGCATATAATTGGTTGTAGTGATCCACAAAGGTTTTTACGATGTCATTCTGGGACGTCAATCGACGACCATCTGGCATGTCGAGGGCACTGACTAGCTTTCTCCAACAACGCTGCTTCTCTCGGATAATATGATGCATGGACGGGGCTCTCCTAGTACACAACCATGACATCTTGCGTGTACTATTGTGCCTTAAAGGCGGTGACGCGTAAGAGAAATTATCTTCGCCTTAATACGTTGAATTTCAACCTGTCGCTGAACAGAGGGGGCATGGTTTAAGAGTTCCTGGAGAATTGTGAAGTAGTATTCCATGGTATGTCGTTGTGACAGCATTTTGTCACGACCGTAATTCACCATCGAACGATGTAAAGCAGGCTTGGTGTAGTCGAGCCACCACCGGAGTGTTGAAGGATACACTGGAAGGCGTCTTACACAGTTGTTCCACGTCGTTTCAACGAAGTGCCTGCATTCCGGATCCTTGATATGGGCAACATTCAGCTTCCACAGGCCTCGACTTCGCCACACCTTCTGCCTCTGGATCGAAACAGTGGAAATGTAGGCGATATGGTCGGAAAAGGCGGTAGGCCATACCTCAGCGACGAGCGTGGCAGTTACAAGTCCTTGGGAAACGCAGACACAGTCAAGACAACTTGCTGAATGGCTGATGATGTACGTATAACCCGGCCGATCACCATGCACGCGGTCCCAAGTATCGGTGAGCCACAGCACAAGCAGCTTGAGTTCCTGGCATGTGGTGAAATGCGGATGTTGGTCCTTCTGGGATAACACACAACTGAAGTCGCCGCCTAGAATAATATGGTCGTAGTGTCCTACAAACAAAGGAGTGACCTGTTCTGAATAGAACCGTGACGTTCCCGTCGCTTGGCCTTGCCTGAGGGAGCATAAATATTGATGACTCGGACACCATGGAAAGTCACAGCAAGACCCCTAGCCGATGGTAGGTAAATCACGTCATCTACCTCAATGCCTTCCTTTAAGAAAATAGTTGTTCCATTGCCTCCATCACCACATGGCGTGAGATAGGACACATAGCCACAGATATTTGGAAACGTCGCCAGGCGAACTTCCTGCAAAAGGGCAACATCGAGGTTCGACGCCCTCAACATTTCACGGAGAAATTTTAGTTTGACAGGGATGCCAATGGCGTTGACATTGATGGACCAAATCCGGTAAGCTTGTCTTGGAATTGGGACTATTGGGACGCTCATGGAGGCACGAAGAGCAGCAGCCAACAGGAATGTTGTCCCAGTCGGCTGCACATCCCCATCCAGCAACCCTGTCGATCAGCAGTCGTGGGTTGGAGCAGCAGTATTCGCTGATGTTTCAACGGTGGCTGTTCCGTTGTCCACATCGTCAGAACACGCAAAGGTGCGTGGATGGTGTGCGTCTGGTGGAGTACCTGTGGATTCCGTAGGCAGCGTCAAATCAGCAGTGGAAGAGTGGTGCTGGCACAGCTGCTGTTCAGCGTCCATGGGTACAGTGCCTGGTGCATGCAAAGAAGGTTGTACCTCCGACGGGGTGCAGACTGGTGCTCCCACCACGGAATCGTCCATCGGGGCAACATCTTGATAGGTGTGATTCTCATCGTCTTGAGACTGCGTCCTGCAGGTGTCAGATGGGGCGATCTGCCGTTTCCGACGTCTCTTTGGCGACCGTTTCTGGCGCACGTGATCTTCAGTGTCCAAAGACGCCTAGGGATCCGGATGTTCGGGCACAAAAGCATCGGAAGATACAACCATGGAGTCAAGGGCTGTCCCCTGTCCCAGAGATTGCTCACCAATGCACATGTCGGGAGGAAGAGGCAAATACGACGGTCCTTCCGCAACAGCCTGAGGCATTACTGGAGACGACGATGTGGCAGTAGTAGGAGCCACTGGTGATCGCGGTCGGGGGTCATTATGGAGAACTTCGACAAACTTCAGTGGTAGCGTCGTCGGAGCGGTCGTGACCGGCAGGTCCTCAGGAGGTAACTGTGTGATTCTGCAATGCAGAAAGCTGGAATGGAGGTGTCTTTCTTTGGCACATTCCGAGCATGTCTTCGGCTGGCCACAATAAAAAATAATTGCACAGCAGCCATCAATATATAAGTAGAACCCGCACATGTTTGGTTAGCTCTATGCGGCGGATCTGTCGTACTCCATTAAGAACTGGGTATGTAGTGAACTGAGCCCACTTTTCAGCCATATTGGCGGAATTCAGATACCACTACCTCTGAAGGCACCTCTAAAGGGAGTTCAAATACACATGTTGTCCACAGTCCAAGTCCCACATGTTCCACAGTTACGTCACTGAGTGACGGAACTTAAGACCACTTCGAGTTGCACTTAGAATTTTTTCACATATGTCTTCGTTAACCACTTTCACGTAGACCACACTGCTCACTATAGACAGGTGGATGCTAACAAGATCATTGCAATCAATCTTGACTTCATCTCTGATAATATGTTCGATTTCCAGTGCTTTTGGTCGTACATATTCATGTGCAAAGCTAATGTTCAGTGTCGATTTTCTGTGGGCATAAGCCATTTTCTATCGAACGAAATGTAGCGCGCAAAGACGGCAGAATCACGTAAACAACTCCGCGAGCGACGTCCGTGCAGCTAGGGTGCCGAAAGGCGACTATTTGAACCGACAGCAAGTGCAGTTTGCAATTTCATGTCCAAAGACTTCACCCCTACGCTAGCAGCCATCTGCTACAAACCTGGCCTCCTTGTCGCCTCAATCGTAGATTCGTCAGCTAAACAGCGACGTAAATAGCGATACCAGTTGCAGTTTCTGTTGAAACGAGCATCCTGGAATAAAAAATTATTTATCTTAAACCGTCTATATCATTCTCTAAGGGAGACTCATTCAGGATATTTAATGAGAATTATGAGATATTAGTGAGTGAATTTAGAAGGAAACTTTTGCACCAGTCCGTTAAGTAATTCGAAGGCCACATTGCTGCCAAATGTATGATGCAATGTTGCCAGTTCTTCATTAGACTGGTGACAGGCAGAAGACGCCTGATAACGCGAAAATCTCTTCAGCTTGTAACCATAGGACAAGCTTGGGCTACACAGACGTGTTGCTACCACTTTGACAGCGATCTGAGTTAACAACCGTAAAGGCCAACTGGCTACCGATTGCAACCTGAACATCAGATGTAAATATCGGGGGAACAATTTACAGTGGCCTCGTTTTAAGTAGCTGTCGTAGCAATTTTTGTTATTATATCTTAATAAGAACAGCAAACTAAAAAAAAAAAAAAATTCTCCAGAAGCGATTAGGTTCTGTAGTATTACCTCACGCCATAACCCATTACTGGCCATTGTCCCTTTTTTGGGACGCATATATTTTACTTATTTCTACGTAAGCAATGGAGCTTTTAGCCTTTATTGTTGCACCTGTAGGTTCAACTAACTGCTATAATTCCTGTAAATGTAAAATAAATAACTTTTTTCTAAGTACTTCACGCCAGGAAAATTATAAACTTGCCGATTTTTTGTTCTCGCAATTAGCAGCACTGTATGTCTGATGGTAGTTCCTGGACGACAATGAGCTGTGATTTTGTTGTCTGGGCGTGTTTATTATGAACATATGGATGTCCGTGTAAGATTACGTATACTTTAGATTTTTTCAAGTAAGTGCAATATCAATATATTTTATGAGTCCCAATAATGGGACAATGGCATGTTATACTATCATTTATTGTTGATGTGCCCTATTCTTGTATACAAGTATTATACAGAGAAAAATTGCATTTTACGTTCTTTATATCTGCTTTTTTACATATTCTATTCGAATTTTACGATTGCAATAGGATAAAATCATGCCACATGGACTTGCACTTGAAGAAATTCTAGCAGAACTAGAGAACCATCAAGAGAGTGACGATGAAGATGATGACGTAGAAGTGGCGATTATTCCACCTGGTGCAGATGTAACAACAGATGAAGAAGACATTGACGAAAATGTACTGAACAATGAGTCTGTTGTACAAGATTTAGCCGGTATTTTGGAGCTCATAACCAGCTGACATGAAGCTAATGCCACAGTTGTACCTCCAAAAGCCAAAAGAAGGAAAGCGTGAGGAGATGGAGCAGAAAGTGGTACGTTATCTACAAAAAAATATAAATGTATGTGTTATAAATGTCAACCAACGTACAGAAACACTAGTGAACCAGGGAAGAGCAACGAACATGTTGCGGAATGTCTAGCAAATAAGACAGTGCCCCATGTGTTTGAGGATTTTTTTCTGAGAACGTAATGGATACTATTATTGAACAAAGCGAAATTAGGCTTGGCAACATAACAAAATAAATTTTATGCTAACCAAAGAAGAACTAAAATCATTTATTGGCTTACTACTTCTGAGTGGTTATTATAAGCTTCCCCATGAGAATAGGTACTGGGAACAGGCTCTCCTGATGTCGGTGTTCCTTTAGTCTTCAACTCTATGTCAAGAAATAGGTTTCGGGAAATAAAGAGACTCATTCATCTTAATGACAATTTCAAAATAGACGGAAACGACAAGATGTACAAACTGATGTTGTACTTTGAAATGCTGAAAAAGGAATTTGGTAAGGCTGGCGTATTTCATTCAGTACTCTCAATTGATGAAATTATGGTACGTGATTATGGAAGACATTCAGCTAAAATGTTTCTGAGGGGAAAGCCTATCAAATTTCAATATAAAATTTGGTGTCTTACAAGTTCCAATGGCTTTCTTTATAATTTTTCGCTATACTGTGGCAAGACTGACAACAAACAGGAGCCTATAGGTGCAAGGGTAATAAATGAACTAACCAGCATGATTCCAGAATCAGAGTATCCGAATTATAAGCTTTTCCTTGCAACTTTTACACCAGTGTTGACACACTGATCACACTCGGAAAGAGTAAAATGAAAGCTACAGGAACAGTAAGAGAGATCCGAACTAATGCATGTCCTTTGACTGACTCGAAAAGAATGGCAAAGGATAAGGAACGAGGGTTCTATAACTACATGTTTGACAAAGAGAACGAAGTTCTGGCTGTGAAATGTAGTGACAACAAACCAGTATGTGTAGTGACAAATTACAGTACCATTACTCCTCTGAGTTCTACTAAAGGATACTCACGGGCAAAGAAAAAGGAAATATCTGTTACAATGCCACATCTCATTGAAGAATACAGTGCCCATATTGGTGGCGTAGATCACTTTATAGGATGAGGATAAGGTCAAAGAAATGGTGGTCTCATTATTCACACAGATGATAGATATCTGCGTAGTAAACACATGGCGTGCATAGCAAATTGCTAACTCTAATGAGAAGCTCTCAGTTCTGGATGTCCGACGGAGAATAATGATGTTTTACCTATCAAAGGAAACAGGATCAGTACCAAAACGCAGAGGACCACAAGGAAGCAAATTGACGGGAGGACGGGTGAGCACAGATGTACGACTAGATCCAGGAAATCATTCCATTGTACCAAGTAAAACACAGAAGAGATGTGCTTACTGCAACAAAAGAAAAACAAAAAATTGTGATAGGTGCAATGTTGGTGTATACAACAAGTGTTTTGCTTCATTTCATACTGAATAGACATTCAATAATATTGAAACATTCTTTATTTATTGTTTGTGTTGTTTCTTACAATATTATGTATGGAGAATAAGGTTGTGAATTTGGATAGCGCATTTGGCCAATGTCCCAAAAATTGGACGGTCTGTAGTTTTTTTCTAATAAACTGAAAATTTTTAAAACTACTTTTTATTCAATTAATCACTCATTGTAACGTATTTATGTATAAAAGTTTGAAAAAAATGATCCGATAGAGTTTTGGCCAGTAATGAGTAAATAATATTTTTTTGCTATTTTTTGCTAATTTTTTTGCTAATTTTTAGTGCGTGAGATTTCTTCGGCACTACTGCTGACACATTATAAAACAGATGAAACCACTACACGACACTGATTACAAAACGCGAACATCAACAAAGACATTTCATTAACTGCGAATAACACATTATTTCATCTTTATCTATATTTCACAAGCCACACTAGGGTGTGTGATACAGGGCACTACATATACCACTATCATTTCCCCATTTGTTTACTCCAGGCACGAATATTTCGTAGGAAGAACGATTACTAGTAAACTTCTGTGTGAGCAATAATCTCTCTAATTTTATCGCCATGGTCTTTCCGCGTGATGTTAGTAGGAGGTATCCATTTATTAACTGACTATTCATTTGTCGTAAGCTCTCGGTATTTCACAGCTGTGCATACCGCCATATGGGATCCCTCTGTTGCAGCGTCTTCAACTAAAAGTGACTAAGCATCTTTCTGAAGCTTCCATGCTTACCAAACAACCGTGTAACTAATGTTGCTCTTGTTTGGCTTTTAGAATGATGAGTAGCATTCAAGTATTTGTCAAACAATAGCTTACAAATTTGTAAGCTATCAGTTAGTAAACCTGAATTTGAAACTAAATGACGAAATATTTTGTGCTAAATCAAGACCCTTATCTCCCTGTTAACTAACCATGAAAGAGGTTTAATATACTTTCCTTCACAAGTAATCACGTGAGCACGTGTTGAAAATTGCAAATGGTGTGATGTAAAATTTTGTGACAGGGTTTTGTACCCAGCACGTTATCGGATTGGTAACTAAGTAAAATGAAATGTTAAATATCGAATTCAACAGCAGTGACATTTACCAAAATGTAATAACGATACATTCATTTTCTGCCCAGGAAACGAACCCGGCACCCACTGTCGCCATTATCCATCCATAAACAGATATAAACTATTAACTGCTTGCTCACCAGTAGTAAGATGCTCACCTATTTGACTAGAAATAATGGGAGCTATCGTTATTGTTAACAATTTATGAAGGGAAATTAAAAATGAAAAATATTTTTCGCTGATACTTCGGTGTGCACACACTATGGCTTGCAAGGAAATTATAAATATTTTTGTACTGGACCAGGATTCCAACCCCGATACGTTCCATTCATAGAGAACCGAATTCAAACTCCACTCCATTATCAAAATTTTCAACGTCTCAAATTCACATTAAATATGAGCCCTGTGAACGTAATGTCATTGGGTCACCAAATGAAAAAAAAGAAAGAAAATGTGCACGTTTACCCGAACAGAATTTCTGTCTTCTGCGACCATCGCCTTTATTGTGGCGAAATTTAAACAGGCTGTGACCCTTTTGTTGGCGAAGGGATATGGTGTTTATGCGGATTCTGAAGTATGGTTCAAATGGCTCTGAGCACTATGCGACTTAACTTCTTAGGTCATCAGTCGCCTAGAACTTAGAACTAATTAAACCTAAATAATCTATGGCCATCACACAAATCCATGCCCGAGACAGGATTCGAACCTGCGACCGTAGCGGACGCTCGGCTCCAGACTCTGAACTATGGTTTGACATAATATTCTTCACTTGGCGTTACCAGAGATGTAGTAGATCCCTTAGTGAGTGTTAAAAATGAACGACCTATGTGAGAATCGAACCTACACCACGCAATTATCAAACGAGGATTCACAACTATACCGTAACAATAATTTTGTGTGCAGAATTTAAGACTTGAAGGCTCTGCATCAATTCCGGTTCAGGCAGTGCAACATCACACACCAGCACGGTGCTCGTGATGCCAACTGCATTGTTCTTTTCACTTCATTCTGTAATCACTGAAATAAAATCACATAATCTCCCAACACGACACGTTTAATTTCGTTCCTCTATTCCTGCTGGGAGATTTGTTTTCTTATTGATCAGCTCTTTTCCTTCCTGCCAGCGAAATGTGACAAAATGTGGCCTGTAATAGATCCACAGCCCGCTGTAATGTTGTTGTAGGTGAAGGACTTTAGTTTTCTCTTAAAACGTCTTAAGCAACAACGTTCTCTGATTTCCCAAAAATGAAATGCTCGTTGTCGAGGTAGGAAGAATTTTAAATCAAAGCCCCCAAAGTCTGGGGCAAGTATATCTCTTTGTCTGACGGCACTGAGTAAGTACTTATCCTAAGAGAGATCACAAGTTGTGTTCGTATAGCTGTAAAATCATTAGTTGAAGCAGAGTTTAACACCTGTAGGTATGGTACTGCTAGAAATACAGAAGTATTATACAGGGTGTCCTAGCTATCTTGTCCCCCCAAAATATCTCTGGAACAATAACAGCTACTGGAAAACGACTTTCACCGGTATCAATGTAGGGCTGGGGCTCATGAATGTACATATTTGGAAACATTCTAAAACGAAGGCATACGTGTTTTTTTTAACACAAACTTATGTTTTTTTTAAATGGACCTCTTATATTTTTTTCTTCGGCAATCCGTAGCATGATAAGACACATACACAATGGCGTTGATTGCATCGTAATATTCCCATTACATCCCGAGATATTAAGACGCGAAGTTGACGGTTGAAACACCCGACATGCGCTGCTAGCGCACGTCCTGAGGCTCAGGCGTGAACCCCATGCTGCCCGTAATCGCGATGTGATTGACATGTGTAATCACACCTCCATACTTATCAAGAAGTCCGAAACGAATAATACGGTCTGCTGCCATCCTGCATTAACGTCGTACATTCCAGCAGGTATTTATCCCATAGGCTAGGGGTGATGCGGTTCTGTAACATATCTGTGTACCGCAACGTTAGTCACAAAGTTAACTTCGCTTATCGTTAATCCGTTACTAAAAAGGTAATGCCGTTCAACGTTAAACCTTTACTTTACTGTAGATCTAGCGCAAGTGACAGTTAATCATTCACTCGTAATAGTGAAATTCATGTTGATGGTTTTAGTGAAACGAGCAAGTGGACTAAATGTTTTACCGTTGTTTAGGTAAAAATGTTTTGATTTGGGAAGTTCAGGTAGGACATAGAAGATGAATGTAAACATGTTTAACCAATTAGTTTTATTATCACATAATTATCAATGTTACGTTTCTTTAATGCGTTAAATGACAAATTGTTGCAAACAAATGTTTCTTAACATCACACCGGTGAAAGTCGTTTTCGAATAGCTGTTATTGTTCCAGAGATATTTTGAGTGGACAAGATAGCTGGGACACCCTGTATACTGAAGGCTGAGTTCATCTTGAAACTGAGACGTATTTGTGATACGGAAGCTACTGGAGATTAAATGTTCTTGATTTCCATGTGAACCATTTTTTTGATTTCCTCCACAGTGTACTGGAATGCGTACACACACAATACTACAAATAATGTAAACGATAAAAGTAGCATTGTCCATCTATACTAATAACTCGTTGTTTACATCAAATTAAAAAAAATAATTGTAATGGCAGGTTTCGAACCTAAAAAAAATGGTTCAAATGGCTCTGAGCACTATGGGACTTAACATCTGTGGTCATCAGTCCCCTAGAACTTAGACCTACTTAAACCTAACTAACCTAAGGAAATCACGCACATCCATGCTCCAGGCAGGATTCGAACCCGCCACCGTAGCAGTCGCGCAGTTCCAGACTGAGCGCCTAGAACCGCTAGACCACCGCGGCCGGCTTCGAACCTCATTCTAAGAGTTTTCAACCCTAGCACTTCAGCTAATACGCTAACCTGCCACTGGCTGAATGTGTTGTTGCAGACGTGTATGGCATGCTTTAGAGAGAGCGCCATGGCCTGAATCACTACATGAAACTAAATGTTGCTTTAAATCTCTGTAAACGATTTTATTATTACTATGTATGAAGATAAGAGACAAAGTAATTGCCATGCAGATAATTACTCTGCAGATGACGAAGAAATTGAAGAAATGTATGATGAAATAAAAGAAATTATTCAGATAGTGAAGGAAGATGAAAATTTAATAGTCATGGAAGAACCCTGGAGATACTAAAAGGTATCAGATAGATTATATAATGGTAAGACAGAGATTTAGGAACCAGGTTTTAAATTGTAAGACATTTCCAGGGGCAGATGTGGACTCTGACCACAATCTATTGGTTATGACCTGTAGATTAAAACTGAAGAAACTACAAAAAGGTGGGAATTTAAGGAGATGGGACCTCGATAAACTGAAAGAACCAGAGGTTGTACAGAGTTTCAGGGAGAGCATAAGGGAACAATTGACAGGAATGGGAGAAAGAAATACAGTAGAAGAAGAATGCGTAGCTTTGAGGGATGAAGTAGTGAAGGCAACAGAGGATCAAGTAGGTAAAAAGACGATGGCTAGTAGAAATCCTTCGGTAACAGAAGAAATATTGAATTTAATTGATGAAAGGAGAAAATATAAAAATGCAATAAATGAAGCAGGCAAAAAGGAATACAAATGTCTCAAAAATGAGATCGACAGGAAGTGCAAAATGGCTAAGCAGGGATGGCTAGAGGGCATATGTAAGGATTTAGAGGCTTATCTTACTAGGGGTAAGATAGATACTGCCTACAGGAAAATTAGAGAGACCTTTGGAGATAAGAGAACCACTTGTATGAACATCAAGAGCTCAGATGGAAACCAAGTTCTAAGCAAAGAAGGGAAAGCAGAAAGGTGGAAGGAGTACATAGAGGGTCTATACAAGGACGATGTACTTGAGGACAATATTATGGAAATGGAAGAGGATGTAGATGAAGATGAAATGGGAGATACAATATTGCGTTAAGAGTTCAACAGAGCACTGAAAGACCTGAGTCGGAACAAGGCCCCCGGAGTAGACAACATTCCATTGGAACTACTGACGGCCTTGGGAGTGCCAGTCGTGACAAAACTCTACCATCTGGTAAGCAGGATGTATAAAACAGGCGAAATACCCTCAGACTTCAAGAATAATATAATAATTCCAATCCCAAAGAAAGCAGGTGTTGACAGATGTGAAAATTACCGAACAATCAGTTTAATAAGCCACAGCTGCAAAATACTAACAGGAATTCTTTACAGAGGAATGAAAAAACTAGTAGAAGCCGACCTCGGGAAAGATCAGTTTGGATTCCGTAGAAATGTTGGAACACGTGAGGCAATACTGACCCTACGACTTATCTTAGAAGAAAGATTAAGGAAAGGCAAGTTTCTAGCATTTGTAGACTTAGAGAAAGCTTTTGACAATGTTGACTGGAATACCCTCTTTCAAATTCTATAGGTGGAAGGGGTAAAATACAGGGAGCGAGAGGCTATTTACAATTTGTACAGAAACCAGATGGCAGTTATAAGAGTCGACGGACATGAAAGGGAAGCAGTGGGTGGGAAAGGAGTGAGACAGGGTTGTAGCCTCTCCCAGGTGTTATTCAATCTGAATATTGAGCAAGCAGTAAAGGAAACAAAAGAAAAATTCGGAGTAGGTATTAAAATCCATGGAGAAGAAATAAAAACTTTGAGGTTCGCCGATGACATTGTAATTCTGTCAGAGACATAAAGGACTTGGAAGAACAGTTGAATGGAATGGACAGTGTCTTGAGAGGAGTATATAAGATGAACATCAACAAAAGCAAAACGAGGGTAATGGAATGTCGTCGAAATAAGTCGGGTGATGCTGAGGGAATTAGATTAGGAAATGAGACACTTAAAGTAGTAAAGGAGTTTTGCTATTTGGGGAGCAAAATTACTGATGATGGTCGAAGTAGAGAGGATATAAAATGTAGACTGGCAACGGCAAGGGAAGCGTTTCTGAAGAAGAGAAATTTGTTAACATCGAGTATAGATTTAAGTGTCAGGAAGTCTTTTCTGAAAGTGTTTGTATGGAGCGTAGCCATGTATGGAAGTGAAACATGTACAATAAATAGTTTGGACAAGCAGAGAATAGAAGCTTTCGAAATGTGGTGCTACAGAAGAATGTTGAAGATTGGATGGGTAGATCACATAACTCTTGAGGAAGTATTGAATCGGATTGGGGAGAAGAGAAGTTTGTAGCACAACTTGACTAGAACAAGGGATCGGTTGGTAGGACATGTTCTGAGGCATCAAGGGATCACCTATTTAGTATTGGAGGGCAGCGTGGAGGGTAAAAATCTTAGAGGGAGACCAAGAGGTGAATACACTAAGCAGATTCAGAAGGATGTAGGTTTCAGTAGGTACTGGGAGATGAAGAAGCTTGCACAGGGTAGAGTAGCATGGAGAGCTGCATCAAGCCAGTCTCAGGACTGAAGACCACAACGACAACAACTCAAAATAATACTTAAGAGGAAGTTAGTTATGAAATATTTTTCGTTGCATGTAGACTGGAATGAATGTGATTTCTGAGGCTAAGAAAGTGCTGTCCCGCTTGTATGGCACTTCGTTTCCTCTTGCCTTGTCACTAGGTTCTTATCTGCAATGCCTCAGCTCAAGGAATTTGATAAAGATCGCATTCTCGCACTTTATGGAGGTGGATGCTGTATCAGCGCCATTTCCCGTGCCATAGGATACAGCATATCTACGATTCATCTCTAGGTAAAGAGGATGGCGGATGAAGGCTACGTCAACCGCAGTCGTCGCCCTGGGCGTCCACAGGCTACCACGGAGTATCAAGACAATAGTATACTCCAATGCAGTGATGTCGACCCATTCAGGACCAGCACAGAAATATGGAACATCCTTCAGCTAAGCGTGAGCAGGTCGACCATACGACTACGTCTCAACGAGGAAGGAAGGTATGGACGAAAATCCGCGAGGGCTGCCAGGTTAAACTTCGCGCTGGTGTACAGGAATAAGTCACTTTCATACTGGGAGCAAGTTATATTTACGGACGAGAAGGTGTTTTCTACTGCACTAAATAGTTCTGTTCTTGTATATCGTCCACGTGGAGCGAGATTTGACAGAAACTATGTTTATCAGAGGAAAAGGTGTGGCCGAAATTCTGTCACAGTTTGGGGATGGATATCAGCAGATGGTTGTGGCGTTTTGTGGGTACTGGATGGTCCGCTTGCTAGTCATTACTACTGCCAAATACTGTAGAACATAATGCTTCCTTCTGCTCGTCAGAGGTTTTCGGGAGACAGTATAATATTCCAACATGACCGTTCGCCAGTCCATACAGCGAACTGTGTAAAACAATTGTTCAAATGAATTGAGACATCGATCTCCTGGACTGGGCTCCAAAAGGTGCTAACCGCAATCCTGTAGAGCACGTATGGGCAGAGATGGAGAAAATTTTCAGGTGTAGAAGACCTACACCAACAACCAAGGCATCGCTGTCCGAAGCAGTTCATGATTCATGGGAAGAGCTGTCGCAGAATAACAGATTCATCCGGAAACTTGTTGCCTCTGTTCCCCGGCGGCTAAATGCTGTTATAGAGGAGGATGGAAACTGGACACGATACTGAATCCATTGTGCCATTACGGAGGAAACTTTATGAAAAAGAATGTTTTGTTTACCATTAGATTGCTCTTATTGAGTATTTACGTTACTATGAACAAAAGGAAAATGTGTTTGCCTTAAACGTTTTTCAAATGAAGGTAATTAAATCGAAAACGATTGATCATCTCCAGCTAAGACATTTAATCGAAAGAAGAAGACCATAATATACACATAACTCAATTAGTCTATTTCACTCTTTTTCAGCCATTCAAAGGACTATTGATTTTAAATTATTTTGTGGTCATTGATCAAGAAGATCAAGACGACTATATGAAAAATATTTTTTTTTACATAGCAAATGACGTCAAATCCAATGTGGCCATCAAAGTGAAAGAATTAATTTAGCTTGACGTAAATGAGAAGGCATATTACTTTGAGTTATTTGTGCAGGCAGGACTCCAGTACCGATGGGAGCATAAAAGAGAGATTATTTTTATTTAATTTAGTGGAAAACACAATACCGAAAGCGAATATTCAGAGAAGTGCGAGTATGACTCGCACTATATGAGTTCTGTATAAACACAATTACTTACTTAGATACAGTAATTTCTTTTGCTTAATGCCCTGGTACAAGTTTTTGTATTGGACACCACTTCGGTGACTTGTGTGTCCCTAAACTACTCCAGTCATCCAAGCGAGGAGAAGCCAAGTACAGCTAAATGGGTAAACCGAAACACACGATGTTTCTGGCCAATTGTTACATCATTGAGAGGTGGACACTAGGTTAAAATGAAGACTGAAAAAACCACGGTATAAACGGGATTCGATCCTGAGACTTCCCTAATTGCAGGCGCAAACTTTACCGCTCACCCAGCAGGCCAAATACATCCCAGCATTTTTCGTCTGTAGCTTTTATGGATTATGTTTGGGAGTATCGGAACGTTTGACTTACCAGGCTGTAGCTTTCGAAAGAAGTAACTTGGGAGATTAAATTTATTTACACAGCCACAGGACCGTAGACCTGAGCACGTGGCACAAATTGGCACTAATTTCTACATCATATCTTTACATATCCTGAGAACAAGAGGTCTTAGCAGACGGAAGGACAGGCAGATGGATAACAAATGGTAAGGAAAATGTATTTTTCTCTGCCACATCATTACAAATCAACTATTTTCGGATTTATTCCTTTACTTATACTTTATTACTTTATGTATCTGCACACACTGATAAATTCCAAAGTTTTGTGGTAGTTCTGTAACGCTACTGTGTGACCGTGGACTGAACATAAGCAAAGACCATTTCTCGGTCGAATTTACATAATCTGTTGATAATCCTTAACGACTTGGGGTACTTTGAATTAATCAGACAGACGTTTTTTGTACCTTTATCGTGATAAATTGTATTTCATTTTTCTGAGTACAGTGCATATTAAATATGAATTTTAATTACTTCTGTAATCGAAGCATCGTCCCCCCCCCCCCCCCCCCCTATAAATCGTCGCATGAACGACAAAACAGATATAGAACTACGTGACCACGGGATAGTAAAGCTGTTGTAGAACTTCGTAAAATGTTTCATGCTAGCATATTAAACAAATTTCGGAGTTTCAAAATCTACTATTTAAGAATCAACACGATTTCCATAAACAAGGATCGTGTGCAGCTCAGAATGCTGTGTTCGCCCACGAGATTCCAGAAAACAGTAGACGCAGGTGACCAGGTAGATGCCATGTTCCTTGACTTTTTACAATCTTGACTTCTTACAATCGTTTGGCCAATACTTAAATACAGCTCATCATTCTGAGATCCGTAGCAGGTAGGAGAGCCAAAATAGAGAAGATCCAAGTAATCCTTTCGTTAGTGGATTATTTAGTAAGCATTAAAGCGTCAGATAGTTGTTCATTCAATTCCAGGTGATAACGCTGCAAAAGAGGCGGCCTCCACGGCCGTATGGTCTACTGTTTAATACCTAGACCGTAGGTAACTTGAATAGTCGGGCAATAAACTGCTTCTTACTACTTATATCTCGCAGAAAGACCGTGAAGATAAAATTAGAGGGATTAGAATGCACATAGAAGCGTACCAGCAATCGTCCTTCCCACGAAACATTAGTGCCTGGAGCAAACAATTGGAGAAGTAATAGTGATGTAGATAGTGCCCTCTATCACACACCATAACACGGCTTATGAGATGTAGATGAAACAATGTGTTATTCGCAGTTTACGAGTGCCGTAGGGGACCGCACCGCCACTTCCCAGCAAATTAGGGACACTGTTGCTCCTGGGGTATCGGCGAGGACCATTCGCAACCGTCTTCATGAAGCTGGGCTACGGTCCCGCACACCGTTAGGCCGTCTTCCGCTCACGCCCCAACATCGTGCAACCCGCCTCCAGTGGTGTCGCCACAGGCGTCAATAGAGGGACGAATGTAGACGTGTCGTCTTCAGCGATGAGAGTCGCTTCTGCCTTGGTGCCAATGATGGTTGTATGCGTGTTTGGCGCCGTGCAGGTGAGCGCCACAATCAGGACTGCATACGACCGAGGCACACAGGGCCAACACCCGGCGTCATGGTGTGGGGAGCGATCTCCTACACTGGCCGTACACCTCTGGTGATCGTCGAGGGGACACTGAATAGTGCACGGTACATCCAAACCGTCATCGAACCCATCGTTCTACCATTCCTAGACCGGCAAGGGAACTTGCTGTTCCAACAGGACAATGCACGTCCGCATGTATCCCGTGCCACCCAACGTGATCTAGAAGGTGTAAGTCAACTACCCTGGCCAGCAAGATCTCCGGATCTGAGCCCCATTGAGCATGTTTGGGACTGGATGAAGCGCCGTCTCACGCGGTCTGCACGTCCAGCACGAACGCTGGTCCAACTGAGGCGCCAGGTGGAAATGGCATGGCAAGCCGTTCCACAGGACTGCATCCAGCATCTATACGATCGTCTCCATGGGAGAATAGCAGCCTGTATTGCTGCGAAAGGTGGATATACACTGTACTAGTGCCGACATTGTGCATGCACTGTTGCCTGTGTCTATGTGCCTGTGGTTCTGTCAGTGTGATCATGTGATGTATCTGACCCCAGGAATGTGTCAATAAAGTTTACCCTTCCTGGGACAATGAATTCACGGTGTTCTTATTTCAATTTCCAGGAGTGTATTTATTATATGTCAGCAGTAGGGCCAAAGAAATCATACGCAATAAAAATTATTTTCACGAATTTAAGAGCAAAAAGAATATTATTTACTCATTCTGTTAATGGCGTCAGGTGATACTACAGAACCCAATAGCTTCTGGGGAATAATTTTTTTAAGTTTGCATTTCTTATGAAGACATAATAACAAAAATTACTACGACGGCTACTTAAAAGGAGGGCCCCGTAAATTATTCCCACGATATATATACGTGATTTTCTAGTTGCAATCGGTACCTAGTTGGCCTTTACGTTTGTTAACTCAGGTCCCCGTCAAGTGGTAGCAACAGGCGGTAGCGCCAACGCTGGTCCTGCCACGTCTGTGTTGCGCAAGCTTGTCCTATGGTTACAAGCGTCTTCTGAATGTCACCAGTCTAATGAAGAACTGGCAACATTGCATCATACCTTTGGTAGCAATGCGGCCTTCGAATTACTTTACGGACTGGTGTAAAAGTTCCTTCTAAATTCACTCACTAATATCTTAACATTCTCATTAAATATCCTGAATGATTCTCCCTTAGAGGACGATATAGAAGGTATTCAATGAATAATTTTGATTCCAGGAAGCTCGTTTCAACGGAAACTGCAGCTGGTTTCGCTATTTAAGTCACTGTTTAGCTGAAGAATCTACGATTGAGGCAGTCGACAGTAAACTAGCACTAAAAAGTTTATTTAATTTAATTTAGGATTGGTTATTTCGTTCACAGTGTTCATATTTAATTTGAACGTGAGACGTTGCAATTTTTGGTGCTCGACTGAAATTCGAATTCGGATCTCTAGGAATGGAACGTATCTGGGATGCAATCCTGGTCCAGCAAAAACATATTCATAATTTAATATTTCGCCCTAGCATGTGCACACTGATCTAATACGGAAAAATAATCTGCATATTTAATGTCTGTACACGAATTGTCAACAATAACGATAGGTACCGTTATTCCTAGTGAAACATGTGAGCATCTCACTAGTGATAGTTAACGTTTATTTATGGATGGGAAACAGCGACAGTACGCGCCGGGTTCGATTCCCAGGCAAGCAAAACAAATTATATCCTCATCTCATATTGATACAGCTCGCTGCTGGTAAATAAATTCGATTTCTAACGTCTGATTTTACTTAGTTAACAATCCGATAACGTACTGGGTAAAAAATCCCGTCAGAATTTTAGAAATCATAGCATTCCAATTTCCAGCACATACGTACTTGGTTACTTGTGAAGGAGAGTATATTAAACGTCTTTCGTGGTTAGTTAACAGGGCGATAATGGTTTTGATGTAGTAGAAATGATTTCGTCATTTCGTTTCAAGTTCAGATGTGTTAACTAATACTGGTGAAAACCTTTATATTTCATTTCACTTTACTTTATGGCTAGTGAGCATTGATGAACGTTGCTTTGACCAAGTCCCAGCGCAGGTGCGAAAGTGTATTTTAGTTAGTAGTGGCTACGTTTGCTGGGTTTCTGTCCAGATCCAGAACAAAAAATTTCGTCATGTCATTTGTAGTTCAAACATATGGGCAAATAATTCTTCATGAATAATTAGTACAGTGACGTTACGGATTATACTCCATTTATATTGCGGTTTCTATAGAGAGTTTACCGCTGTTTATCTCGTTTTCTTTCACTAGTTCCTTTAACGACCAGTTTATGCAAAAGCCAATCGTCACTGGGACATTTAGCAGGTGCGAGAAAACCTTAAACAGAGGAAAAATACTTCCAACTGTCATAGACCTTTATTAGTCCTGACATTGTCTCAGACTATCTTGTTCATGCAGACATTTACTTTGTTTAAGGATTGCTACATAGTTTATGTGCCACAGTTAGTTGTTTCAGATTGTAATGAGATGGTAACGCTTTTGAAAGTCACCATAACCTATACAAGCGTTAGTGACTAAATCATCTCTAATTATGTGTTTTTCTAGTTTTTTCAGTATCATGGTCTGAATTTACATCGCACTGACTGCCTTAAAGAACAGTGTTGTCTAGTGGTCTTTCGTAGTATCCATTTTGTATAGTCGAACGACTGTACCGCAAAGCGATTAGAGGACCCGCTAGACAGCTACGTTATGTTGGTTGCATGCAAATCAGGCGGATCATAATTAAGGTCGTTAGGATACTGCAATCCCCTTGGGATTCTCTTTTCCTGCTGCGTCTGTCAATTCTTCTTTTGTATCTCGCAGTAATGGGCCCTATCATCTGTTGCAGCCTCAAACGAAGGTAAATTTGGTGTCACATGCAATTTTGGTGCGTATCGTAGGCTCGTAGCTTTTGCGTTCTCGTGTGCCCACACCACTGATGGAATGACGAATAGAAACGCGAGAATATTTTGCAGGAATCCATTGCTCACCATCAGCTGTGTTCCTCTGCACAGCTGTGATCTAGGCTTTCAGCCTAGTTTCGTGTCGCTTATCATTTGGAAAGAAGAATTATGTTTCAGGAGAAGAGTTGCTAAATGTGAGTCTACAACTCAATGAACATGCCACTTCTAATGCTGATATTAATCGAAATTATTCCCCTTTCAAATCTGCTGTAACCAGTGTAGATGACATCGTGTTATTTCAAGCTATAAACATCTCTCCAGCTCTTTTTCACGAAGTACGTTAAAATCAGACCTAAAACTCACAGGAGCCCAGGCAATAGATTGAATCCTATCGACTGAAGCCAATTCCATCTGCATCCATACATAACAGGAGTAGTCTAACCTACAGTCCACTATTCAAGAATGAATATGGTATTAATCGAATTAGTTCCTAGGTATTATGTGAGTACTACTGCCATGCTGGTTCTGGCTGTCACTTATGAATCAACGATTTGACCATCACTATTGCAGTGGCCGGTAGTTGGCGACTGTGATGCTTTGGATGCGTGAAGCTACATGACATAGCTACATAACGCTACGCCAACCATCACTAAAGACTCAAATGAAAAGCGGTACTCAACTGAAACGACAAATAAACAGCCAATGATCCTTTCCAAGCAGAAGCACGCAATAAAACTACAATCGTGCTATGCGCTCTGTACAAAGTACTGCAGCCGCTGTTGCTACTGCTACTGGTACTGCTCACGCCAAGGACTGGACAACTTCACTACAAAGCCAGTTCACGTGACTGCGAATGCCGCAAACTACGCAGTAATTTAGGAAAAATTGAATAAACACAGATAGAGTTACTTTTCACTCCTTCAAAAATAAAGTAAGATGACGACTAAACCAAGCAACGTACAAGTTGTGCTGCCTGTCACTCACTACGACTGGGCTACTACTGCATTGCCAATGTCTCCAAAGAATTCATGGAGAGCTCCAGACTTCATAAATCTGTTTAAACACTTTCTTCATAAATCACAATTTGACAAACGTTCCATTACCATAACATGCACTCTGATAAGTTCCATACTTTGGGAAACAATAAATTGGGATTAGGTGATTTTGGAAGATGCGCTTGACTTTAAGCTATATTTAATCGGAGATAAAATGAATTTCTTAATAATTTTTTAGCTGCAAACATATTACACCACAGAAACCATACATAGAGTTAAATACCCAAGTTACACAAGAAGTGGATTTGTGGGGTTGTGGAGCCCTGTGTATTTATGTTCAACTATTAATGAAGTAAGGGGTAGGTTGACGCACTACATATTGGTATGCTTACAGAGGAAGCTGCTGTTCAAAGTTCCAAAGAACGTGCAAGATAAATCTCTGGACTCTGTTTTGAAGTCGGACAGCCCGAGAAAGGAACTGTGAACGTCATATTCAAATTTTATTGCAGATAAAATATTAATACTACATTTTAATTTATTTCAAAATATGATTACAATATACACAGATTTCCCATGCCCTTTTTTGTGAATTCACATTTTTTCTGTGCTCGAGAGCTGTAAGTAGTATAGCAGCGCCAGTTGAAGCACAGGTAACGATTTTATCTCAAGATCACTGGTAAGATTAGCGAGTATCAGGTTACACATCTGGTGTCAGGCTACCCTCCAGGCCGACTTATAATCACGTTGGCTCCCCCTCCTCCCTCTCCCTTTGGGAACCCCCACGAATTAATCAAGGTCACCCACGGGAAACTCCACATACCTTAGGCAATTGTGCGAGTCATATTCAAGGTCATGGCATATAACCAGATGCTAGTCACATGATATAAAATTGGCAGGAAAACCCTCCAATCTCCCTACCTCTCTCAGCCATCGAGAGCACAAGAAAATGGTGGGAAGCCCAATGGACCAATAAGATTCCAGCTCCCCCCTCCTCCTCCCCCTTATCATCATCCTTTTGTAACCAGCTGAACTGTGTAGGTCTCCTCATTCGAAGTCTGAGCATCATGGAGGAGAGGCTCAGGTTTGTTACGAAGAGAGACCGGATTATACACATCATAAAAGCCTTAAAATATGCACGCAAATATGCATGAACAATACTTAAAATGCATGAAAAGCGTCGAAATATGCAAATCAAATATTAAAAAAAGGTGGTAGTTACTGCGTGCATTATATGTTTAGGTCGAACTTGTGAGGAGTTCACTAGAATAATCTTATTCATTAACTGAAAAGATTCGTTCAGCGTCAAACCTTGAGCTTCAAGCTTTTTCATTCTTGCAGGTATATGGGAAAAATGAGTGCTAATCACACAATGTATCTTTTAATACCGGAATCATTAAAAGCTTCCTTACACTGGCAAACTGTCAAAGCCTCTGCACTATCGAAGTCGTTTATTATCCCTCTAATGGCCTCGAAATGTTCACTTAAAACAACGCAGCTTCGACCCACGTGCCCCAACAAGTTACTACTAGTTGGAGAGGTAAAGGCACATTTGATAATTTTTCTTTGTAGGTATTAATGCGAGTAGGAGCATTGAGAAACACTTTCTTTGTGAATAAAATTAGTTTATTTACATTCACAAATTTGGAACGTACTTCTTCAGCAATGCGATGTACTCAATGAGCAAAGCACGTCAGATGATCAAATTGGCATAAAATATTCGGAGGGTTTTTTCTGCCTTGATCATTAGGGAGCAGCATCTGAAATAAACACAAACACGTTTTCATCAACAGAAGATTCTGGAAATATTTCTCTAATACCCTCATTCACAAATCTTGCGATCCTAAAATGATTTACTTTTTCAAGTTCTTTGCAGGCTGCTAAATAGGAAGAAGGAGGCTCTTCTTTTAAAGCACCAAAAATTAAATTTGCAATGTAACGGCCACAAGCATCTGTAGTTTCGTCAACTGGAATTCAGATAATGCTGTCCTTGAGTTCATTGCGTATTTCTTCAAGAACATTTACGTAAATTGTCGGAATGTAATTTTTACGCAATGTTGATTCATCTGGTGTATTTTGATTTGAGCAATATTTGTGCAGGAAGCCTTTGAGGATAGGGTTTGTAAGTTTTTGAAGAGGAATATTACTTGCAATGAGTTCTCCACATAGATCAATGTTAAAATGACCTTTTTGGTTACCTTTGGACAAATCCCCGCTACTGAAACTTGCTCTTGTCAGAAGTTGTTTTCGTGGTCCTTTCTTCTGCATCCTGCGATATGAAAACTTATCTCGAGATGCTGGTCTACTTGAAAATTTTTTTGCGCGAACGTTATTCTAGCAAACTCGACAGCATAAAACAATTCTGTCATATGTTAATGTTCCAGGATGGTCATCTACCCACGAAACGATGTTTCTTTTTTCGGGTGGCATGGCGCACAACACGTTACACACTGCACGTCGTAAACACGTTCAACTGTGTACAGGTAAATAGGAAGCTAAACTGAAACAATGGACGTGGCACTAAAAGCTTGGGTAATTTAATTTCATTGTTGCCGACGCGTACGGTATGACTGCGGATGGGATTGACCGGGAGCGCGCGCGCAGGAGCATTGACTCTGTCTACCTGTTCCTGTTCCTGTTCTGCAATGATTTCGCTAGGCAATCGCCTCTCTCTTAGCGATTGCACGCAGTTCTAGGTAGCGGTCAATCTGTGAGACATCAAAACTATATCGAGCTAGAGACCGCCTGTCTAAATTTTTAAAATACTGTAAACATAGAGCAAAAATATGCATCGTCACTAGTTTTTAGTTAAAATAATCAATAACCGGTGAAAAGGAGACAAATATTCAAATGCATATGCAACATGCAAATGCATATAATCCGGTCTCTAGTTACGAACAAAGCAAATTAAGTTCTGGATTATCAACAATTATTTTCTCTCTCTCAGTAGTTCAATTGCATGAGCCTAGTCAGTTGCACTCCGCAGTAAAAGGATATGTAAATAGTTACAATGATGCAGAAAAATAACTTATTGTCTGTTGACCAGGGAAATTTGGTCTAGCGGCACCAGGTGAATAAAAACACAAAACGCACACAAAAATATATATATATACATAGTTACACACCCATATTGTCTGCAGTCATGTACATGGTACACAATATATACAGTATATGCACACATAGTGTAAAGTCAGGCACTCATATTCACAGACACACACCAACTATGAAATGCGATTCATTCAACAATTCTGCACACACTCGTACAGACACACTTCATTTATTTACAAATAAATACACAGCCACACACTCAAGCACTCCAATGAATAGTGTAAGTACAGTTAAGTGAGAGCTTGGCCCCACTGACGAACCGTTTGTTGTTATGATGAGACAGACCTATTTTCAGCTGCAGTGCACTATGTATCTCATGGGTTCTCAATCGAAATATTACCTGGGGCACCATATGTGGAGGGCCTTAGAAGAGGCACCTCTTGTAATCTTCAGTCGCAAGAGCCTTTGAGGCCACACTATGCACACCCTTCACCCTTAGCCCGCCACTGGGTGGCACCTCCATTCATATGGTATGTGACTATCTTGGATCACCGGCCGGAGTGGCCAAGCGGTTCTAGGCGCTACAGTCTGGAACCGCGCGACCGCTACGGTTGCAGGTTCGAATCCTGCCTCGGGCATGGATGTGTGTGATGTCGTTAGGTTAGTTAGGTTTAAGCAGTTCTAAGTTGTAGGGGACTGATGACCTCAGCAGTTAGGTCCCATAGTGCTCACAGCCATTTGAACCATTCGAACCTATCTTGGATCTAATCCTCACAAAATCCACATCTGCGACCCATTCGCTGTTTCTTTCATCACGCCAATAACCTTTTTATTAGATGGTGTTATTCCAAAACGATTATAGCTGCAATCCAGACATGTCGAATGTTTGCGACTGTACCTAATTACTCCACATGACTCACTGCCTTTCACCCAGTAGATGGAACAGTTTGTATCCATGTAAAGTAACTTTGGTAGAAGAAGTCTGGCTTCGTAAATTCTTAGTGAAAGTGGTACATGTGGAGTATGGAGAGGTCCCGAACATACATATGAATATAGAGAGGGAGTACTGAAGCCTTGGCCACTTCGAAAGCGAGTAGTTCTTCACTGAAGATGGTGACCCACTTGAAATTTGGTCTGGCGATGTAATATCTAGCGCCATAGCGTCCATCCCACCAATAAACTAAAGTAGTTTTGCGGTATTCTCTAACTTTCTCCATGTTCTTTCCGCGAACTGAATAGTTAATTAACTTGAGAAATCGTTTTCAAAATCATACTTTGTGAGAGCCCTCTGTTCAGTGTTTAAATCATTGTACTCCTCCAACCAAGGACGCTGCTTGAAGCAGATTCCATAGGTGATATAAGCAAGTTCCATACCCAACTTGAGAAGTTGCTCGAGATTTCTGTAGTGGTTTCTCTGTGTTGTCAACAGTTTCGGGACGGAACCATTCCATGGGACTAGGCGCTCCAGATATAACAACAAATCGCTGTGCTCTTCACGCAGATAGGGGGGTATTCCAGTCCTACCTCCAGAACATATTTCTCTTCAGCATCCTCAGCCATATGTTTGATCTTTTCATTCAAACTAGTGGTATCCCTCAGAATCCTCCAAGTGGTAGACTTGATTGCATAGCTTGCTGCTAGAGGTTGTTTACATCCAGGTAAAGGACGTAATTTAAATTGTCAGATGGCCTGTACTACTCCTCACTCACCTACGAGTTATTTGCTATCGTGTACCTATGCGCGCACTGGCAAGGCACCTTGCAATTGCACTGCTCGAAGAATGTCAACATGTCAACAGCAGTCAACAGTTTGAGGCTGACACTTGTCTTCCGTAACACTGCGTCCCACGGAAGACCCGGGACAGTGAAATAGTGAAATACATCTAAATCTACATGCATACTGTGCAAATCACTTAAGTGCCTGGCAGAGTGTTCATCAAACCACCTTCACAACAGTTCCCTATTATTCCACTCTGGACAAGCGCGCGGAAAAAACGAACGCCTGTATCTTTCCGTGCGAGCTCTGATTTCCCGTATTTTATTATGATGATCGTTTATTCCTATGTAGGTCGGAGCCAACAAAATATTTTAGAATTCGGAGGAGAAAGCTGTGACTGAAATTTCGTGAGAAGATCCCACCGCAACGAGAAATGCCTTTGCTTTAATGATGTCCACTCCAAATCCTGCATCATGTCCGTGACATTCTCTCCCCTATGACTCGATAATACAAAACGTACTTCTCTTCTCTGAACTTTCTCGATGTACTCCGGTAGCCGTATCTGGTAACGATCCCACATCGCGCAGCAGCACTCTAAAAGCGAACGGACAAGTATCGTGTAGGCAGTCTCTTTAGTAGGTCTGTTGCATCTTCTAAGTATTCTGCAAATAAAACGCAGTCTTTGGTTTGCCTTCCCATCAGCATTTTATACTTGTTTTTTTTTTTTTCAATTTAAGTTGTTCGTAATTTTAATTCCTAGGTATTTAGTTGAATTTACCGCCTTTAAATTTGATTGATTTATCGTGTAACCGAAGTTTAATGGGTTCCTTTTAGCACTCATGTGGTTGACCTTACACTTTTCATTACTTAGGGTCAATTGCCAATTTTAGCACCATACAAATATCTTTTCTAAATCGTTTTGCAGTACTTTTTGGTCTTCTGATGACTTTATTGGAGGATAAACTACAGCATCATCTGCAAACAACTTATGACGGTTGCTCAGATTGTCTTCTGAATCGTTTATACAGATAAGGAACAGCAGAAGGCCTATAACACTACCTTAGGGAACGCTAGGAATCACTTACGTTTTACTCAATGACTTTCCATCAATTATTACGAACTGTGGCCTCTCTGACAGGAAATCACAAATCCAGTCGCATAACTGATACGGTATTCCACAAGCACGCAATGTAATGAAAAGCTGTTTGTGAAGAACAGTGTCCAAAGCTTTCTGGAAATCTATAAATACGGAATCAACTTGCAGTCTCTTGTCCATAGCACTCAACATTTCATCTGAGTGAAGAGCTAGTTGTGTTTCACAAGCACGATGTTTTCTAAATTCGTGTTGACTATGTGTTAATAGACCGTTGTCTTCGAGGTAATTCATAGTATTCCAACACAGTATATGTTCCAAAATCCTGTTGCATATTGACGTTAATGATATGTGCATGTGCTGCTCTTCCTGAATATTGGTGTGACCTGTGCAACTTTCCAGTCTTTGGTACGGATCTTCCGTCGAGTGAGTGGTTGTATATGATTGTTAAATATGGAGCTATTACATCAGCACACTCTGAAAGGAACCTAACTGGTGTAAAGTCTGGACCGGATGACTTGCTTTATTAAGTGATTTAAGTTGATTCCTTACTACGAGGATATCTATTTCTAAGTTAGTCATGTTGGCAGTTGTTCTCGATTCGAATTCTGTAATATTTACTTCGTCTTCTTTGATGAAGGAATTTTGGAAGGCTGTGTTTAATAGCTCTGCCTTAGCAGCAATGTCATCGATAGTGTTTCCATTGCTGTCGCCCAGAGAATGCATTGATTATGTCTTGCCGCTAGCGTACTTTACATACGACACTAATCTCTTTGGATTTTCTGGGAGGCGTCTCGACAAAGTTTTATTGTGGAAAATGTTATATGCATCTCGCATTGAAGTCCGCCCTAAGTGTCGAGCTTCTGTACAAGATTGCCAATCTTGGGGATTTAACATTCGTTTAAATTTGGCATGCTTTCTTCGTTGTTTCTGCAATAGTTTTAGACCTGTATTGTGTACTGTGGGGGATTATCTCCGTCGTTTGTTAATTTATTTGTTATAAATCTCTCAATTGCCATCGATATTATTTCTTTGAATTCAAGCCACATCTGGTTTGCAAATAGATTGTTAATTTCGAAGGAGTGGAAATAATCTCCCAGGAAGACGTCTAGCGAATTTTTATCTGTTTTTTGAATATCTACATTTTTTGTTTCTTTTTGGGGGATTTAGGAGTTACGGTATCCAGTCTCGCTACGACAACCCTGTGTTCACTAACCCCTGCATCCATTTTGACACTCGTTATTAGCCCAGTGCTGAAACTGAAAATGATCATCATATTCGCTCAAATTAATGAAACAGACGGGCAAGTGCCACAGAAGCTGGTGTTTCAAGCTGTATGCATTGCAAGATGTGCCGTGAAACTTCCCCATTAGACGACAACGGTCTCTATGTGGAGTTTTCTGTTCTCTGTCCAGCGGCACCCTACAATTATGAAAATCAACTGCCTGCTCAAACAAGGTATCATTCCCCTCTGAGTTGATCATGGGGATATTGTCACAATAAATACTATCAACTTCCCGTACAAGATTTTCGAGCTCAGTGAGCAATCATCTCGCAAGATTATCTCTAATGTAAGATTCAAATCTGTTGTGACTAGAGTCATACGAGCATGTAACTTGATAGTGGTATGGGAGGCAGAGGGTTCACTTTCAAAATGTGCCACAGGAGCTAGGAGGCACTCAAAGTTGGTGTAAATGAGGAAGGAACATAGCTCCTGGTTGTGGGTATTCTTAAACTTTAAGAACTTCTTAATTCCTGGTAGGCATTTCCACACGTACCAACTCCTGGCTCAATCAGTGAAGTACGTTTCAGGATTCTTGCTCTTGGTAAACGAATTGGGACATCTATGCTAAAAATACGTTGCTCATTTTCTTGTACACATTTGGGAGGAAAGTTGCAGACACATGCTTTCGATCCACACAGTGTTTTCCATCGCCCCCAGAGACTAAAAACAGGTCAACACGTTTGAGGTACTTATTGGCTAATTTGAGAAAGTTGAGGGGTCAAACTACTTTACGCTTGACGTCTTTGTTCTCCACAGTTTGCTCATGGTCGTCTTCTGATTCATCAACTCCTGTGTTGTGTACATGAACTGATTTATCACAGTTCTGCCTTTTGAATTTTGAAATGTCCTGGAGTTTTACAGGAAATGAAATGATGGAATTACTACGTCTTAGACATCTAACGTTGCTTACTGACTTGCACGCTGTGCGTTAGTTGGGTAGCTTCTATTGCTCACCAGACACTAACATTCAAAGCAAAATACATCCCCGTCATCAAGATTATGGACTTAAATGCATGCACGTTTAGTAGAAATATCATTCAGATGAGGTATGTAACTGGACCCCCAATTAGTAGATCAAAGACATGCGAGTATGTGTCGAGATGGAGAACATGATTAAGTGGCTTACTGGTCCCTCCTTCCTACATTTACGAAAAATGTCTCAGTACGATGCTCTTGGTAAAATTTCTTAACTACACAGTGATTGACTACCCCAACATATTACCCCATTAGATCCCCCCACTTTTCCCCAAATTTGAATGGTGCTCTTCCCTTGGGTACCAGCGCCGTTGCCATATTTCGGGTGGTGTGTCAGTTCCCAATACATAACTGCTTTGCACTTAATGGTAAGATATCATGGGTCACTGACATATCCCGGGAGCTCTCTTTCCAGAACTTCTTAACGAGCAACAAGGAAAGTGGCTAGATCTCAGTAGCCCACATTCAAGTTACCAACATGGACAAGTAAGATACTGTCCCCAAATATGCCAGCAGTCAGTCCGGTGTGGCCACAGGACTTACTTGGTTATCCAGAACAATACGGGCAGGGGTACTGCTGCTGCTAGACCGAACAGGATGTTTCGGCAATCTCCGATGGTTATATTCGTGAGTTGAGTCAGAATGTAGAGAGTGTGGCCCTGACCACAGGAAATGGGCTGGAGTCATGATGCTGTGCCATGAACTGGCTTGGGGTGTCAACAGCCTGGCCTGCACTGCAAGTGACGACAGCCTGGCCTGCGGTGCAAATGACGACAGGCCTGGCTGCTACTGCTGTGTTACCAACTGTGGGCACATCATAAGGGGTCGCACGCTAAGCTACTACACAGCCAGCTGCTGGTATATCATGGATGGTGAAACAGTGGGCTGCTGCTTCGGTACATTTTACAGATCATGTTATAATCGTAGTTAGATCATCAGTATTGTATGAGCCAGGAAGAATCTCCATAATTCTGCCGCTTCTTAGGCGAAGTTTCTTGATTGCCTTTGTGATATTTGGAATGCTGTTATAAATTTCTCGACCGATCAGTGCAATAATCTACTTACCCTTGCTTGGATCTATTGGAGGGGAGGGGGGTAATTTGTACTTAAGACGGATTAGTGCCCCTTAAAAGTCAAATTTTGTAACACTTGAAGCTCAACTACTGTGGTGATGTGCATGTTGCTTGTTTTTGTGCATTTGTTAGGAGAAACAGTAGACAGAAATGTTCACAGAGGTGAGAATCAAAGTCTTGGTAGCATCGAAAATAACAGAACATGCAGCTACTGGTGAAGCAGCAGCACAGTTCTTCCAGCGGACGTAAATCCCGATACCATCTTCTGACATACGCAAACCATTACATTCCAGATCCTCTTGCAACGTTTACATTTGCAGTCCCACATTTCCCGCATTTCCAAATCTTCTTCAGCAAAGTATTCTGCACAAAGACAGCAAGAAATCTTGGGATTTTTAGTTTCTTGACGAATTTTAGCAGATCAGTATTGGTAAGTCGTTTTCGGGTAGTATACTTACGGAGCTTTATTAAAAGAAAAAAAAAACAGCCTAAGCCCTTTTTCATATGGTTTTAAATATAGTACTTTAGAGATAGCGATAGTCTCCATCATTCTATCATGCCTTTTAGATTCCTGTGGTTGCTCCTGAGCGTTTTGTGCATTCTTCACTGTTTGGGTATGGTGGCGGCTCCTCTCATCAACGATCCAATTGCCGATAGCCCCGCTAATGCCAGAATTAGTAACGGGATAATTGCACTAGAAGTATTAGGTATTGACAGAACCCTAGGCATTTTAACACATATTCCTCATATAGGCTTCTTCTCCTCCTCCTTCTTCTTCTTCTTCTTCAAGACACTTTTTGTTGATGCCACTGCTGATTGAATACAATCTCTTAAACACCCAGTAAGTTTCTTCTTTTTTACTGTGTGACGAGCTGCGTTCATTATTTGCTTGAAATTTATTCGAGTACAATTTAAGTTTGGTATGCATTGTTTTATCAACTGTGAATGCCGCATTACATTATCCGATGCATGGTCCCATCTTCAAAGTATTTCCTTGGCTTTATTGTACAAAATTCGATCGGCAGCATGATCTTCCAACAAATCTTGATTTGCAGCTCCTGCCAGGCTTTGTCAAGTATATTAATCCTGTTATCACTATGAGCCAGACACTTTCTCAGTTTGTTTTAGGTTTACAGAAATTGTATATGGGAATTTAAAGTTCAGCTGGAAGTTTATCGATAGTACCACCAACACCTCAGCTGATGTGTTTCCTAGCACTATTGGTATGGTGCTGCAGTGTCTGAGGTTTGCAAATCCTGTTATATAGCAAATTTCGAGCAGCCGCTCAACTATTTTGAGATGCTGGAAAGCCAAGCCATTTCACTACAGCTATGTTACTGTGACCACTTATGATGCACTCTCCGAAAAACATGTGCTATTCAGAACTTTTATATAATTTTTCTGTGCAAAAACTTCCTGCAGTTCCTTCATCATTGCTTTCCTATAAAATGTAAGTTCTCAGGTTTATCCCCTGCGCTTTGAATACTGTAAATATCTCCATTGACAAGTTATGCAGGTAGGACATATCTAACGCTGTTTTGTATTTCGAAATATGCACCAAATCACCCACATTAACCTCCTGCTTGCATGTATCTGCCAACTTAACACGATTATTTGCCGTATTTAGAATTCCATTGTCGTATACACTGATAGCCCTCCCCTTAACTGTGTGATGTTTAGTTCAATTATACTCCTAAATTATTTGTGGGGGAATGTCTAGACACGTGCATGTACCACGAAGATTAAATTGCATCCACATAATGGTTTTAATGGCCCTGTGCAGATGTTCCACAATACTCACTTCCATGTGGGATAATGCTGAATTATGGTTTACTCTTTTTCGCTCCATTACTGACTTGAAATACTTATGGTAAAATTTTCCTGAGTGATGGTCTGCAGTTTGTCAGGGTACCAATTCGTACCAGTATGTAGCAGTTGTTCAAAGACCTGCGCAATGTCCCTCCCAGTCTTTGCCTTCACAGGAAGGGCCCAAGCGAATTTGGAATATCTGTCAGTGATGGTTAAAATATCGATCGTGACTGTTCTATCATATCCATAAATTGGCCTGCCATAAATAATCAAAGCCACGTATTCTGACACGTCTGTGTGAGAACATTTTGCAAGCAGGCCTCTGGAGTTAACGGACCACTGTCTCTATTATTCAGTAATCGTTAAAGCTTCGTTCACGTGAGCTGTATACCCTGCTGCGGCTGATTCTGTCAGCATTCATATTCGGTCTATTATTTAGTTACGATGATTGCAATATATACTCCAGTGGTAAAGTGTTTAGTATTTTATGCTGAATGTCAACACATTGGCCTTTGCTATGTTCACCACTTGACACTGGTATAATATTGTTAATAATTTTACTACTGTTTGGGCTTTTAAATTGTCTTTTAGGAGTGTCGTCTCACCTATGTGCGTTAGTCATATGTAATATTTGAGTATACGATCTCTTCTATTTCAGCAAATACTTTTGCAGGTTCGAAATTTTTAGGAATAATAGTTCCACTAAATGAACTGTCAGCTCAGACCTCCTGTGTCCAACGTGGATGGCGTCCTTCGTTAAGCATGTACACTCCTGGAAATGGAAAAAAGAACACATTGACACCGGTGTGTCAGACCCGCCATACTTGCTCCGGACACTGCGAGAGGGCTGTACAAGCAATGATCACACGCACGGCACAGCGGATACACCAGGAACCGCGGTGTTGGCCGTCGAATGGCGCTAGCTGCGCAGCATTTGTGCACCGCCGCCGTCAGTGTCAGCCAGTTTGCGATGGCATACGGAGCTCCATCGCAGTCTTTAACACTGGTAGCATGCCGCGATAGCGTGGACGTGAACCGTATGTGCCGTTGACGGACTTTGAGCGAGGGCATATAGTGGGCATGCGGGAGGCAGGGTGGACGTACCGCCGAATTGCTCAACACGTGGGACGTGAGGTCTCCACAGTACATCGATGTTGTCGCCAGTGGTCGGCGGAAGGTGCACGTGCCCGTCGACCTGGGACCGGACCGCAGCGACGCACGGTTGCACGCCAAGACCGTAGGATCCTACGCAGTAGGGGACCGCACCGCCACTTCCCAGCAAATTAGGGACACTGTTGCTCCTGGGGTATCGGCGAGGACCATTCGCAACCGTCTCCATGAAGCTGGTCTACGGTCCCGCACACCGTTAGGCCGTCTTCCGCTCACGCCCCAACATCGTGCAGCCCGCCTCCAGTGGTGTCGCGACAGGCGTGAATGGAGGGACGAATGGAGACGTGTCGTCTTCAGCGATGAGAGTCGCTTCTGCCTTGGTGCCAATGATGGTCGTATGCGTGTTTGGCGCCGTGCAGGTGTGCGCCACAATCAGGACTGCATACGACCGAGGCATACAGGGCCAACACCCGGCATCACGGTGTGGGCAGCGATCTCCTACATTGCCCGTACACCTCTGGTGATCGTCGAGGGGACACTGAATAGTGCACGGTACATCCAAATCGTCATCGAACCCATCGTTCTACCATTCCTAGACCGGCAAGGGAACTTGCTGTTCCAACAGGACAATGCACGTCCGCATGTATCCCGTGCCACCCAACGTGCTCTAGAAGGTGTAAGTCAACTACCCTGGCCAGCAAGATCTCCGGATCTGTCCCCCATTGAGCATGTTTGGGACTGGCTGAAGCGTCGTCTCACGCGTTCTGCACGTCCAGCACGAACGCTGGTCCAACTGAGGCGCCAGGTGGAAATGGCATGGCAAGCCGTTCCACAGGACTACATCCAGCATCTCTACGATCGTCTCCATGGGAGAATAGCAGCCTGCATTGCTGCGAAAGGTGGATATACACTGTACTAGTGCCGACATTGTGCATGCTCTGTTGTCTGTGTCTATGTGCCTGTGGTTCTGTCAGTGTGATCATGTGATGTATCTGACCCCAGGAATGTGTCAATAAAGTTTCCCCTTCCTGGGACAATGAATTCACGGTGTTCTTATTTCAATTTCCAGGAGTGTATGTCATCAAAAAGCAATGAACCATTCTTCTTCTTCCTTTGACTTCGAGCATGATCATGGCAGAACTAGTCGGTTACCAAAAGACTCTAGTGAAGGGGATGTTTTGTCCATTCTATCATGACGATGACTGAGCGTTACATTGGCATACAGAATATATTATAGAGAATACATGCATGTAGCTTCAATTTCTTTTATTTATGAACACATATATATTGCAGGGGAGTATATGAACAGAATAAAGTACGATTGCAGTTCTATGCCAAAATCTGGCACACTTGGCTCTCGCGTTTCTACCTCCATTCTGGTACCACATGAATCATACAGCTGAGCGACGGTTTCTCTCAATGGACGCAAAATTAGGCGAACAGACTCTAAAGCTGTACTCCACAGTGTCTCTTAGAATAATTGAATGTATGTTTGCCCCCTTTTCGACCTTTTTCGCATACTTCATGGAATAAATTGTGTATATTAGATTCTTAAACATCTCTCTGCTGTTGCATATTTTAATTCTTTCTGGGAAGTCCTCTGTTGAGACTGTATGATCTTCCAATGTTGCTTACGGCGAATGATCATTGCGATGGAATAATACGGAAATATGAAATGACTTATCACAAAGCCGATACGTTCATTTGAGGATAATATTACTGTATGATCACCAAAACATGGATTTGCTAATACAACCACCAGATAGAACTCTCAGTCAGGTACCATACCGTCATTGACACGTTTACAGCCTGTGTTCTTTAAACTGTAGCTAACAACATAATTATCACGTCATGTGGCTTCTTCATCTCACCTGCTGCTGCTGCTGCTGCTGCCACGCACCTTGACATCTTAGCCCTTTGCCGGTTATTTCACAGCTGTGTGAACTATTCATTGATCGCTATTTATATGCATTATTTGCAGCAGTGTACGCAACATTTAAAAAACAAAAAAATCAGAGTATAAAAGACTAATTCACTGGCCTCTAATGCCAGTTCATAGTCAGAATGAACAAGGCAATGATTATTTGTGGGGCGACTGTGCTTGTCGTTAACTTAACTTGAGGGGAGTGAGCGTATATAGTGAGTGAGGTCTGTTGATGCACCGACCGTTATCTCGCTATTTAACCTGCACAATTATCGTGTATTCAAGAAAACGATCTGAGCTAGACATTCTGAATATTCCAGAATATGTTATGATAGTTCAGTTGGAGGACTATGGCATTCATGATGATGAAGAGCGACTTACTACTTCCTATTCCTTGTTGGAGTGGCTAAAATCACGAAATATTTGTAAAATGCTTTTGGATATTTATAGAAAACTTACCAACGTATTCTACCACTTTAAATGCTGTGGACTATTACCTGTTCTGTACGCAACTTATACCTCAGATTTAAGTTACTGCCTTCAAGTATTTAAAAATGACGTGCTTCTTTCTATGCTACGAACATTATGAAAAATGCCAGATTGATGGACCTCCTTCCATTAAACTGCACTGTGTTGGCTGTAAAATATAAAATAAAGGATGATTTTTCCCGCCCTATGTATTTGTTTTTCAAAAAAATGTGTGTAGACACGATGGTTTAGAAAGAATGTGAGACTCTACTGACTGAGCCACAACTATTATTTTTCTGAGACATTCTTAAGCCTCGCTCCATCCATCCATTACTGAGATATAAACTGGTGTGGGCAGGCTTCAAGCGGTAAGGTTATCGGATCCTGATAAGCCGCTGGCCTCAACAAGCGCTGTAAGCCAGACAGTCGTTCGCACCTTTTTGGCATCATCGGAGGCAGCGCAAGCGGCGATGTTGGAAGCAGGGACGGGGGCGGTGGCGGCAGTGGCAGGAGCCGGGGATGGCTGCAGCGGTGGCAGCACGAGCACTCTGACTCCCAATAAGAAGCTATACATATTGTTTTTATTTGATAGCTTGATAGGAAAATCGTGGAGGTCTATTTCTGAAACAGTTCTTGAGGAAATACCCTATGCTTTTACAGGTGAAATGACACAGGTTCAGAGACTTTACTGGTCTTTATACAGATATGATTTTATGCACACAGACTGAAGCGGTGAGTGAAAATTTGTACCAAGGCCAGGGATTGAACCCAGGCCTCCTGATTACGAGAATGTGTGTTAGCCACTAAGCCAGCTTTGTACAGCGGTTCACACAACTGCATGGTCCGCCTGCTTAGCTGGGTGGTAACGTGCTTGCCTCCCACGCACTGGGCCCGGCTTCGGTCCCCGTCCGGGTTGGAGATTTTCTACGTTCCTGGACTGGCTGTTGTGTTGTCCTCCTCATCATTTCATCCTCATCTTTGGCCGCAAGTCACCCAATGTGGCGTCGCCTAAAATAAAATGATGGCCGAACCCGACTGGGACCTCCCGGCTAACAATGCTATATGATCATTTCATTTCACATCCCTGGCACGCCTCCCTCCTCGACCCAGATTCTCACCTCCGCCCTAGTCTACCTCGTCTGTAAGGGAGAATTTGAAGTAGACTGGGGCGGCAGTGAGAATTTGGATCAAGGACGGAGGCATGCTAGGGTAATCCTTGCAGATGTGCGAATCGCTGCACCGAGTTAGCTTGCCTAGTAAGCAGGAGACGTGGGTAAAATTCTCGGCCTTGGTACAAATTTTCACTCGCCACTTCAATCTATGTACATAAAGAACACTATGTTTCATTGACGGTTTTTTATAAAAAAAAAATGTTGCATTGTGGTCACTCACAATTTAGAAAAAAGCTGGTATCAGTAGGCCTTAAACTCGGCCTGTATGGCATTCAGGCCAATGACTGGCATTGCCCACATAGGAATTCACTATGTGAATTCGCCCTCTACACTCTTTACAGATTCTACAATTGCACACTTTGGCACAGGGGGGTATGCAGGAATTTATACATTGTTCTACGTGGCTCACTGTAACATTATTTTTGGTCAGAGGGTCTACAAACACCCAGTAACCAGCTCTTACATAGGACTGCCAATGGCACAATCTTTCTGTGACGATCGACAATGCAAAGTGCATATCATCTAACTTAGCAACACTTAAAATATTTAAGTTCATGCTTGTGTATCATAAAGTTAAATCTAACATGACCTCGCCGTACATGTCAACTTTGCGACTTTATGCACAAACGTATAAACGTCAGTTGGTATATAGGATGGATCATACTCGTGCCTCATCTTACTATTTGATAAATATTTCCACTCGTACCATGAATATTGAACTCTATCGCCATTGTGTTGCTAATTTTCAACTGCAATGACCACAGCAAAGACATTGTCCAGTGACAGATCCACATTTACTCATTTCAACCCACATGCAGTAACGTTATAAATGCAGTGGAGAACGGTAGTACTCTTGATAGGGGACTAGCCTGCGGTACTATGAATTGTGGTAGCTATTGCTGCAGCTGCTGTGGCGATGGTACAGTAGCTGAATGACAGAAGCTGCTGCGGTGGTACAGTATAGTTGAACGCTATCAGGTCCAATAAATCAGGAAGACCAACTGAGGGCGGCTGCTGCTGTGGTGTGCGACCAGTAGTATGTGTGTGTCCTCATACGACAGTTACGCAACCATCAGTTCAGAGTCACACTGTGCTGCTGGAGCAGTAACAAAGCGTAAATATTATTGATATATTTATATATATTTGTTAATCAAAATATCAATAATTATCTAACATTCTGCATGGCTTCTGTTTGTTCTAAGTCGTGTCTCCCTACCACTTTCGCGCAACGACGCTCTGAGCGTGTTTTTTTAGGGAATTGACTAGTTTGAACATGGGACCTGTTGCTGGTAAGGAGACACGTAGAGTTCAGAAGAGTTCAGTTAGACTAGCGATGATATAACCAAATACTTAATGATTTCAGCGTCAGCTCCACTGCACTCCCTGTAAAAGAATCTTAATGCTAATTAAATTTAGTGGAAAGGGTTCAAGGCTTTCCTATTTTTAGTTAGCTGGTAAAATAACGTCGAAAAAGCAGTTAAGTTTACAATTGGAAATTTTATTCTTCTCACAAAACATTGTTTATACATTGCACTATTGATAAAAGTAAATGTTTTAATACAGGATGATAAAAACCAACTGCGTTCAACAATTCAACAAAAATGTGAATGAATATTCCCTGAATGGGTTTCCAAGTTCTACAATGGATCGAAGGATGACCTATGCCATATCACATCTATAATCTAGGTTTAAATTAAGTTTCACAAAAGAGAAAACTATCAAAATGCTCTACAGTGACCCTCAATTATCTTTAATTACTTATCTAACTTGTCGTAAATTACAGTGGCTGATGTGGTTTCTCAATAACTGTTGTTGTTGTGGTCTTCAGTCCTGAAACTGGTTTGATGCAGCTCTCCATGCTACTCTATCCTGTGCAAGCTTCTTCATCTCCCAGTACCTACTGAAACCTACATACTTCTGAATCTGCTTAGTGTAGTCATCTCTTGGTCTCCCTCTAAGATTTTTACCCTCCACGCTGCCCTCCAATACTAAATTGGTGATCCCTTGATGCCTCAGAACATGTCCTACCAACCGATCCCTTCTTCTGGTCAAGTTGTGCCACAAACTTCTCTTCTCCCCAATCCGATTCAATACTTCCTCAAGAGTTATGTGATCTACCCATCTAATCTTCAGCATTCTTCTGTAGCACCACATTTCGAAAGTTTCTATTCTCTTCTTGTCCAAACTATTTATAGTCCATGATTCACTTCCATACATGGCTACACTCCATACAAATACTTTCAGAAATGACTTCCTGACACTTAAATCTATACTCGATGTTAACAAACTTCTCTTCTTCAGAAACGCTTTCCTTGCCATTGCCAGTCTACATTGTATATCCTCTCTGCTTCGACCATCATCTGTTATTTTGCTCCCCAAATAGCAAAACTCCTTTACTACTTTAAGTGTCTCACTTCCTAATCTAATACCCTCAGCATCACCCGACATAATTCGACTACATTCCATTATCCTCGTTTTGCTTTTGTTGATGTTCATCTTATATACTCCTCTCAAGACACTGTCCATTCCATTCAGCTGCTCTTCCAAGTCCTTTGCTGTCTCTGACAGAATTACGATGTCATCGGCGAACCTCAAAGTTTTTATTTCTTCTCCATGGACTTTAATACCTACTCCGAATTTTTCTTTTGTTTCCTTCACTGCTTGCTCAATATACAGATTGAATAACATCGGGGATAGACTATAGCCCTGTCTCACTCCCTTCCCAATAACTGCTTCCCTTTCATGTCCCTCGAATCTTTTAACTGCCATCTGGTTTCTGTACAAATTGTAAATAGCCTTTCGCTCCTTGTATTTTACCCCTGACACCTTCAGAATTTGAAAGAGACTATTCCAGTCAACATTGTCAAAAGCTTTCTCTAAGTCTAGAAAATGCTAGAAACGTAGGTTTGCCCTTCCTTAATCTAGCTTCTAAGATAAGTCGTAGGGTCAGTATTGCCTCACGTGTTCCAACATTTCTACGGAATCCAAACTGATCTTCCCCGAGGTCGGCTTCTACTAGTTTTTCCATTCGTCTGTAAAGAACTCGCGTTAGTATTTTGCAGCTGTGACTTATTAAACTGATAGTTCGGTACTTTTCACATCTGTCAACACCTGCTTTCTTTGGGATTGGAATTATTATATTCTTCTTGAAGTCTGAGGGTATTTCGCCTGTCTCATACATCTTGCTCACCAGATGGTAGAGTTTTGTCAGGACTGGCACTCCCAAGGCCGTTAGTAGTTCCTATGGAATGTTGTCTACTCCAGGGGCCTTGTTTCGACTCAGGTCTTTCAGTGCTCTGTCAAACTCTTCACGACGTATCGTATCTCCCATTTCATCTTTATCTACATCCTCTTCCATTTCCATAATATTGTCCTCAAGTACATCGCCCTTGTATAGACCCTCTATATACTCCTTCCACCTTTCTGCTTTCCCTTCTTTGCTTAGAACTGGGTTTCCATCTGAGGTCTTAATATTCATACAAGTGGTTCTCTTATCTCCAAAGGTCTCTCTAATTTTCCTGTAGGCAGTATCTATATTACCCCTAGTGAGATAAGCCTCTACATCCTTACATTTGTCCTCTAGCCATCCCTGCTTAGCCATTTTGCACTTCCTGTCGATCTCATTTTTGAGACGTTTGTATTCCTTTTTGCCTGCTTCATTTACTGCATTTTTATATTTTCTCCTTTCATCAATTAAATTCAATATTTCTTCTGTTACCGAAGGATTTCTACTAGCCCTCGTCTTTTTACCTACTTGATCCTCTGCTGCCTTCACTACTTTATCCCTCAAAGCTACCCATTCTTATTCTATTGTATTTCTTTCCCCCATTCCTGTCAATTGCTCCCTTATGCTCTCCTTGAAACTCCGTACAACCTCTGTTTCTTTTAGTTTATCCAGGTCCCATCTCCTTAAATTCCCACCTTTTTGCAGTTTCTTCAGTTTTAACCTACAGGTCATAACCAACAGATTGTGGTCAGAGTCCACATCTGCCCCTGGAAATGTCTTACAATCTAAAACCTGGTTCCTAAATCTGTGTCGTACCATTATATAATCTATCTGAAACCTGTCAGTATCTCCAGTCTTCTTCCATGTATACAGCCTTCTTTTATGATTCTTGAACCAAGTGTTACCTATGATTAAGTTGTGCTCTGTGCAAAATTCTGTCAGGCGGCTTCCTCTTTCATTTCTTTGCCCCAGTCCATATTCACCTACTACGTTTCCTCCTCTCCCTTTTCCTACTACCGAATTCCAGTCACCCATGACTATTAAATTTTCGTCACCCTTCACTATCTGAATAATTTCTTTTATTTGATCATACATTTCTTCAATTTCTTCGTCATCTGCAGAGCTAGTTGGCATATAAACTTGTACTACTGTAGTAGGTGTGGGCTTCGTATCTATCTTGGCCACAATAATGCGTTCACTACGTTGTTTGTAGTAGCTTACCCGAATTCCTATTTTCCTATTCATTATTAAACCTACTCCTGCATTACCCCTATTTGATTTTGTGTTTATAACTCTGTAGTCACCTGACCAGAAGTCTTGTTCCTCCTGCCACCGAACTTCACTAATTCCCACTATATCTAACTTTAACCTATCCATTTCCCTTTTTAAATTTTCTAACCTACCTGCCCGATTAAGGGATCTGACATTCCACGCTCCGACCCGTAGAACGCCAGTTTTCTTTCTCTTGATAACGACATGCTCTTGAGTAGTCCCGCCCGGAGATCCGACTGGGGGACTATTCCTCCGGAATATTTTACCCAAGAGGATGCCATCATATAACAGAAAAATCATCGCGTTTCAGATTTTAACTTACATAGCAAACGTGAATACCATGAGCTTCAATTGACGATCGACACTAGTATTATGTAAAAAGAGGATGTAACAGATGAGACTTCTGCAGTTTTGAGTGAAGCCTTATGCGCTCAAAAATGCGGCATCGCGTGCGTTCATTACCTTGTCGGTGTTCGTCAGGGGGCGGCGGCCGGCGCAGCTCCATGCATCTCACCGTCTCGGAAGCAACTCTTTCCTAACTTCTCCTTACTGCTTTCAATGAGTCTTTTCAGGAATTTCCCTTCTGAATTCGAACTTTCTGTAGGATAAGCTTCGACTGCTACTTCTCTCTCTTTTATTTCCTCTTCTCTATTTCTTCCTTCATTTACGCTTTTATCAACATCCTTTACTTTTTCCTCAGCCTCGTCTATCTTCTCCTTCTTCGTCTCTACTTCCACATAATCGCATCTAAATGCTCTAATTATCGCTTCATAACTTCCTTCATTATATACGTTGGGTTGTGTGCCCACTAGTAACTTATTTTCAACTTCTGTCGACTGCGCATTATCCTCATTGAATTCGCTTTCCCTGGTTTCCATCTCAAATAGCTCTGCAATACTCATTACTTCGTCCTTTCTTACTACATTCGTTGTGCATGCCTCTGGTAATTCATCTTCCTCGTCAGTATTCTCCCAATTAATTTTGTCCCAACACGATATTGTTATTTTCCTGTCTTCGTTTTCATCTGGTCACTGCGGATTTGTTTCTTCCTTCTTCTCTTCTCGTGATAAGGTATTTACTTCTCTGTTCAAGATGCTGCAGTTGTCCTTGGTCGGTGCGTCATTCCCTTTGGCATGGGCGCTTAGCTGTCAATTCGAACGGTTTTCGGGGTTTGGTGGTCTTACCTCCACCTCTTCTATCTGTATTCTCTTTTCTTGTTCCGCTTGTTGATATTGGTTTCTTTGTTGATAATTTGTCGGTCTATTGGCGCTCCATTACCCGTTCCGGTTGTAATTGTTCCCTCTGTAATAGTTGTTGCCGTTCCTGGGTGAATTATAGTTATTGCCATTTACTCTTCTAAATCCATAACCATTTCTTTGTTGAAATCTGTTGTCGTTCACGTGGTTCGTAATTATTATTTCTTCGTACTGTCTCTTGTGGATTCCACTGCTTTTTGCTTTCGTTTTCACGTGCGCTTGGTCTTCGTCTTCGTCTTTCTCTTGCGTCATCTTCCCAAAATATAAACTCTAGTTCCCTTAGAATTCCTTTAAATGCTTCGCGACCTACTAATGACTGCTGTTATTTCAATGGTAACTTCATCGCGCATAATTTAATCAACTCTCCGTCACTGCATGGTACATCTGAGCATTGATTTGTCTTTGCCATTACTTCGAAAAATTGCACGGGACTCTTCTCTCCTGAATTTTCAAAATATGGGTTCTGTAACAATTCGTACTTCACTCTGTTCTGTGCTTCGCTGAAGAGCCAAAGAAAATGGTAAACCTGCCTAATATCGTGTAGGAGCCCCACGAGTACGCAGAAGTGCCGATGCCCGACGTGGCATGGACTCGAATAACGTCTGAAGTAATGCTGGAGGGAACTGACACCATGAATCCTGCAGCGCTGTCCATAAATCCGTAAGAGTATGAATGGGGTGGAGATCCTTTCTGAATAGAACGCTATAAGTCATCCCAGATATGCTCAATAATATTCATGTCTGGGGAGTTTGGTGGCCGTAGGAAGTGCTTAAATTTAGAAGAGTGTTTCTGGAGCCACTCTGTAGCAATTGTGGACGTGTGGGGTATCGAATCATCCCATGCCGGTGCTGACGGGCCCAGGCGAGGAGTAAAACTGTGAGCCGTGCAGTCGTGAAGGGTAAACGAGTGGGCTTTCTGCTCCGCAAGCCCATATCGATGACGATTCGTTGAATGGTTCGCACACTGACACGTGTTGATGGCCCAGCATTGAAATCTGCAGCAATTGATGCAAGGGTTGCACTTCTGTTACACTGAACAATTCTCTTCAGTCGTCGTTGGTCCCGTTCTTGCAGGATATTTTTCCGGCCGCAGCGATGACGGAGATTTGATGTTTTACCAGATTCTTGATATTCACGGTACACTCGTGAAATGGTCGTACGGGAAAACCGTATCATTGCTACCTTTGAGATGCTGTGTCCAGTCGCTGGTGCACCGACTATAACACCACGTTTAAACTCATTTATATCTTGATAAGCTGCCATTGTAGCAGCAGTAACCAACCTAACAACTGCGCCAGACACTTGTCTTACATAGGCGTTGCCGACCAATGCGCCAAACGTTGCCTGTTTACATATCTCTGTATTTGAATACACATGCTTATATCTGTTTCTTTGGCGCTTCAATGTATATTCTTGTTTAGTAAGTTCATTGTTACTTGAATCTTGGATGTGTGGTGTAACGGATCTGTGTGGGACATCCTGTATAATAAAGGGAGGGGAGGGCAGATCCCGTATCCTGTTGGTCTAGCCTTCTTACTGATCAAGGAGAGATAGGAGAACTGGGGAAGTGGGGTTACCCTGGGTGACTTTGTTCAATTCCAAGTAGTTCCCTGGGAGGAGGGAAGTATATGGTGGGCTTGAATATAAGTCAGCCGAATGGGTAACCCGACATCAGATGTGTAACCTCATACCCCCTTATCTTATCAGTGACCTAGAGATAATATTGCTATTTGTGCTTCAACCCATTCTGTTATACTACTCCAGTAACACTACAGTTAGGACCCTACATACCAATTCCTCTTCACTTTCTACGTAAATTTCGTACACCAATGACTTGACATGACGTCATAGGAAAAAAATGCATCATGAACTCATCAGGTTTTATTAAAGTAGCAACACGATTGTTGCTGGATGTGTTCCACATGCGTTGTTCATACAAAACACTGTACCACCTGGAATACTCATCTCCTACCCTTTGTTCCTTTTCTGAATATACTCAGTTTAGCAACCACTACCGCCTCTAGAATTTAAACCCCTTAACTTCTGGAACACCCCATGTAGGCAAGATTTACATTCATCACAAAGAAATTAACTTCGTATACACTAACGCGCCAAAGAAACTGGTATAGCCATGTGTATTCAAATACAGAGATGTGTAAAGAGGCAGAATATGGCGCTTCATTCGGCAGCGACTATAGAAGACAACAAGTGTTTGGCGCTGTTGCTAGATCGGTTACTGCTGCTACAATGGCAGGTTATAAAGATTTAAGTGAGTTGAACGTGGTGTTATAGTCGCGTACGAGCGATGGGACACAGGACCTCCGAGGCAGCGATGCAGTGAGGATTTTCCCGTACGACCATTACACGAGTGTACCGTGAATATCAAGAATCCGGTAAAACATCAAATCTCCGACATCTCTGCGGCCGGAGAAAGTTCCTGCAAGAACGGGACCAACGACGACTGAAGACAATCGTTCAACGTAACAAGTGTTCAATCTTCCCACTAACTGCTGCAAATTTCAATGCTGGGCCATCAACAAGGGTCAGCGTGCTAACCATTCAACGAAACATCATCGATATGGGCTTTTGGAGTCGAAGGGCCACTCGCGTACCCTTGATGACTGCATGACTCAAAACTTTACGCTTCTCCTGGAGCCATCAACACCGACATTGGACTGTTGATGACTGAAACATGTTGCCTGTTTGGACGAGTCTCGTTTCACATTGTATCTAGCGGATGGACGTGTACGGGTATGGAGACAACCTAATGAATCCACGGACCCTGCATGTCAGCAGGGGACTGTTGAAGCTGGTGGAGGCTCTATAATGGTGTGGGGTGTGTGCAGTTGGAGTGATATGGGACTCCTGATACGACTAGATACGACTCTCACGGGTGACACGTATGTAAGCATCTAGTCTGATCACCTGCATCTATTCGCGTCCACTGTACATTCCGACGGACTTGGCCCATTCCATCAGGACAATGCGACACCCCAGAAGTGCTACTGAGTGGCTGATTTTAAACACTATCGCTGGCCACTAAACTCCCCAGACATGAACATTATTGAACATATCTGGGATTCCTTGCAACGTGCTGTTCAGAAGAGATCTCCACCCCCCCGTTCTTATACGGATTTATGGACAGCCCTGCAGGATTTATGGTGTCAGTTCCCTCTAGCACTACTTCAGACATTAGCCGTGTCCATGCCATGTCTTGTATCGGCGTTTCTGCTTGCTCTCGAGGGCCGTACTCGATATTAGGCAGGTGTACCAGTTTCTTTGGCTCTTCGGTGTAAAATAAGAGTTGTTTAAGAAATAAGAATGTGATGTCTACTGTGTTTATTTGAGATGTAATACGAAGCTTCAACAAATAAACAACCATGCAATAAACACCAGGAGAAGGAATTCCCAAGACCAAAATAGGATATGGTTCATCCTTATTGACAAGTGGAAAGAAGGAAGATTAGGCTAGCGCCTAGCGTCCCATCGACAGTGAAGTCATTATAGATGGAACACAAGCTCAGAATGGGCAAGGAAAACAAACGTGTCCTTTGCAAAGGAACCATCTCGGCACTTGTCCTCAACAATTTAGGGAAGCCACGGGAAACCTAAATTCGGTTGAACCGCTGTTCTGCCAGATGGTCCTCTTGTGGCAGACCACTGTCTTAACCACATCGCTCTGTAAATCTGTGAATCATTTCTACCTGGTTACTGCTTTTTACGTTAATTCATCATGTGCTATATACCGCTACGTTCCTCAACATTTCTATATGTATATGGTACAGCAGTGTAACTTATTTCATAACACAAATTCATTATCGTATTTGGAAGACTGTTGCCAAAATTGAGCGCCAGGCGATCGCAGAGGTGCCGACACACTCGGTGCAAACTTATTTTTCAATTATAAATTAGAGGGCGCAGCAGTCAGTCGTTCTGTTTTTTTTTTTTTTTAATTACGAAAATCCAGATTTCGGCTAGTGCCTAGCCATTATCAATGCACTATTTTCTAATCTCGGCGCATGTTAGTTCCCTGTTGTTCGGGCGTCAGTCACAGTTTTTTAATACTAAAGAACTGTGACTGACGCCGGAACAACAGGGAACTAACATGGACCGAGATTAGAGAATATTGCATTGATAATGACTAGGCACTTGCCGAATCTGGATTTTTCGTAATGAAACCTGCCAAAAAAAAGGACGACTGATTGCTGCGCTATCTGATTTATAAATCAAATAACAGTCGCTGAGTGCACCCACTTTCCGAATGGAAAGTAACCTCATTTGTTCATTTTCTTCGGCTTTTTCGTTGTGAGGTAAAAAAAACGAAAAATAAAGAGAAAAGTGATGCGTTGGGTAAAAACTGATTAATAAAATGGGAAACATATTCTCCCATTAACTTACTCTGTAAGGGCGGAAAACTGATATAATAATTTCAGTATCAAGAGAGAAATATGTTTAATCCTCCCATTTCTTGCAAAACCTTCGACTAAACATCAGGACGTTATCATTAGAGAAGCTGCAAGACCAAACGAGAGGCTGATAGCAAAATTGCGATTATACTATGGAATACTTGAAGTACTCATCTATACACAACTGTGTTCACTTGGGTCCTTCAAATCTCCCTGCCACAGACTGACAAATACTTTTTATTCTTTTTTTCCTTTTGCCTTCTCTAGCTGATTTTGGGGCGATTTTTCTTTTCAATAATGAATATTTGCCTGAGATAGGGTTAGCTGCTTTGTGTTTTACTGGAAATACAATTTATGTGACATCTTCTTTATCTTCCCATGCAGGGCTTTTGATTAAATGCACTAGGAACAAGGCTAGTTTAATATACTCGAAACTTTTCCACCAATTTATAATAGATTTGGTTCATGTCCCTCGACATTGTTCAAAAATGGTTCAAATGGCTCTGAGCACAATGGGACTTAACATCTGAGGTCATCAGTCCCCTAGAACTTAGAACTACTTAAACCTAACTAGCCTAAGGACATCACACACATCCATGCCCGAGGCAGGATTAGAACCTGCGACCGTAGCGGTCGCGCGGTTCCAGACTGAAGTGCCTAGAACCGCTCGGCCACGCCTGCCGGCTGCTCGACATACTTCGCTAAGAATATCGACACAACATCAACGTTTATTTGAATAACTCAGCACGTTGTCCATGCACACGCTCAAGCACACGCATTTTGGAACGCTTACAAAAGCTTACAGCATTGAAAACCGATGAAGCTTCAGACAGCTCGAACAGTCTCAATGCTTGCACAACTTACTGAATCATGGATGCTTGTCGAGCTTGCATTTACGTGTGTGCTCACATCAGCCTGAAGTTCCTTCCTCGTCACTCAGCGGAACTTAAGGTACCTACTGACACACACACACAAACTCCAATTTATCGCCGACTGACCGACCGACCGACCGACCTACCAATTTCGTGGCAGCCTAACACACGTCTCGACCGACTGCGTGTTTATGCTCTATGAGATCTCGCTTGCTTATACACTGAAACAAAAATGGGGGTTTGCCTTGGCTATTTTAGACGTAACAATGCCAAAAAACTCGAGAGAAAGCTGTGGACAAAGAAGTGGCTAATGCAAGGAAAGATATTCACCAAGGTTCTGCTACTTAATCAGCTGGCGGCTGGATTCCGGTGATTTTCGTAATTATCTAAGACCGGATGAATCATGCATTTCATAGGTGCTAAACATCATAAAACTATCCTTAAAGAAAGAGAGTACAGTCATGAGAGAGGCTGTAAATGCGAGAAGTGTCTGTTAGCTACTTTATGGTTTCTAGTCACTGTCAGAAGTTAAGAGAACTTCAAATTCAGTGCTATTATATCCCCACAATTATTAACTAAACTGACTACTGAAATCTGCAACGTGGTTTATAGTTGGGTGAAGAAATACATCATGCTGAAGCAAAATAAATGAAACAAAAGACGTTCATGTACACGTTATTAACTGATTTATGTATAGAGCATAAAAGATTCCTCTAATGTTTAAGAAACTCTTTTAAAATTCGTACAATAATGACTACACATAGTGGTGACACACAACATCTAATAAATGCAACAACAGATACATAGGAAATGAAACAGTTAGTAACTATTGGACGTGCAAACGGAACTTGCATATAGGCTGAACTTTTTTAACGCTTATAACAATGAAGCAAGTATATTTTACGAATTAACTTCCACTGAATGTCAGTAGGTCGGTTCTGAGATTTCATTTGCAATAAGTACTGGAAATACAGAAAAGTACGTGAGGTCACCAGATTTTTATTCACTCTAGCGTCATACAAAACCATTATGAACTCGTCATAAAAATGAAAAATTTGCTTCATGTCTTGCACATAAGCCGGCCGCAGTGGCCAAGCGGTGCTAGGCGCTTCAGTCCGGAAATGCGAGACTGCTACGGTCGCAGGTTTGAAACCTGCTTCGGGCATGGATGTGTGTGATGTCCTTAGGTAAGTTAGGTTTAAGTAGTTCTAATTTCTAGGGGAATGATGACCTCTGATGTTAAGTCCCATAGTGCTCAGAGCCCTTTGAACCATTTGAATCTTGCAAAAAAATAAAAAAAATAAAAAAAAGTTCAAATGTGCGTGAAATCTTATGGGACTTAACTGCTAAGGTCATCAGTCCCTAAGCTTACACACTACTTTACCTATATTATCCTAAGGACAAACACACACACCCATGCCCGAGGGAGGACTCGAACCTTCGCCGGGACCAGCCGCACAGTCTATGACTGCAGCGCCATAGATAGCTCGGCTAATCCCGCGCGGCTGAATCTTGCATATATATTGCTATACTCTTCGCACGACGTGTCCCACAAACATCTGCACTCTTCAAATTTCTCCAGAAACTCTGTCCTTCAAGTTTCGTCCGGCTCGCACCTTATCTCTATGTATGAAATGCAATGTCCCGTCTGGCTGACTCATCATCGCTCAACCAAAACCGCCAAGGATAGAACTTGAAATTTGGAAAGGGTGTTGATCTTATGTTACAAGAGTCATATAAGAAGAGATCTGTCGAAATTACAGGGTGAAATAGGAAATAAGAGGTCACTGTTAAGGCAATTTTGAAGTTAGACCTACAAAAACTGGTATTTCAATTCTCGATCAGAAATAAAGAATTACGTGTTTCAGCACTTTTGGAAATTTAATCCCCCCGGGAGGGGGGGGGGGATAGTGAGTGAAATTTTTAAAAATATAAATCATTATCAAAGAACTACTGAAGCATTTTTAAAACTACATCAATGAAAATTGGTATTTGAATTCTCTGTTAGAGATAAAAGAAATATATGTTTCAATGTTTTTTGGAAATTCACCACCCTGCGGGAGTTAAATAGTGGATGAAAAGTTGAATGAAATTCTTCACGTAAATGATGACAGCCAAAACAGTTGCAGGACGATCTTAAAATCTTGAATGAAATTATTTCTTTATGAAAGAATTAAAAAGCTCAACCTACGAAAATTTATACTTGGCTTCTCTGTTAGAAATAAAAAAATATGTGTTTCGCTGCTTTTGGAAACTCAACCCCTAAGAGGTGAAATTGGGGGTGAAAATCTCATCAGTGACAAAAGAAGAACTTTCGTCGGGAGGGTGGCACGACAGCGCTACACACAGCACCATTTGTTGGGTGGAGTGGCTGAGGTAGGCCGTCCTGTGGTGCTGCCTGCCTGATATTCCAACAACGTATATTTGTCAGTCAGTCGGTCGGTCAAATCACCAACATTCACCCAATTTGTCGGTCGGTCAATGCGTGTATAGGGCACTTGAGCGTTTCCGGAGAACGGGGGCGCTCCAATACCAGCGATGATATTTCCAGTCTCATGTCTATAACACCAGGTAGAGTAGTCAGAAAACAACGGCATTGAATGAGCACAACATGCGTGGCTTAAGGTGTAAATGCTGGACCTTTTGTCAGCAACATGGTCTGTTGTCATCTGGGATAACCGGCTTAGTAAGTATCATATGGTGCCATACTCTTGCTTAATGCTTGACACAGGGAACATACGTTTATGAAGACTGCAGGGTCTCTCTTACCAATAAAGGATTAACTTCGTTCACAGTCTACTACACAAATTTCTCGTCCATGGGAATCAGCAGACGTAAATTTCGTTGTAGGCAGAGCCCAAATAGAAAACTGCAGTGTAGCACCACGGTTTATATTGTGTGCTACTGTACCTGCTGCTGCGGATATTGTGACAACATTCACGAAACACTTTGTCATACTAGTTAGCCGCTGAAGAATTAATTTTTTTTCGTTCGATTCGGTAGCTTGTGAAGGGCGCCAGTATTAAATAGCTATTAAGAAGGGTGGAGACAAAATTAAAAGCCCTAGTTCTCAAATCTCATATTGTTTTGCATCCAATGCACGAGACAGTGATTATTTTAGTTAGTGGATGTATATAATTTCTTCCCCTACTTACATGCGGTCGCGTATTTGGATGAAAATTCGTAAAGCCTTCATTATTAAATAGAAAATAATACCTATATTGACTTTTGGTTCAATACATTGAACATTCTGAGAAAGCCGGCCTAATTTTGTCTGTCCTAATGACTGAAACTACTTTGCGAACCGGTCTACTGCACCAGTGGTGAAAGCATCCCGCAACGGATTTGCCAGCTCAGTCTGTTTCACTTCACGATATTAATGAAACTTATTTTTTTGTATAAAATAGTAAAGTCGGTCATTCCAGTGCTACAGTTACTCATTTCACGTACAACAATTTTAAACTAATATCTTTCATTTGCAACTCTTGCTGCTGTAAAGCGTTATTCATACTTTTACAGCACGCTCAGTCTGAACGCTTGTGAAATTAAGTTAATGTTACTAAATTTGCAGTTCAGGCGTGTTTCATACAAATTTGATACTTAATGAAAAATATTGGCTAACGACATAAACATCCAAGTACTGCCAATGTTAATCATTTAAATAAAAATTGATATTAAAGTGCTGATCGCTTTGTGAAGAATATTTCCACCAAGAAAGTCATCAAAATCTGAATGAGGAATGCAACCAGAATCGTCCTAGGCAGAATATGAGGCCACTAGATAAGCTTAAGAAGTGGTTCTAATCATTAGAACTTCCACAACAAAGGAGACTTCTACGCCAATGTTTCCAAAGTTCGAAGTGTTCAGCTGAAATCCGAAGTAAGTGTATACATTTGATTGGACTTTGTCATTCCAGACGTAACATCCTTCGACAAGTTCGTAAAATTTACGTTAATTGACACTGTTCCAGTAGTATAAGGTAATAAGCACGTAGTGTGCAGGTTGCTACTGCAAAGGAGAAGAGATTAGTGTCTAACGCCCTGTCAACAACGAGATCATTGAGACGGAGCACATGTTCGGATTAGAGAAGGATGTAAAAGGAACTAGGCCGGGCCCGTTAAAGGAACGATTCCGGCATTTGCCTGAAGCGATTTTTGTAAATCACGGAAAACCTAAAGCAGGGTGATAGGATACGGGTTTGAATCATCGCCTTCCCGAAGGCGAGTCCAGTGTGCTAACCACTGCGCCACCTCGCTCTGTGAGGGAATAAAGCGACATATGGGAGCTAAACTTAAGTATCAGTCCAGACCAAAGGGAAGTCAGAAATGCTAGTTGGAGGCTACAGTAATGCCACTTGCAGATTATGTTCGAATTAGCGTCACAAATCGATGGAAGTAGCGCCAGTTTCGGTAAATGTGCGAATATGGAGACAGACTGATAAGCAGCGTAGCTCAAGGTCTAGGTTCTTTCAGTTGTTTTTTTAAGACAGTTTCAAGAAGGTTCCTTCAGTTGCAGCAGTCGCCTTTAAAAACATTGAGTAAACAACTTTGTAGCATATTTTCAGACTATCCTTATTTTTAAGATGAGTAGGCAGGAGTACGAGTACAGTCTAATATTTAAGGAACTTTACCTTCTATTTGACAGCTTTCTGCACAACTATATTTCATTATGCCATCGCGTATTTTCAGGCAGTCGATGTGGCAATGACGTTTATCGAAAGCCATTTTCCCACTGGTTCTTCCATCTTGCCCTATCAGTCAACACTATTCGTGGCGACTGTTACCCAGTATTTTGCCTATTCTTAAAATATAATTTTTGTTTCACTTTATGGCAATTATTGATTTAAATGAACACAGATACTAATCTAAATTTCAGTATCCTACAAATAATTTTAATATACGCCAATCTTTTAATTGGCTCCGCGCGGATTCTTAAGTTTTGCTTCTGGTCGTTAATGAATCCCGGCTAGTGCACTACTCATTTCAAACATGAAGTAAGACTGTGAACGATTTCACTTTCAGAGTGATTAAATTAACTTGTAAACGGAAGAACTGCGTCTGTACTTGGCATGTTGCTACTTTGTGGATGTAGAATTAGCACTTGATTAAGGAGGATTGTTTGTAGAGTGAGAGACGGCCTAGCTTCGCAATGATAACCTTTTTTTGTCAGTGGTGCGCTGTGTGCCGAATGTGACTTTTGCTTTCCATAGTGAGTAATCTATTACACACTTACTACCTAGGCTATCTTACTTACCATATGCTGCTTTATAGTAATTCTTTCTCTCTCTCGTTTATAGTGACTAGCCATAGATGTTAAGTCCCATAGTGCTTAGAGCCATTTGAACCATAGTGACTAGCCAACTTGTGAAATTAGTATAAAAGTATTTGGACTTTTACCCTGTATCTGAAACTTTTACCGTTTTATTTAGTTTCTTAAGAATAGTAGCCAGTGACAGATGATTGAAAATCAAATAGAAAAAAATTGGCCTACTTACGAAATACTATGTGAAAGACATTTTGATTCTGCAGATTGTAAGTGTGGCGAAAAATATAGTTATAAGAAATGGTTAAACTTATAAATTCAACGTTTAGTAATGAAAGATGTAATGCAAAGCAGACATACAATTCAATCTTAAATCTCTTGCACTCGTTGAAAAATGGGAAGTTCTTAAATTGTATGGTATTGTAAAATGACTTTTAGTATACAAAATGGTGCTTGGTGGTTAAAATTACTCTTAGTGAATGATTTACTCTGATTTAGTATATCATTTTCCCTAGTATGCCATTACGAATATTTCGTATTTAAAAAGACATAACTTGTGATGCAGTGTTCAAAGATTATGCCATAGTTTCAAGACTGTATATGTACGGTGTAACTAAGGTGGTGGTTGGTTGATTTGGGGAATGGGACCAAACAGTATAACTAATGTATGGTCATTTTCTTCATCCGAAGAAAAAATAAGCTTTACGGATATGGGACCGGAAATACTTAATTTCGGTATTGTATCTCATTTTCTACAAATTTTAGTTTCTCCCGGTATTAATGGACGAAAATGAAATGCTTTCTTAGATAATACTCTACAGATTCAGGTGGATGAACCATTATCGGAGTGACGAAATGTTTGCTCGATGCACATAGGAGCTGCTAATTAGTGTTAATCCCTGTCGGCTGACGGGTAAATAGGAACCCGTGGAGCGATTCCCTGGTCACCACGTTCTTCGGAGCAAAGCCACTAGACTTAAGTTTGAGGCATATTGAAACTGTTACAGAACGACGGTGCCAGATGATGTCCTCATGATCTTACTGCCAGCCTACGAAACAATAGGCAGCACTCCAGCGACTAATCAGCCCGTCCGATATTCAATGTGACGGAGGACTTACGCGTGTGTCAATTCTAACTGGGATTTTCGTAACTTATGAGAGCGAGTTTTACGTGACAAGAGGGTACGTTCTGTTTCTACTTCGCAGGGTTAATGGAATATGTCGAGGTGTAGAAGTAGTTGTAATATGGAAGTAAAGCGTTTCTGGGCTCACGTCCATATGAATCATTTTCTTCTATGTGAGGAATACGTCCGTACCTTAGTTACACTCTTTTATCTACGTAGATAGCTTTTTTGACTTGAGCTAAGACATTTGTATGACATTTCAGCTTCTGGGACGTTGTCACTCAAGACCTTTTGACGGGGTCATCAGTCTTCTGGCCAGTTCCATGCAGCCCACTATGAATTTCTCTCTTAAATTGTTAGCACTTGCGTCCTCTGTTATTTGTTGCATATCAAACAAAGGTCAAAGTTGATGATGGAAAGATGTATTTTCAATGCTAAACATCGAAAGATCGTCTAAAACCAAATATTGTTATTGTTGTGCGGTCTAAAGCTGATAATGCTTGAGCTGTTAACGTTTTTGTTTTCACGCTGTAGCTTGGGTATATGTGATTCAGTGTGACTAATAGAGCGAGGTCGGCGATCAAGTTGTAAGAAAAAAGTAATAAAGGCATTAAGCTACCGAACCGATGGTCCGTCTTCGAGTCTAAGCTCTGGCATTTTTAATTCGATATTTTTTCTTTGCATCTGATTGTATTAAGATAATAAAAATACTTTTCTTTAACTTTTTTAATGTACAATATCGGTAGGTGTGATTAATAATCAAATAAGTATATGTGGTGTATAGGCACTTATTTTCATCGTGATACATAGTAAAAAAATTCACCTAAATTATATTATTGCGTAATCCGAACTGATCGCCTACTCGTGAGCGTTCTCGCAATCAGTGGGGTGAAACTTACCATAGAAACAGGCAAAACATAAATATTACTTGCAGCATGCGCAACACGCAAACGAAATATCGTCGCACTGGCATGTTCTACGGTACATTATTTGTGGAGAACATATCTGATTTACGATGCTAAGAACAGATGTCAGATACCAATTTGGATGCATACCAAGTGTATAAAAGCACTTCTAGAGATAGGTGTAGGCATCTGGTCATGTCCCCCCAAGGAACTCGCAACTCTTCAGTGAGTTCATGCTTGGCTACCATGGGACCATAGTGTTTGCAGCATCTTTTCCTTTCCTTGCTGCATGTCTATCCCCTCCCCTGGGGAACATTTCTGGAATACTTTTGGGAATGTGTTCTGCATTTTCAGTAGCCTAACATCAGAACAATCCCCACACTGTTTTCGCTTTCTTTCTTCGTTCTGCATCTCCTACCGTCCCTCCAGTAAGGCATTTGAGGTTCCACTTTCTTTCTTCTTCCTGGGTGTGCGCTTCTGAAAGCCGGGCTACGCGTCTGCCACGTAGCAGGTGACTGGGTATCGCGTAATTCTCAGCCCCGTGTCGACAGGTAGGATTCGCACATACTCTCTGGCACAAGCTAGGCCTAGGAATGGGTGATTGTCTGAGCTGTTACCTTCCAAAATAACGAATTGGTCCCTCTGTCAGGAGTTCAGGAGGTGTCTCTTGAGATGTGAACCATTACGTTAGGCAGGTGAGTGCCCCCTCCCCCCCCCCCCCTCCCACTGCAGGGGCTCAAAGTTAGAACGACCACGAAATTGGAGACACTGGCAATCATGGGGTATTTTCTCGCAGTGAGCCAGTCACCATCTAAGTCTACGTCTACTGAACGTAAACGGAATGAGGCTAAAGATTCAAAGACTCTTCCAGCTGTACCTCAGTTTCTCATGCTATCATGTACTGGAGGTGGTCAGCATTTCCTACAGTTAATCCGTTTATATTTCAGAAAGGTGTTGGTGCAACTGCAGGCCCTGTGAAATCCTGCTCTACTTTATGTAATGACATTTTGCATTTGGAGATAAATTGTGTTTTTCAAGCACAACATCTGCTTGCAGCTTCGCTCCTCCGTGACTATCCTGTTTCTGCTGAGGCCCATATAATGCTGAATTCTTCGCATGATGTTATTTCTACTACTCTGCTCAGTTGTCTGACTGAGGGAGAAATCCAAAGTTACCCCTTTGATCAGAGCATCACTGCAGTCCACCGGATAATGAAAAAGATTGATACAACCTTAGTGCCTACATGCACGCTTTTTCTCATCATTTCTAGGATAGTGTCTTGATCAAAGACCAGAGAAGGCTATGAAGTCATAGTCCGACCATACATTCCAAACCCGAAGTGTTGCTGCCAGTGTCAACGTGACAACCACACTTGAATTGTCCTGTCGGGCCATCCAGGAGATCTGGGTGAAGGAAAAAAGTGGCTTACCATGTCGATCGCAAGTTGTTGGCTAGTCGAAATCCCTGCGTTTTACCATCTGGCACATATAGTACTGTTCTTGCTACATCTTGCTCCATGAAGGTCACAACTATGCAGGCTAGCGACCTCAGATTCAGCACCACGGTTGTAAAAATCGCACAGTGTCACTATAGCATCCCTGTTTCCATCTCCTCCTCCAGTTATGCAACAAGTAACCACTTCTTCGCCTCCAGTGGCGAAATCAGCTGCTAAACAACCGGCAGACGGGAAAGGAATACTACCACGAATACTTTTTGTGTCCCTCCAGCCCATAAAAATCAGTCTTCGTCTGCCAACCGGAAAGGCTTCAAGAAATGAAAGAAAGGCAAACTGTCTTCTCCTTCGTCGACTCAGTGATCTTCAAAAGTTGTTCTGCCCTGGATTCTACCGGTCAACCCAGTGAGAATGACGAAGACTCCGTATATTTCATGGAAACAGATTGTCGAGTCTCACCACCTTGTAGCACTGAGTCTTAGAACATTGGCTCTCGGCAGCCACCGACGTGACAACACTTCATTTTTCCCTCCTCCCCTTTCCCCATCATGACTTTCCTCCAATACGCAGCATTAGATCCAACAAGGAGGAATTACAGCTGCTCTTGGAATGACAGCATCCACTTGTTTCCTGCTTCCAGGAAACAAAACTGCTTCCTTGCGACTGCATTGACCTCTCGCATTTCTTTCCCATCCACTTTACCTCCTCCCCCCAGATGTCATTCCATCTCATGGGGGAATCATGCTGATCATCTGGGATGATGATCATACTCGAACCATCTCATTGAACACCTGGATGCAAGCTATTGCAACTCGCATTTCCCTTTCTGGCTTCACCTTTACTCTTTGTAATGTTCACATCCCTCTGTCATTTGATGTCACCATGAAAGACTTCCTCAAGCCTGTTAGTCAACTCCCTCAACCCTTTCTGCTGCTCGGTGAGTTAAATGCAGACCATTACTCCCCCCCCCCCCCCCCCCCCCCCCCGAGGGTCTAAGGGTTTGAATAGGTCCAAGGTATTCTGTCTGTCGTAAGAGGCGACTAAAAGGAGTCTCTCACATTTCGGCCTTCATTTGATGGTCCCCTCCATTTTCCCAAATTTTCCTGAAGAACAAGCCAATTGGAGAAGAGCGCTTTACATGGTGCATCATGTCCATCATGCACCGGGACCTTCAGCATACTTTATCATTGTGGCTTTGCAGCTCTGCTCATACTCCTTCTCTTGGGTGAGGACACCTTCCTGGGTGTGTGTTACTCCATCCACTATGCAGTGTCGCTCTCTGTACCGACAATGACCATGAACTTCTTAACACCTCATATGCAGCACGGTAGCCAGTCTGTTGTGGTGGGGCCGCCATGTACCCTGTTGGTTGTCCTCTGACTACAAATTGATCGCTCTGCTGATGCCTGCGCTGTTAACTCCCCACGTATGCCAAGGAATAGATGCCCGTCACCCTGGGGCATCAGGACTCATGGCAATGGACATCCTGCCAGGTGGCCTTTGCTGCGACTGGGTTGCACATGTGGGGAGGGCCCCTGGTCAGAGTGGGTGGCATCAGGGCGGATGACATGCCATGAAGAGTACTATGTCATCTCTTGCTGGTGGCCCAACGCCAGCACACTCTAAGCAGTCAAGGTCTAACTACAGTATGAAGAAGTATGACCCCAAATTTTTCCTTTCACTGGCCATGCCATAGAAGGAACGCCAGACTAAGGATGGCAGCGAATCTTATTTGCTGCTGTACCTTGTATGTTCGAGAGCTAATGGGGAATCTTTCATGACGATGAAGCCTCAGTTTTTTGCGGAGCATTTAGAGGACAATTTTAGGAGGTGGAGGGATTGTCCAAAATGAGATCTGGGTCTCTTTATAAAAACAGCATCCTCTACCCAGTCATGGGCACTACTCGCCTGTGACAAGCTGGGGGATGTTTGTGTTTCCATCACGCCCCATAAGAGCTTAAATATGGTCCAGAGTATTGTATTTCATAGGGATATTCTTTTGCAGTCTGATGACGACCTGCACGCCAACTTAAAGTGATGCAGTGTTCATTTCGTCTGGCACATACATAGGGGTCCAAAGGATAATCAGATAGCCACCGGTACCTTCACCTTGACCTTCGAGAGTGATACAGTACCCGAGAAGGTCAAGGTGATGGTACACCGGTGTGATGTCCAGCCATAAATCCCTCCCGATGCACTGCTTTAGGGTGCTCGAGGTTCGGACATATGTCTTCTTGCTGTACTTCAAGCGTCATATGTCGCAACTGTGGACATTCATCTCATCCCAATACTTCTTGTGCCCCACCTCCCATCTGTGTCAGCTGTGGAGAGCTCACTAGACTGCAGGATTTTCCAGAAAGAACAGAAAATCATGGAATACAAAACCTTGGACCAACTGACCTACACTGAGGCTAAGAGGAAATTTGAATGCCTACATCCTGTGCCTATGACATCATCGTATTCTGCCTCTATGAGAACAGTTATGGCGCCATCAGTTCTGCCAATTCCAACCATCTCTCAGAGCGGTGAGACTACAATTGGCCCAATGATAATGGGGACACTTCCCATCCTGTTGCTCCCACATCACATCCCTCAGGAGTTCTGCCCCCTCACCCCCCCCCCAACCATTGGGGACATCAGTCCCCACTTCTAAGCTGGAGAAGTGTAAGTCTTCTTTGACTCCTCTTTTTTGGAAGGAGTCCTTTGGGTCCCTCCTTTCCCGGGTTTCTACCAGTGAGAAAGATGGCACTCGTCAGTGGCTAATGTGCCCAAAATCAGCTGGCCGTAGGGCTTCACGGTCTTCCTCAGTCCCAGAGACAGACTTAGTGAAGCCCTCCCAGCCAAAGAAACCCAAGGAGTAGCAAGAGAAATCCAAAAAGAAAGTCCTCAAGACAAAGGGAATTGCGGTGGCACCCACACCACTGCTACCTCCAAGCTCTGCATCTGTGAATGAAGTGGAAATTCTGGCGTCCGCTGAGGACCTAGATCTCGCCTGACCCTAAGAAAAAATGGATATAGGCTGCTCAAGCAAAAAGTCGGTGGCAGCAGGTGACCCTGAGGTGTAAACTATCACATTGAATGTTCAGTGCCTTCAAAGTCTCATGTCGTCATCCTCAAGTGGAATTGCGGCAGTTTTATCCGCCGCCTGGCATAGATACGGCAACTGTTAAGCTTTACACCTGCTATCTGCATTGCCCTCCAGGAAACTTAGTTCCCGGCAATGCAGACCCCTGCCCACTGTGGCTATACGGGATACTACAGGAACAATAGCGACTGTAATCGGGTGTAATGTGGAGTTTGCGTTTATGTCCTGAACTCTGTATGTAGTGAACCTGTGCCCCTTCAAACTCCTCTTGAAGCTGTGCCTGTCAGGATACGGACGACATACGAAATAACTGTCTGCAATGTATATCTCCATCCAGATGGTGCGGTACCCCTGAAAGTATTGGGTGCACTGATTCATGAACTCCCTAAACGTTTCTTACTTTTGGCAGATTTTAACACCCATATCCCCTTATGGGGTGGCATCGTGATTACTGGCGAAGGAAGAGATGTCGAAAATTTACTGTCTCAGCTCGACCTCTGCCTCTTAAATTCTGGGGCCCCCACACATTTCAGTGTGGCTCATGGTACTTACACGGCCATTCATTTATCTCTCTGCAGCCCAGAACTTCTCCCATCTGTCCACCGCTGAGTTCACAACGACTTGTATGCTAGTGACCACTTTCCCATCTTCTTGTCCCCCAGCACCATTTTCTCAGACGTCTACCCAGATGGGCTTTAAACAAGTAGAACTGGGAAGCTTTCACCTCTGCTGTCACCGCTGAATCTCCCCCACATGGTACCATCGATGTGGTGGTTTACCGGGGTCACTAGAAAGACCGTTTCTGCAACGGAAAATGCGATCGCTTGCTCTTCAGGGTGCCCATGGCAAAATACAGTACCTTGGTAGTCGCCGGAAATTACCGAGGCCATTAAAGAGCGCAGGTGGGCTCTACAGCGACATAAGTGGCACCCATTCCTAGAGCACCTAATAGCTTTTAAATTGCTCTGTACCCACGTTCACCAGCTTATAGAACGACGGGAACAGGAGTGTTGGGAGAGGTACGTCTCGACCATTGGGTGCCATACGTCACCTTCCCAAGTCTGGACGAAAATCAGACTTGTTTTTGGGTACCAGACCCCAACAGGTGCCGTAGGCGTTAGCATAAATAGTGTGTTACTTACTAACGAGAAACGCAATTGCCGAGCACTTTTCTGAGCACTATGCTCAAGCCTCTGGTTCGGAGAATTACGCCCAGCCCTTCGCACCCTCAATAGATGAATGGAAGCGAAGGTCTTCTCGTTCACCACACGCTGCAGTGAACCCTATAACGCCCTATTTACAGAGTGGGAGCTCCTCAGCACCCTTGCACATTTCCCTGACACAGTTTCTGGAACAGATCGGATCCACAGTCAGATGATTAGACATCTCTCGCCCGACTGCAAGCGACATCACCTTGTCATCTTCAACTGGATCTGGTGCGAAGGCATTTTTCCATCGCAATGGCAGGGGGGCGTCGTCATTCCTGTGCTCAGACTCGGTAAAAACACGCTTGATGTGAGTAGCTATCGGCCCATCACTCTCACCAACGTTCTTTGTAAGCTGCTAGAACGTTTGGTGAGTCAGCGGTTGTGTTGGGTTTTGGAGTCACGTGGTCTACTAACTCAATGCCAGAGCGGTTTCCGCCTGTGTCGCTCTACCACTGGTAATTTTGTGTCCCTCGAGTCTGCTATCTGAACAGTCTTTTCCAGATGCCAATGCCTGGTTGCCGTCTTTTTGGATTTACGAAAAGCTTACGACGCGACTTGGCGAATCATATCCTTGCCACATAATATGAGTGGGGTCTCTGGGGTCCGCTTCCGATTTTTATCCAAAATTTCCTGTCATTCTGTACTTTCGATGTAAAAGTTGGTGCCTCCTATAGTTCCCACCTTATCCAGGAGAATGGGGTCCCGAAGGGCTCTGTATTGAGTGTATCTCTATTTTTAGTGGCCATTAACGGTCTAGCAGCCGTTGTAGGGCCGTCAGTCTCATCTTCTCAGTATGCAGACGACTTCTGCGTTTCGTCTTGCTCCTCCAGAACCATACTGGTGTTGCTGTGCGGCGCCTACAGGGAACCATCCACAAGGCGCAGTCATGTGCTTTGGCCCATGGCTTCCAGTTTTCAACCACGAAGTCGTGTATCATGCACTTCTGTTGGTGTCATACAATTCATCCAGAACCAAAACTTTATCTTAATGACGATCCATTCATTGTAGTGGAGACATATCCATTCTTAGGACTGGTTTCCGACGCCGGATTGACTTGGCTTCCTCACCTTCATTTGCTTAAGCGGAAGTGATGGCAGCACCTCAATGCCCTCTGCTGTCTGAGAAACACCAACTAGAGTTCAGATCGCTCTACTCTGCTGCAGCTCTACAGAGCCCTTGTCCCAACTCCGCCTTGACTATAGGAGTCTGGATTATGGTTTGGCTGTTCATTTACTCGACCCAGTCCATCACTGTGTAGTTTGACTAGCGGCAGAAGCTTTTAGGACAAGTCCAGTGACCAGCGTCCTGGTGGAGGTCGGTGTCCCTCCATTGAAGGTTAGGTGTGCATAACTGCTCTCCAATTAAGTTGCACACATTCGTAGTTCTCCTGAGCATCCACATTACCGTCTTGTTTTCCCAACCACAGTGGTTGGTTTGGATCTCCCACACTGGGGGCCCTGGCCAGGGCTTAAGATTGCAGCTCGTGTCCGATGCCTTCTGTCTGAACTAGAGTCCTCCCCTTTACCACTTCTACTAGAGGTCCATCCACGTGCACCTCCATGATGTAAGCTTCGCCTGGACCTTTCCCACGGCCCTAACGACTCAGTTGACACCACGGCTCTCCTCTCTCACCTCCTCTAGATTCTTGACGTGTTCCGGGACTCTGAAGTGGTTTACACCGACAGCTCGATAGCTGATAGTCATGTTGGCTTCTCCTACGTCCACAGAGGCCATATTGAACATCATTCCTTGCCTGATGCATGCAGTGTATTCACTGCAGTCCTGGTGGTCATATCTCGTGCACTTCAGTACATAGATTCATGCTCTGGCGACTCGTTTCTTCTCTGTACTGACTCCTTGAGCAGCTTACAAGGTATCGACCAGTGCTATCCTTGCCATCCTTCCATAGCGACCATCCAGGAGTCCATCAATGCCCTGGAACGACACAGTTGTCTCGTGGTGTTTGTCTGGGCCCCAGGAACTTCCCCACAGGCTGGCCAAACAGGCTACACGGAAACTGCTTCTGAAGATCGGCATTCCCGTAACTCACATGCGTTCATTATTAAGCCGCGAGGTTTTTCGGCTTTGGGAGACGAAATGGCAGAGTGGCTGGCTTATGCTTGTTATTCTCGTCATCAGTCAGCCATGGTCATCTGATCTCTTGTTTTAATTCCTCCTACCTGTTTGTCCTATGTAGTATTGTAGGGTTTATAGCCCTTCCGTCATTCTTGGAGTTTTTTCCTTTCTCCCAGGTTTGTGTTGTAACTCTAGTTTTTGTTCTCACCCTTGTATAATTGTTTTAATCGGTACAAGGGACCGATGACCTAGCAATTTGGACTCTTCCCCAACATTATTGGCTCACCTTCTCAATCAACTCAACCTCATCTGCTTTAAAACTGGAGCACCCATATTCCTTTCAGACAGAGTGCTCACCTATTCCCGTTTGAACCTCTTGTTCTGCTCTGCCCAGCTTACCCGTCGTCTTGAGTGGTCCATTCTCTCAGACACGTGATTAAGTGACCATTTCTCGTTTGCTATCCGTTTACTCACTCCTACCCCATGTATGTGTAAACCCACCTGGCATCTTTCTAAGGCTGACTAGACGCCTTTGCTCTCCCTGGCGATCTTCACCGAACAACATTCCCTCATCTGTGATGACCAGATAGAGTACCTTAGAAATGTTGTCCTTACCGCCGAACATTCCATTCCTCTTACTTCACCTTCACCGCGCCATGTCCCAGTCCCTTGGTGAACTGATGCGTGCTGTGACGCAATTCCGAGATATGCTTTCGCATTTTCATGCGTCATTCTACGATGGCGAACTATATTCGTTATGGACAGTTGTGTGCACAGTGTCGTAGCATTCTTTAGGACAGGAAGAAAGCTTGCTGGATGCCATTTACTAGTTCTTTTAACAATTCCACTCCCTCTTCTGTCGTGTGGGCCAAACGCTAACGGCTCTTTGGGACCAAGGTCCAGTCCCTAGTTACCAGCACGGCCGTAGTGGATGATGTCATTGTGGAACCTCTGCTATCTCAAACACCTTAAGCCGCTATTTTGCGGAATTTTCACGCTCTACCCACTATTACCCTCCCTTCCCCCATCAAAAACGAGTAGAGGCGGCTTGGGTGATACCCTTCTCCTCTCAGAATCATGAATGCTACAATTCCGCCTTTACTATACAGCAGTTACATCATGCTCTCACTTCATCCCAATGTTCCACACCAGTCAGATGTTGCAGCACCTTTCTCTTGCGGGTGCGGATTCCGAGCTCGCCGTTCTGCAGCTGACCATCTCATCACATTGTTAACCCATGTCATGAACAGTTTTTTGCAGAAATACCAGACTGTGGCTATGTTTTTTTATTTGGAGAAAGCACACGGTACCTGCTGGATTACTGATATCCTCCATACTCTTTACACATTGGGCTTTTGGTGCCGCATGCCCCATTTCCTTCAGGAATTTTTAGAAGATAGTTTTCAAGGTAGATGCGGATTTTGCCTTTTCAGACCTCCGTCCTGAGCATTATCCTCCCTGCTATAACCATTAATCCTATTACAGCATGCCTCCCGCCAGGCATCTCTGCCTCCATTTGCGTCGACGATTTTGCCATCTATTGCAGTTCTCCACGGACTTGTCTCCTTGAGCGGCGTCTTCAGCTATGTCTCGATCGCCTTTACTCGTGAAGCATCAACAATGGCTTTCGCTTTTCCACTGAAAAAACCGTTTTCGTGAATTTCTGGTGTCGCAGTGGTTTTTTTCCACCATCTTTACATCTTGGGCTTTTTGCGCTTTCGTTCGCTGAAACTACGAAAATCTGGGGTATCATGCTTGATAGAAAACTTCCTTTGTCGTCCCACATGTCTTACCTGGCTTCCCACTGCACCCAGTCCTACGTATACTATGCGGTACTTCCTGTGGGGCAGATCGGACCACCCTCCTCCGATCCCTTGTCAGTTCGAAACTAGACTATGGTTGTTTCGTTTATGCATGTTCTCGTCCGTCCATATTCCACCAACGTTGAACCCGTTTGGCCAGTGGCGCCTTTTACACTAGCACAGCTGAGAATCTCTATGCAGAAGCTGTCGAATTACCGCCGTCATAATGGCGTAATGTTCTACTCAGCAGACACGCATGCTGTTTGTCTGCCATGCTCGGCCACCCATCCCATACATCCTTTTTCGATGACGTTTTTAACTCCTTTTCATATTAGTATTCTAAGGTTATGACATGGGCGCATGTGACTTTGTTGTTTTTGCACCCTAAAACTAAACAAACAACAAGCATCTGGCTATGGACCAAAGCATGAATTTTGATAGCATCCGGCCTATCTTTTAATTCTTTGCTCTGCTGTGATGTCGCATTATTTTCAAGTTGTGGGGTGACATTCTTTACCTGTCGGAAAAAGTAAAAGTCACACGGTTGGCAAAGGGAGGAACATTTCGGTGGTATCACTTTCACGGTGCAGGTTGGTCGTCGTCGTCGTCGTCGTCGTCGTCGTCGTCGTCGTCATCATCATCTACGAAAGTCCTATCTAGTTTGTCATGTATCACGATGAAAATAACTGTAAATACACTAAATACATCTTATATACTTATTTTATCATTAGTCACGTCTCCCGATGTTTTACTTCCGAAAAGAGGAAAGAGAGGTATATCTATTGTCACAATATTAGATACACCGAAAAAAAAATCGAATGGAGAAAAGCCACAACCAAAACTCGAACACGGACCAGCCGTTTAGTAGTCCAATGCCTTGACCGTTCGACCGACCGCCTATCTCGTTCTGTTAGTCTCACTGAATGAAGGGTACCCAAGCTTCAACATAACACAATAACGTTAGAAACTCGAACGTCATTACCTTTGGACGCCATATTACATTAATAAAAAATGTTTGTTTCTCGACGATATTTCGATGTATAGCATTTAAGACTATTTTCTGTCGTCAGCTTTGACCTTGATTCTTTTCAAACTTAGGAGTGTCTAGTAAAGAGTCGAAAAAGTCTCTTTATTTTCAATACAGAACGTCCTTTCAAAAATTGAGCAAAATCGGGGACGCACACGTCATATCCTCCCCTTCTGAATATTCTCATACAGTATCACCAATTCACGAGTGTGTAATGAACAGACTAATGTCTCTTCACTAGCGATAAATGCCTCTTTTGAACAAATTTGACAGTTTCGGAACATCACCACTCTTGCATGTGGCTCCTATCATTACTAGCAACGCTTTGAAAACGTGTATTTTGGGTACGTTCCTCACTACGTCAAGAAAATAGAGGAAACTATAAATATTGTCAGAACACAAATGAAGAAACAGAATTACGTTTAAAAAAACTTGCAAATTTACTGTGAGAGAAATACGAACAATTAGTTAAAACTTTTATCTTTGGATCTAAATTTGCAGGTAGAGGAGGAAGAAGAAAGTTGGATGCGTTTTATTGCAACGTTCCTTCGTATCTTCACCTGAGAAGTAACAGCAAGCCTTACCCGCGACCGCAACCGGACTCCAAGCGGTCTTGGCGTAGAAAAGCTAAATGAATGTGAATGTAGAGATGGTTATGTCCAAATGTGTATTGTTTATCCATTTTAATGTATCGAAACTGTTCTGTTGCCGTTGCCAGATAGTCTTTTAAAAGTCTTACTTGGATTCAGATGGTATTGTACTAAGATGTTTGCTTAAGAGGAAAAACTTTTGCACTACATGCATACATTTAGTAAGTGAGGACGCTGATCTTGTCTTTGAGGGCCCAGAAATTGTCCATGTTGTATTTTACCGTGTCTCGAAGTACCACCCGATAAAAAGTTAGGGCGCTTAGCTGTAAACAGTGGAAAAGTCGATGCAAGTGCTTCATATGCCATTACTGCCAGGTGTGAGAACTATCAGTAATGAACTTTCGTCACCTTGTATATTCAGTCTTTGCCGCGGCAATGTATATTTTCCTAGTGGTATACTTCTGGCCATGTATTGTTGACGTCTGAGTCTCCAGTAAGATCATACTTCAATGGCCATTAGCTTAGTTTTAGGACACTATTTTTTTCACTGTAATTTGTTACAATAAACACGGTTTTTAAGGTAAAGGGAACCCAACTGATAACTTTGTGCGAGTGGCGTTCACAAGTAAGTAGCAGGACACAGCTACTGAAAGAATGAAACAATACTTGGCGAGGTATGATTAGGGAAACACGCAAATGAGCACACGTCGCGAGCTTCAATTTATTACGAAATATCTTCGTGATATTGGGCTTGTCATATAAATTTTATGTTCCGAATGTTTAGCCATATTTACCAGATTTGAGTTCAAACCATTGAGTAGTTTTCAGTAATTAAAGATGAATCGTAACATAAAATTTGTGTAAAATTTTGAGAAGCTGAAAATTCTCAAACATGTAATTATGAAGACTAGAAGAGGTAATATTAAAGTTAATTTATATTGCTGAAGTTTAAGAAAATTCATTGTATCTGGATGTTTTAGCACCTTATCAGCTGCAAAGAACAGTATCTCTAATTAGCTACCACGTGTTTAAAGTTGACTTGAGTCACTCAGTTGTAGTTTGAGGAGAAGAGGACATGTAGCAACAAAACGTTCACCCGCCCCGTTGCAAACGTAAACAAATGCAAAAAACTGAAATATTTGCTGTGAACTAAATCATAGTTTCTTTTACTTGTAGAATATAATACACATGATAAAACCTGGCTAATTGTTCTTATTCTCCTCTCATTACAGCTTTTGACTTTTATAGTGTTCTTAGAACTGTGGCAGATTCTTAGCAGTCACACTAAAACAACTTGGTCTCCACTTCGCCTCCTGGGTCGTCCAGACTGGATTTCTGTGTCAACGGCAACAGGTACTCCACGCATATTATTGTAGCCTTAATTAAGCACTAACATTAGAGCTGTAGAAATCTAGTCTGCTAATATCGCCATACACCATGTGTGTCAACGACGAATGGCATCTGAACCCTCAAAGTGATTTGATGCGAAATTAACAAAATTTTTAGATTTCGTTGAAGTCTTGAAAACATGATGTGGAAATTAGACTGGTAAGGGGTGGGGATTGGGCGGTGGAGGGAGCAATAGTGAGCGAGTTTGCCCGTGCTTAATTGTGCGGTTTCCTCCTCTGTGAAGCATGCTAATAGGGACTTAAAGTATTTAAAGTGGACCACATTTCAGCGGTTCTCTTCATAAAAAATGAAATGGAACTACCAGTTTTTTCTTAAGGAAACACACATTACAATATCTAAATATGCTAATAACCGTAAGTTGTCCCTTACGCGAAGTTGCATATGGAGGGTTGCAATAGATAAACAGCAAGAGTAAATCCTAGCAGTCTTCATGTTTTTGAGTGATAGAATAGAGGGCTGTTCATCTTGTTTCTTCTATAGGTTTCTCGGTGTTCCTTTGGAATTATACACCGAAGGTCGCAGCCTCTAACTAGGTATTTTAATCAGTGAAATTCATTGTGGCTTTTGGGATTGCTACTATATCACTACAATAATGTTTAAATACACTTGATGCCACCTTACTTATTGCTCAAACTGAAACAAGAAAAACTTTGTCCACATAACATAATCAGTCCGATGTGAGAACCAATCTAAGATCATAAATCACTGCAGTGATAGCCTATAATCATATTACAATAACCGACGAGAACTTCACAAGCCAAGATGGATAAAAAAAGGATTTTATTGGATGACCGGTTTCGACAGAGCTATGCTGTCATCAGATCTGTCGCAGCTGATCGTCCAATAAAGTGCTTTTTTAGCGATCTTGGCTTGGGAAGTTTTCTTCAGTTATCATATACATTGCAGACAGGGTTACCAAATGTCCAAAATAAAAACTGGGGGATATTACAAACGATCTTCATGTGAACCACAATGGCTCACTTTTATTACAAAAACATATTTCTCGTTTCCTCATATCTTCTTAAGTAAATCTTTCTTGGAGATGATGATGTCGTAGTATTGAGAACAAGTGAGATCTTTATAGTTACAAATTACGATCAACTAATTCTTTACACACCGTACAGAGAGCTTACTTGCTTTATCAGTCCATTTAATATTTAATATTTAATAAGGAAAATATCATTTTCAGAACTCTATTAGGGGCAGGGACTGCAAAACAGTATGCACAATTTGAAAAAGTTCCGAATATTTATTCTCAAGACGACTGTTCATCCCCCAAGAGGGCTCACAACTCTTTTGTGAGTACATGCTTCGCTACCATGGGGGCTCAACTTTTGTAGCACTACTTCCCTTTCTGTGCTGCAAGCCTATACTTCCGCTATCCCTTTCCCCCCTCTGCCTTTCCATCGGATGGTCTTTCTTGTCCCTATTTGGACCTGGTATGTGGTTTAGGACCCTGATTTTCCATTTCACTTCTAGCGCCCTCTACATCTTTCCATTAATGAGTACATGGTCGCCATTGTTGGGTTTGACCTGCCACCACTTCTCCAAATTTTTCAGATTATGCAGGGAAGATTACCCAGTTTAGTGTCAGTTCCACATTTGTCCCTTTCCATTTCAGCGCTTTTCCTTTCCAATAGGACAGTATGCCCAAAACACAGCACAGTAGCCATCCTGTTGGGCGGGAGGGGTGGGGTGTCCTTAACTACTTGCATGGTGGTCGCTCCTTGACCATGCAGGAATCACACTGTTGGTGCCTGATCTGATATCTCCCCATGTATGCCAGACAGTATGTGCCCATCGTTCTGGGGCACAGAGACTCTGAGCAATGGATTACTGGACAGGTAACCATTGTTGAGGCAGGGTGGCGCCCATTGGCAAAGCCTCCATGGCGGATGACTTGCACATGAAGCGGATGAAGCTTTCTGACACTGGTGCTCACAGGGCTCCAGCACTCTCTTCAGGAGAAAAGATGGTGTTCAATCCAGACACACTCAAAAATGCTTTCTTCCCTGGCTATGCTGGGCTATGCCAGGCTAAGTGACAAGCAGAGTAATACTCCGCCGCCCCCCACCTCCACCAACACTTGATCAGAATGAGGACAGATGGGGATTCTTTTTTGGACACAGTACCTTTATTCCTTGTAAAGACAACAGAGGAGAAGATTGGGGAAGTTGCAGTCGTCTACAAAATGAAGAGTGGGCCAATTTTTATTAAAACAGCATCCTCTGCCCAGTCACAGGCAGTGCTTAAAGTGTATGAGATTTGGGTTCAAAAAATGGTTCAAATGGCTCTGAGCACAGTGGGACTCAACTGCTGTGGTCATCAGTCCCCTAGAACGTAGAACTACTTAGTCCTAACTAACCTAAGGACATCACACACATCCATGCACGAGGCAGGATTCGAACCTGCGACCGCAGCAGTCGCACGGTTCCGGACTGCGCACTATTTTCCCTGCTCACCACATCGGCCGGCTGAAATTTGGGCACATGTTTTCATGTCACGATGTCAGCCCTGTCTGTAGGGATTGCGGATGACTATTGCACGCGAAAATAACTTGTGTTCCTCCCTCCATTTGCATCAGCTGTGGAGAGCACTATTTTCCCTGCTCACCAGACTTCACTGTCTTTCAGAGAGAGAAGAAAAAAGTACAAGAATGTGACTCTTGATATACCAAGAGGCCAAGAAAAAGTGTTTCTGTACCCTGCAAGCGTGACAGTGTCGTACACTACAGCTATCATAACTTCAGCCTCTCTGTCAACATCACACTGTTCCATTATACGTCCTACAACGAGCCCTCAGCTCAACCATGCCTGCCCGCTTGATGGTTGGGGGATGAACCCCTGCTACTTCCCCGACACCCACGTTGGGTGCAATGGCTCCCAACCTATCAGGATTGCCAATCCCCAACCCATATCCAGAGAAGCATCACCCTCACCTAGCTTCCCACACCAGGAAGGGGTCCTGCAAGACACTTCCCTCCAAGGTTTCTGTCAGTCTGCAAGTGAATACCAGCCAGGAGCTAAAGGAACCACAGGCTGCTGGCCATAGGGCTTCATGATCTTCTTCAGTCCCTGAAACTAATCCGCAGAAGCCCACCGAGTCATCCAAACTCCCTGCAGAATAGCGAGCCAAAAAGGAGTCATCAAAGTCGAAGGAAATTCCAGTGGTCCCCCATGCCATCAGATCCCACATGCACGGCTTCTGTGGCCATGGCAGCGATCACAGTGGCCCATGCACACCCATCACCCAGTTAGTCTTACCAATGTTCTCTGTAAGTTGCTCAATGCATGGTGTGTCAATGGCTGTGCTGGCTCCTTGAGTCTCGTGGCCTTCTAGCTCTGTCCCAGGGCGGTTTTCGCCAAGGTCGTTCTGCTGCAGATAATTTGGTTTGCCGGGAATCTCCCATCCAGACAGCTTTTGACCCACATCAGCACCTTCTTTTTGTTTTCTTCAACCTACAAAAGGCTTATGACATCACATGGTGACACCATATCCTCGCTACGTTACATGAGTGGGGTCTGTGCAGCCCACTTCCGATTTTTGTCCAGAACTGCTCCTTGCACCCTACTTTCCACCTTAGAGTTTGTGCTTCCCACAGTACCCCCACCCTCCCCCCCCCCGGTATCTGAGAGAATGGGGTCCCCCAGGGCTCTTCATTAAGTACACCTCTCTTTTTAGTGGCAATCAACGGTCTACCAGCAGTTGTGGGGTCTTCAGTATCACCCTCCTTGTATGCCAAAGATTTTTGCTTTAACACTACTGGCCATTAAAATTGCTACACCAAGAAGAGATGCAGATGATAAACGGGTATTCATTGGACAAATATATTATACATAACTGACATTTGATTGTATTTTCACGCAATTTGGGTGCATAGGATCTGAGAAATCAGTACTCAGAACCATCACCTCTGACCGTAATAACGGCCTCGATACGCCTGGGCATTGAGTCAAACAGAGCTTCGATAGCATGTACAGGTACAGCTGCCCATGCAGCTTCAACACGATACCACAGTTCATCAAGAGTAGTGACTGGCGTATTGTGACGAGTCAGTTGCTCGGCCACCTTTGACCAGACGTTTTCAATTGGCGAGAGATCAGGAGAACGTGCTGCCCAGGGCAGCAGTCGAACATTTTCTGTATCCAGAAAGGCCCGTACAGGACGTACAGTATGCGGTTGTGCTTTATCCTGCTGAAATGTAGGGTTTCGCAGCGATCGAATGAAGGGTAGGGCCACAGGTCGTAACACATTTGAAATGTAACTTCTACTGTTCAAAGTGTCGTCAATGCAAATAAGAGGTGACCGAGGCGTGTAACCAATGGCACCCCATACCATCACGCCGGGTGATAAGCCAGTGTGGCGATGACGAATACACGCTTCCAATGTGCATTCACCGCGATGTCGCCAAACACCGATGCAACCTTCATGATGCTGTAAACAGAACTTGGATTTATCCGAAAAAATGACGTTTTGTCATTCGTGCACCCAAGTTCGTCGTTGAGGACACCATCGCAGGCTCTCCTGTCTGTGATGCAGCGTCAAGGGTAACCGCAGACATGGTCTCCGAGCTGATAGTCTATGCTGCTGCAAACGTTGTCGAACTGTTCGTGCAGATGGTTGTGGTCTTGCAAACGTCCCCATCTGCTGACCCTGGGATCGAGACGTGGCTGCACGATCCGTTACAGCCATGTGGATAAGATGACTGTCATCTCAACTGCTAGTGATACGAGGCCTTTGGGATCCAGCACGGCGTTCCGTATTACCCTCCTGAACCCACCGATTCCATATTCTGCTAACAGTCATTGGATATCGACCAACGCGAGCAGCAATGTCGCGATACGATGAACCGCAACCGCGATAGGCTACAATCCGACCTTTATCAAAGTCGGAAACGTGATGGTACGCATTTCTCTCCTTACACAAGGCATCACGACGACGTTTCACCAGACAACGTCGGTCAACTGCTGTTTGTGTATGAGAAATCGGTTGGAAACTTTCCTCATGTCAGAAGGTTGTAGGTGTTGCAGGTTGTATGTGTCAATGCTCTGAAAAGCTAATCACTTGCATATCACAGCATCTTCTTGCTGTCGGTTAAATTTCGCGTCTGTAGCACGTCATCTTTGTGGTGTAGCAATTTTAATGGCCGGTAGTGTACTATTGCTCCTCTAGTTTGGGTCTCGCTGAACGCCAACTGCAGGGCACCATATGAAAGGCAACCACGAACCCTCTCCCATGGCTTGCATGCAGTGAACTAGGATCCTTGCTGTATTGATGGATTGCCTTCACTGCTGATTTGGTGGCCTTCAAATGAGCCCTTAGTCATACTCGTTCTTGCACTGGCAAGATGATTCTAATCAGCAGTGACTCCATGAGCAGCCTTCTGGCTATAGACCAGTGCTACCCTCGTCACGCATTGGTCATGACTATCCAGGATCTTCTTTCTGACCTACATCAAGGTGGACAATGAGTCGTCTTTATTGGACCCCTGGACATGTTTGGGTCTCAGGGAGTGAACATGCTGACCACTTGGCAAAGTTGACTATTAGGAGGCCAGTTTTGGAAATGGGGCTCCCAGAATTGGCCTTTCTGTAGACTCTAGATCATCAGTTCTTCGATGTTTGGAACTCGGAATGGTTCACTTTGGACTCCACAAACTGTGGGGTAGGAGACCATGACCGCTTGGCAGTCCTTCCTCCACAGTTCCTACAGGGAATCCCCTGTCCTTTGTCACCTACACATTGGCCACACTTGGCAGACCCACAGCCACATTCTTCAGTGTGAGGACTCACTGTTAGTGGAGAGCCTACATTATGGTGGACCACATCCTACTAACTGCAAAAGTTTGGCTGCTTTGCGGCGATATCTTAAACTTCCTGACACGCTATGTCTGGTGCTACTGGACGACTCCAAAGTGGATGACCTGGTTTTACATTTCATCAACGAAGATGGTTTCTACTCGTCTCTGAGGTGGGGCACTTTGGCCTCATTGACTGCCTGAAGAGCTGAAGGGGCACCCCTCGCCTGCTCTGGCCCAGTGATCGCATGGCAGCCCTCGGAGGTCTGGCCTGGCCTCGCCTCTACCCTTCCCACCTTCTTATTCTCCTTGTTCTTTTCTGTTTGCCGTTTTTAATGTTTTATCTTTCCTAATTTTTTATCATCTTGTCTGTGTTGCTCATTTCCTTGGCGTAACGGGTGGTGAGTGGTGCTGGTAGGATGAAGAGGGTGCCTCTCCCACCGCATACCATGCACTGGGGACGTCCAACTGCATTCTAGGCAGAGTTGCTCGCCCACTTTTACCCCTCTCAGGCCCCTTCTAGTTCTATTTGATTTTATTTCTGTCTTACTGTACTTGCTTACAGTCGGGCTTCCCAGAATTTGCCTTTTTGTATCCTCCTCCTGAAGGCTACTCCTGGTTCGAGACCTATAGGATGAACGGTCTGATGACCTCGCTGTTCGGTCCCTTTAACTCCACCAACCAGACAACAAAAGATTGTTCATGAAGTCACAACATCTGTCAGATACAGTTTTCTCTAAAAATATTGTTCTGGTTTCCAATTTGAGCTGTTCACTTAAACATTTTCAGGCGATGTATTACATACATCAATTTAGTGTCATCCACAAGAACATTTATATTTCTCAGACACGCTACAGCATTTTCCACACTTCCCAGTCAAGTTCTTTGCTAGCACTTAAACAGTCGAACACCGTTAGTTCATCGTACTGACTCGTCCATTTGCTAATGTAAGCACTACAACGAGGATAAAAAGAATTTATACGTTTTTTGAACACATGAACAAGCTGGTCATTACCACATTCAGAGATGACTCCTCTTACTTCAAGATGAACGAAGTTATTTTCAGTCCTTTCTTGCAGACTTGACACATTATCACCCAGGACGAAATACACTTCCATTATGGTCTTCTTTCCACTTTCAATGCACAATATTTGTTTTTGCAGGTAACTGGAGACACTACAAAGCAACCACAGGTATCCTTCAGCCAGAGGCTTTTCCAGGAAAATCCTAGTTTTAATGGGAACATTATGTTTAAACATGAAGTATGACTTAAGGGTATTGTACATTTGCAAAATTCTTTCAGTTTCAGATGTGATAGCCACTTTGTCTTACTATGAGGAATTATCTTATTTTCAGTTCCTAAAAAAATTGCAAATTTCAATCAAGTTTTGTCGTCTCACAGTATAAATTGAAAAACGAGAGAGTACTTCATGGACAAACACTTCTACATCCATCTTCAGAATGTCTGAAGCAACTCTAACGGCATTATGAATAATATGGCATGAACAGCCACTTCATATAATGTTGATCTCGAGTTCTTTATTCAGTTTACTGACACACATTGTTGGACAGATCGTTCTAGTCCGCCGAAGTTAACGTTGGCTTTATTGCCGCCAAGTGTAACACACCTGTGCGACTGATTGTTTTTTCTGAAGCACTTTCAGGATATGTTTGCCTGCAGTGTCAGACGTTTCGTTTGCGAAGTTTTGCATGTCAACAGTTTTAGTCTGCAGGCCTCCATGGCCAGAGCAAAGAACTGAATAATTACAGGAAAAAGTTAAAGATTTCCATGGTAGCTTCCATCAGTAATAATACCAAGAAAATGAACTTCAATTTGAAATTTTAAGTGATATAGGCGAGGCCTGACAATGCATGGCTCACGAGCCATTCCTATTCAGCTAGTACTTCCCCAGCCAATTCGAATCGTGCGTTGGCCCCGTCACAGCCACGCCAGACAACTGTCAGTCGTCATGGAACGTAAGCTGTAATACAAACTCCCCAAAACGCAAACGCCAAACGACAAAAAGGTTGATTTTTATTTAGTAATTTGTCTCAATGTGGTATACTTAAATTAATGAGATACTTAAATATTTAGGTCAGATTAGTTCAAATTGTTCTTGACAAGCCGGCTGCTGTGGCAAGCAGTTCTAGGCGCTTCAACCTGGACCCGCGCGACCGCTACGGTTGCAGGTTCGAATCCTGCCTCGGGCATGGATGTGTATGATGTCCTTGGGTTAGTTAGGTTTAAGTAGTTCTACGTCTAGAGGACTCATGACCTCAGATGTTAAGTCCCATAGTGCTCAGAACCATTTGAACCATTTTTTGTTCTTGACAAGTTCTGCAGTTCGATTTCAAAACTGCATTGTAGCGAAACGAAATTGGTGTTCCACAGACTCATTTGACACTGCGCTACGTTGAGTAGATTTAATGCCGTCCAATGAAGGAAATATAATTTCATATATGTATATTGCCCAAAAAAGGTGTTACTTTAAGAGCGAAATCAGTGGTTTTTGGGTACCGATTTTGAGGCATAATTGAAAAATTTCGGCATTTGTTTCTCTTATGAATATCATGAATGTTTTGTAAGCTGGAAACTACTTCTTGAAGATTTTTCTAACACGTTCACGACTATTTTCATTGGATTATTAAACAAAATGACATCTGGCTCTATACATTTACAGCCTTTAACACAACTATGAAACTCTTTGTCGACTTCACGGACATTGGAGGTAAATCCTGAAAATTTTATTTCTATGTATTCCTGTTTCAATACATTGCAACTCGGGAAATATAAATTTCCCTTGTTCAGTTGAAATTTAAACAACGTGTAAGTTTACACCAGAATCCAATAACATTCACAAACGTATCAATAATAGTTTCTTTCCTTGCAAACTTAAAATAAAATTATTTAAATCATTTGCAAAACCTATTAGAAATGGTGATGCTTATACAAAAAAGAGTGAATCAATCAGATCATCCTTAAGTTCCGTATTATCCGATTTTACTTCCCTATTCAAAACGTTGGAAAACTATATCCAAAGAGCAAAAAAAAAAATTCTGCACACAACCAACGAATTTCGGAATAAGAAGTATGTCTCCGTATTCTGCGTCAACTTCTTCCAAAAACTGTTTAAAAATTTCGGTAAGATAGTAACAGATTTCCTCAGTGTAATATATTCGTATTTCTCGTTACTTCTTAGATCGCTGTCAGCAGCCTGACTTTTCCACATGGTGCTTCCTAATCAAAAACACAATGAAGAATTGAACTTACGTATTTTCTTAACTAACCAACGAAACCAATTTCGATAGCGACGACAACTTGTGCACCATCGGTACAAATTGCAGGGCATTTTTCAAAACCAGCAATTTTGTCAACAAACTTTGTAACTGTTAAAAATAACCAAACCTGTTGCTCTGAGCTTCGAAACTAAAGGGAGTAACTCTTCATGCACAGAAAAAAATGGAGATTTGTGGTAAGGACTATGGGACCAAACTGCTGAGGTCATCGGTCCCTAGACTCACACACTAATTAACTTACGCTAAGGACCACGCGCACACACATGCCCGAGGCAGGACTCGACCCTCCGACCGGAGGGAGCCGCACGAACCGTGACAAGACACCCTAGACCGCAATGCTACCCCGCGCGGCTTATGTCGAAAAAGTCTTCCTTTATTACCCGAAAAAATTAGTAGTTGACTAATACACTAACAGTCTGTAATTAAATTATTTCTTTTGTATATTATGTTCCATATTCAGTGTTGTGTAGCAAACAGCTATTGTAAAATGTAGGCGACATCATCGAAACAATTTGCTTGCCGTTTCAATTGTAGATTATTTCATGTGTAAGCCGTCGCCGAAGCATTTCCGAGATTTCGCTAATTTTAAGCGTACGACATACGATGTAGTTAAACACTCTCCATTAAGGTTGGAAGATTCAGGCAACTCTTGTACTTCTATTTTTTTCACTTCTCGACAAAATGGCGCTATGTGTATTGCTTAATGGGGCAAAGAGAAATGTCAGCGAAATTACTATCTTTATATAGACTTAAGTATTTTCTGCGTATTAAGTATTGAGGTTTTCCATCGGAAAGTATTAAATATCACTCCTGATGAAAAACAAGCTTTTCAGAAACTTCCTGGCAGATTAAAACTGTGTGCCCGACCGAGACTCGAACTTGGGACCTTTGCCTTTCGCGGGCAAGTGCTCTACCATCTGAGCTACCGAAGCACGACTCACGCCCGGTACTCACAGCTTTACTTCTGCCAGTATCCGTCTCCTACCTTCCAAACTTTACAGAAGCTCTCCTGCGAACCTTGCAGAACTAGCACTCCTGAAAGAAAGGATATTGCGGAGACATGGCTTAGCCACAGCCTGGGGGATGTTTCCAGAATGGTCCCGAGTTCGAGTCTCGGTCGGGCACACAGTTTTAATCTGCCAGGAAGTTTCATATCAGCGCACACTCCGCTGCAGAGTGAAAATCTCATTCTGGAAGCTTTTCACAATTTCTTTGTTTTCGATATTTTTAAGAAAAAAGAAAGAAATAAGCAGAACCAAAACCGGAATGATACGGGCAGCATTAAGAATAGTGGGTTTGAAATTAGTTGAGACTTTAGACGTTTGGCTCACCGGACGGAAACTGACGCTTTCCCTTCCACGCCGCGAGCAGTTCGGTTGTTAAAGCGAACTTTTTGCCACGCTGTGGGTAAAGAGTACAATGTGGTGTCGCGCATTAAATGCATCTACGTTCATGAGCTAGGCCTATCGTTGGAAAGTATTTTCTGCCGTTGAAGTGTTCTGCATTCGCCAGGTATTGTGAAAAAGTTTTTCTGTTGGCGTTACTTTAATAACAACAGTGCAACAAGTCTGAACACGAAATTCGCAGTAAAAGCGGTCGTCCGAGAACACCATCACTGGCTGTGAAGATAATGTTCTGCTGCAAAAATATTCATTCGAATTCCAATGCGCCATATCACTCCGTTGTGATGCATAAAGCTCCAACAGTGCTGTGGAGAAAGCGGATATTTTGTTCTGGGTACAAAGAAATGTTCCACTGGATGATGTTGAACCTAACATGTATAAGCGCTCATTAGAGGAGAATATATCGCGAACCACATTTCACCAGCTCTGATCTAGGCACTCAGGGGCTAAAACATTGCTATCACTTCATATTTATTTCTAGCACAGCAAAAATTTCCAGTAATTTTGTAGTAATTGAGAGCCTTTCCAACCAGTTTGTTCCGACAAGCCATCGAGCTAAAACAGATGGTATTTCACGGTATGAAATGCATATATTGCCTCAGCTGAAATTATTCAGATCATTTTCGCTATAGGTTTGGAGGGAGATATCGCCGATTCTTCTTCCGATTTTTTGTGCTTGTTGGTTTTAGTGTAACATGCTCCACAATATCTAATCTCCCACCATATAATATAGAGAAGAAATACATGGAAGTAAATAAACTTAAAACGAGATTAATAATAAACTGCAAATCAGATAAAGGTTACACAGGACGCAATGCTGCAGGCTCTGCAAGCATTGTTTTCTGCACATGATTATATTTTTTATATTTGAAACTTAACGTGCACATAAAGTATTCTGCCTCATAATATACAATTCTTTATTCTCGAAGAAATGGTAATTAATTCGGATAATTTTCCATCAATTGCCATTTATTGTTACCCTTAGGCATAGCCAAAACGTTCTCTACAATCACAACAGCTAATATAAGTAACGAGCCACGACAGTCGATGAAGTGTTGCCAACCTGCCTTTCTCTCACCCGATTTATGCCTAGTTTCGAAGTCAATCTCACAGATGGCACTCGACGCCACAAATCATCATCCTGAGATGTTTTTTTAATTCTAGTTTTCAACTTGGGGTTAAAATAGAGCATTAAAAATCGGGTGGAATCCGCATAAACCGAATGACATGATAACCCTAATTGCAGATCACGCTCAGACTGACAATGTCAGTAATATGTAACAATAACAATCAGTGGCGGCTGCTGTGTAGGAGCAGAAGAGCACGTGAAGAACCTAACTTTTGACATCTTGCGGATTTCAAAATGGTTCAAATGGCTCTAAACACTATGGCACTTAATATCTGGGGTCATCAGTCCCCTAGACTTAGAACTCCTTAAATCTAACTAACCTAAGGACATCACACACATTCATGCCCGAGGCTGGAGTCGAACCTGCCGCCGTAGCAGCCGCGTGGTTCGACTGAAGCACCTAGAACCGCTCGGCCACAGCGGCCGGCCCCTTGCGGATTTATTGGTTATTTTTCTTTGAAGTTATCTGAAATATACGGCACTGGAATCTACCGGCGCAGTGATACATTGCTACTCCTCTAGGCTCCGTGAAACTTGGTATCAGAGTCGCAAGCCCATCTTCTGTTGTGCACGATTCAAGGAGTCTTTGCCGTATGGATAAAGTTATATGGGTATGACAAATTACTTGCACAGCCCATAGCGTGCACAGCTAGTTCGTAGCACATTACGTGATTGCCAGTAGGTGGAATAAATCCCACTAGACCAGTGGTCATGAAATTGGGGGTCGCATGCATCTCGAATCAAGTATTCGTGCGGCCGACGGTGCTCAGCCGCATTTTATAATAATAATCATCTATCAACTAAAAGCCAGATCTAAAAACGTTATCTTGGGTTATGGTCTTCTGAAGAGTGTACTTTCCCTGCTCAGTAACAACCAAAAACTACGTACAAAAGTAGTATAATATTTTAATAAGTGGTTAATTTTAATTGACGTTGTTGAATTCTGCCGTGAGCGAAGTAGACTTGACCACTTACCTCAGGTGCAGAGGTGAGCAGAGCAGCCGCTGCGGCGGTAGTCGAGGGAGGGGAGGAATGTTTCATTGTCTTCCAGTACTGACAACTCACGGGTTTACGCGACTCCTGCCAACCAGCTGCTATGGTACAAATTTCAGTCGATACTAAAACGGATCCAAGATTGCACATTGTAGAAACGGTCATCTTCAAAAGCAGTATGTATTTGTAGCAAGGAATATGATATTAAATTATGGCTGTTGTAATACACCGCAATGAACAGAAGAAAGAGACATTAAAATCATTTACAACGAAATGAACACCCTTAGCTGCTTACAGGCGTTGAAGATGAAAATGTGTGCCCCGACCAGGATTCTAACCCGGGATCTCCTGCCCCGGTCGGGCCACACATTTTCATCTGTCCCCGTTGACGTATGTCAACGCATGTAAGCAGCTAAGGGTGTTCATTTCAGTGTAGTTTCATTCTGACGAGCTGCATGGTCATCGATGGTATCTGTTCTTTCGGACATGTCCGGAAGAACCGATACCATGTTAGTATATTAAAATCATTTACTAAACATTTGTGATAGTGTCTCATGTTGCATAGTGCAATTAAATACAACGTCAGTTATTGTTATTAATAAATTAATCAATGCTGACACAGCCAACACAACACTTCGTCAATTGCAAAGGCACGCTGAAAAGTAATGCCCTGGAATTTATGTGAAAACTCTAATAAAATGTGTTCATGTAAAAATATATTTAGTGTTCTACGTCTTTATTCTTCATGTCTACGTATTTATTTCTCAAAATAAACACACTGGCGACGAACACACGTCTCTCATGGAGTAACTGCGTTTGACTTTCTTGAGGGAGCCACCATCGCACCTCTGCTGGCACCACATCACTGTCACAGTGCAGTTGTGGAAGGTGTTAAAGTTTCGGAACTATGTAAATCGGAAGGGGCGAGTTCGGGACCATATGGAGGATGATCTAGATAATGATCCCAAGGCGTCGGATTGTTGCACATGTCGCAGCACTCGTGTGTGGTCTGGCATTGTCATACTGATTTAGAGGCTGTTCCATGCGTCGACGAACTGTTCGAATTTTTGCTTTCAGTTTTCTGAGGTCCTCGCAGTACCATGCAGAATCTATGGTGGTGTCTTCAGGTGCGAATTCCCAAATCTACCAAATCTTGAACTTCCCAGAACACTGTGAGCATGACTTTGCCTGCTGATGGCATGGTCTTGAAATATTTGGTGTCAGTTATCCTTTACGGCGAAACTCCATTGATGCTGTCTTGTTATGGGGGTCAAATTATGAACCATACTTTCATTACCTGTTACAGTATTGTTAAGGAACCCATCACCTTCACGATCAAAACGCAAAAGAAATTGAGAGATCGCAAATCTCGTCTGCTTCGTGTGATGAGTGAACATTCGAGGCCCTCAGCGTGCACATAGCTTTTGGCGACGCTTGTGGTGACACCTATGTGAAACGGAGAACAGGCGACACAAGGTGTTCGAATGGCGCTGACTTTTAATGATCAGTACGTGGTGGGATTGCACCGAACTTACCGCGTCCTTGTTATAGCTAGTCCATTGGTGGCTCATAACATACTAATTTATGTAAGTTACTAATAAAATCGATACATCTTCGTTAAGAAGTGCCTCCCCACAATGACGCTCTAGGCTCTTCAGCAAAGAAGTTTGATGACCGCTGCACTAGATGGTAGCACACGCCTCAGATATGCCTATTAATTCATTATATATTAAAATAGCTGTGTGGACGGGGCGTGAGTCGTACTTAGGTAGCTCAGATGGTCTTGGAACCACTCCTCAGCAGCCTCCGACAACGCCTGACTGGGATGTCCCTTTGGTGGTTACACTTTTTACTGCACTGACTATGTGGATGATCTGGTACTCCTTCTTCGCAGTAATGACGATGTTCATGCAGCACAGGCGTGGGTCGCGACCTACGGCGCGGCATCGGGGAGCCATCTCAATCTCCACACATCGCACATCCTGTCTATAGGCAGAAGTCTACCCGACGAGTGTGTCGCACCGCTACGAATCAGTGACACAATCCGCTGTCTTGCATTGAATTTACATCTGACATGAAGCGTTCAACAGCCCTTAACTACAGGCGTTTATTGAATCAGATGAGAGCAGGAGTCACCGTCTTAGACATCTAGACCTCCTACAACGGACACGATATGCTAACGTCTATTTGGCGTCACGTATCCCCCCATTTCGCACAGATACTCCAGATACCACCTACCCTGGTTCACCGCATGTTGGAAGTTTTGAGATCCTTTGTTAATTCGGACATGTTATTTAAGATTCGTTACGAGTCCCTAACTCTCCCGAGGAGCAGGAGGCCTTTGTCATGTTCAGAACAGAGCGAAGGCCCTGTTCGTCAGCTGTCACCTGCAGCTGTGGCGACGAAGTCCGACGTGCCTCACAAGTCTCTTACTTGAGGCCTTACGACCAATCTCACTCGCACCGCCTGTTATGATATCGGACATCCCAGCACCTTTCTTCGACGTTAGCCAATTCTTCCTTGAATTGAGCTACATCCGCATGGCACTACTACCTACACGCTTGATGATGACGAGGGCGATATATGCTGCCATGCAAAAGAACACGACGCCGAATGTGATTGAAAGCAAACACCCCACTACAAAGTGGCGTGCTGTGTGGCAGGCAGTGAATGCCACCACCCTTGATACTGACGTGCAATCTCCATGGTACGTAACTGTTAATGGGAAACAGTTGCGCCAGTCCCGCCTGCATCACATCCACCTCGCCGATTCACACTTGTGCGCCATATGCCAAGTGATTGACACGGATGAACATCGTTTCAAATGCGGGTCGTCAAAGGACGTTTGGTATTTGGTGCATCAGATATTGGCTTTTCTCACACGCAATACTCCCGACAGGATAACTGCCCGATCACTTCTTTTCCCCGATGAGATGTTATTTCACAAGAGGGAAAACGAGCTCTGTGGCGTGGATTAGCGGCCACGCTGTTCACTACCTATTCGGTAATGGCGAGAAGACAGTATCCGATTTTTGGTATTACCTCAACGAACGACATTGTGCGATCGTCAAGAAACCTAAATATAGGCAATATTTTTCTAATTTTCTTTGGAGCGCATTCCATAATCCGCCTCGCAGCTGGATTATCGATGACATGAGAAGGTAACCATAGCACCTCTTCCTAGTTCCTTTTTTATGACATTGAACAAACAACGAAAACAACACAGCAACGAGATGGCAGTCACCGAAAAATTCGCAGCGGGCTATAGTATGGGAGCATCCTTTGTGGTAACGGGACGACTTCCTATTCTGTTTATGTAGCCGAAGAGGAACGGCTTTCCTTTTATCCATTTGTATAAAAATAAAACAAAAATAAGAAGTAGAAAAATAAAATAAAAAAAGATGGTAGAGCACTTGCCAGAGAAAGGCAAAGGTCTCGAGTTAGTCTCGGTCCGGCACACAGTTTTAATCTTCCAGGAAGTTTCTTATCAGCACACACTCCGCTGCAAAGTGAAAATCTCATTGTATTAAAATTAAATCCGATGTCCGTATGTGTTATATTGATAGAAAAAGACAATTTTTAGGGTTTCTGAATGAGTTAGAATATATTAAGTTTTGGATTTTATCATACAGTAATCCTTCTGTCTTGCTAATAGGAGGGTGCACCAGTTTAGTGAACCTCCTTTAGCTGTAGTCAACTGACCATGTTGGTAGACATTACTACTCGTACTTGAATTTAATCATTCCCACAATCCCGCGTCCGGCCATCCTGATTTAGGTTTTCCGTGATTTCCCTAAATCGCTCCAGGCAAATGCCGGGATGGTTCCTTTGAAAGGGCACGGACGACTTCCTTACCCATCCTTCCCTAATCCTATGAGACCGATAGCCTCGCTGTTTGGTCTCTTCCCCCAAACAACCAACCATTCCCACAAACAGTAGTTTGTGTTTGGAACTGGTTATTTACGAGTACTGTGCGCGTGACAGTACGAACACGAAACAGTGAATCGGCTTTCGCGTGCAGCGTCAACATGAACACTCTGTTGAATTTATTTTAAGACCTAACAGAAAACTAAATTACAGGAAAAGTTAGCCACAAAGGAAATAGGGCCTCCCAGACAAGATCCGTTGATTGAGAAAATGAGGGTACCAAATAAGCGTGACACCAAGCGAACATTTAACAAAGAAGTGTACAAGAAGCGTAAGTGATTATGTGGGTGCAACATAATAATTGCACTGTATTGTTTACCCAACCTGATTTTTCTGCCAGGAAGTTAATTCTTGAACTAATGCAGGTTTTAGGGACCTTGTAGATTTGTCCGAAAAAAAGGTACAACTCCCGCTTGAACAAAAATGCGGAGACTGAACTCTCAGTGCTTGTTAAAGTGAAGATCAGTACTCAGCTTGACAGCGTATACAGTGTATCTGTGAGAAAACATAGCAAGCAAGTGGATAGCAACTGACATATCCTCTCCAGGTTAATACATGGCGTAAAATTTTGATAGGCGGCGTCAAATATTGCGAGGCGTTTGAGTGAGCTTTACGTGGTCAAGATAATAGGGAAGATACAGAAAACCCGAGAATGTTTCGTGGGCTTGTAAATTATGTTCTATGATGGCTCAGTGAAGGGACACTTAGAAATGGCAACTGTGTTTAAAGATACATCCAAAACAGTTAAAAATGCGCTTTTGGACAGTATTCAAAGCGTATGCCGAGAAATTCTAAATGCTCATTATTTGGCTGTAATGGTGGACGAAACAACAGATGCATCTATCATTCAACAATTGGCAGTTGGGTATACATACGAATTTCGTGGTTCTGTTGTGAGGAGATTTTTGGGGTTCTCCAATCCTGACGCACAGGATGCCGAGACATTATGTAGGACGATAAATTATGAATTGCAAAAGCATGCGGATGCAATGAAGGCAAAGGTGATGGCACAATGCTATGACGGTGCTACTGTTAAGAGCGGAGGCATAAACGGTGTTCATATAAGGACTAATAGGTATATCCTCTGGCTTATTATATCCATTGCTGTGCTCAACAGTTAAATCTGGTCCTGCAAATAGCTACATAGCTAAACAAATCTGCTAGAGCACTTTTTCCAATCACTCTGGGTTCCAGTTTATCTGCTGGTCACACAGATGAAGTGTGCTAAACAGAGTTGCGCAAACTAGACTAGCACGAATAGGGACTATAAGGTGGCTGTTTAAGAGTCAGATACTCCAAACAGTTAAGAAGATGAAGGAAATTCTGATCAATTGTTTAGAAGAAATTATCCTCGCTGATCATGCAAATGACAAAACCAGAAGAGAAAGTCGTGGCTTCCTCCCAAGTTAAAAGATCTTGAGCTCTTATTTAGGCTAGAATTTTTTCATGGGATCATGCCACATCACACATACTCTTCGGAAAGCTATAACAGCGTTCAAGATACAGTTAGAAGAATAAGAAACATTGCCATTGAAGAAATTTCATCATATTCTGAGAACAATCCTAAAGAAAAGAAAAACAGAAAAAAAATAGTGACGCCATAAGTCACATGAATGAAAGATTTTCATTCAAAAATCACCCGGTGGCATAAAAATTATTAGATGCGAACTCTTTCTCTATTTTCTACAAATTTTTCTGAGAGACAACCTGACTATTGAAACTTAACCATGGCTATTGAAAGTTGTTGAAGCTAGAAGTGCCCTACACAACGTGGATCTAGACACAGTTCTGCGATTAAGTGAAGAAATTAGAATAATTATAACAAATGCTCCTACAACATTTGAGCCTGAACATTGTTCCTGAACATTGTTCCTCAACAATGAAAAGTATAAAAACTTTCTTCGGAACACAGTAACGGTGAATACACTTTCGGTATGGGCAATGCTTGCAACTGAGAAGAAATTTGTGAATAATACGAAAGACTTCAATCATAGCATGATACACATTTACACTATTGAAAAACAGATGCATAGCTTTTCTTTATAAATAGGTAGTGTCAGTAATGCTGGAATATATTTTTCTCTATTTAGCATGTACCTACAGTGAAGTGTAACGTGTATTAATACTAACTTTTGTGTGTACTTTGTGAAGGACAGTACAGTACTTTTATAGGACGAAATTATGGTGTTTCACTTGTTCGGGAAGTGAAATTTGATGAGGAATAATATATCAGTAATATTAATATTTATCTGAAGAAACGGCAAGTAGCGAAGGCTTACACGTTATTTCGTTCTTGCCCCATGCTGTACTTAATTATGTACAAACGAACAAAAGTTAGAAAAAAATTTTCTGTCGCCAGACAAGTTATGCATATAATAATAATAATAATAATAATAATAATAATAATAATAATAATAATAATAATAATAATAATAATAATAATAATAATAATAATAATAATAATAATAATATTTTATTATTATTATTTATTTCTTTCTTTTCTCAGACGCTTTGTCTGGTCAAAAATGGAAAGTGACCTGGACCTTGATCAACTTTGACTTCCTTTTAACTGTACAGTTTATGTTATATTGCATTTAGGAACTTTCGGGTAATTGAACATGTATCAATTACGGATTTCTGTAGTTGTATATGTAAGTTTGGATGTAGCTGTATTGCATTGATGTACTGGTGGATATTGTGTGATATGACTCCTGTAGGTGATAGTATAATTGGTATAATGTCAACTTTATCCTGATGCCACATGTCCTTCACTTCCTCAGCCAGTTGTATGTATTTTTCAATTTTTTCTCCTTTTTTGTATATTTGTTGCATTGGGTATGGATATTTCCATTAGTTTTGTTAATTTCTTCTTTTTATTGGTGAGTATGATGTCAGGTTTGTTATATGGTGGTGTTTTATCTGTTATAGTGGTTGTGTTCCAGTTTAATTTGTATTAATCATTCTCCAGTACATTTTGTGGTGCATACTTGTATGTGGGAACATGTTGTTTTATTAGTTTATGTTGCGTGGCAAGTTGTTGATGTATTATTTTTGCTACATTGTCATGTCTTCTGGGGTATTCTGTATTTACTAGTATTGTACATCCGCTTGTGATGTGATCTACTGTTTCTATTACTTGTTTGCAAAGTCTGCATTTATCTGTTGTGGTATTGGGATCTTTAATAATATGCTTCCTGTAATATCTGGTGCTTATTGTTTGATCCTGTATTGCAATCATGAATCCTTCCGTCTCACTGTATATGTTGCCTTTTCTTAGCCATGTGTTGGATGCGTCTTGATCGCTGTGTGGCTGTGTTAGATGATATGGGTGCTTGCCATGCAGTGTTTTCTTTTTCCAATTTACTTTCTTCGTATATGTTGATGTTACGTGATCTAAAGGGTTGTAGAATTGGTTATGAAATTGCAGTGGTGTAGCCGAAGTATTTATATGAGTGACTGCTTTGTGTATTTTGCTAGTTTCTGCTCGTTCAAGAAAGAATTTTCTTAAATTGTCTACCTGTCCATAATACAGGTTTTTTTTTTGTCTATAAAGCCCCTTCCTGCTTCCTTTCTGCTTAATGTGAATCTTTCTGTTGCTGAATGTATGTGATGTATTCTATATTTGTGGCATTGTGATGGTGTAAGTGTATTGAGTGCTTCTAAGTCTGTGTTACTCCATTTCACTACTCCAAATGAGTAGGTCAATATTGGTATAGCATATGTATTTATAGCTTTTGTCTTGTTTTTTTGTCAATTCTGTTTTCAGTATTTTTGTTAGTCTTTGTCTATATTTTTCATTTACTTCTTTAATATTTGTATTATCTATTCCTATTTTTTGTCTGTATCCTAGATGTTTATAGGCATCTGTTTTCTCCAGCGCTTCTATGCAGTCGCTGTGGTTATCCAATATGTAATCTTCTTGTTTACTGTGTTTTCCCTTGCCTATGCTATTTTTCTTACATTTGTCTGTTCCAAAAGCCATATTTATATCATTGCTGAATACTTCTGTTGTCTTTAGTAATTGGTTGAATTGTTGATTTGGTGCTGCCAGTAGTTTTAGATCATCCATCTATAGCAAATGTGTGATTTTGTGTGGGTATGTTCCAGTAATATTGTATCCATAATTTGTATTATATAGCATGTTGGATAGTGGGTTCAGAGCAAGGCAGAACCAAAAAGGACTTAGTCTCCGAGTCTCCTTGGTATATTCCACGCTTAATCTGTATTGGCTATGATGGGATATTATTTGAATTTGTTTGGATATTAAGAGTGGTTTTCCAATTTTTCATTACTATGTTTAGGAACTGTATCAGTTTAGGATATACTTTGTATATTTCCAATATTTGTAGTAACCATGAGAGGGGTACACTATCAAAAGCTTTTTGGTAATCAATGTATGCATAGTGTAGCGACCTTTGTTTAGTTTTAGCTTGATATGTCACCTCTGCATCTATTATCAGTTTCTCTTTACATCCTCGTGCTCCTTTGCAACAGCCTTTTTGTTCTTCATTTAAAATTTTATTCTGTGTTGTATGTGTCATTAATTTTTGTGTAATGACTGAAGTTAATATTTTGTATATTGTTGATAGGCATGTTATGGGTCGATATTTAGCTGGGTTTGCTGTCTCTGCTTGATCTTTAGGTTTCAGATAAGTTATTCCACGTGTAAGTGTATCAGGGAATGTGTATGGGTCTGCAATGTAACTGTTAAAAAAATTTAGTTACATGTGAATGTGTTGAGGTGAACTTCTTTATCCAGAAATTTGCTACTTTATCTTTTGCAAAATTATCACTTCAGGCATTTGTGGTATCATCTTGTATGTGTCTGTTTCTACTTGTATCCACCGTGCACGTCTGTTGTGTTGTACCAGGTTTGACCATATGTTGCTCCAGAAGTGTTCCATGTCTGTTACGTTTGGTGGATTGTCTTTTAATGTGTGTGTTACCTATTGTCTGGTAAAATTTATTATGGTTTGTGTTGAATGTTTGGTTTTGTTTCCTTCTATTTTCACTTTTTTTGTATCTTCTAAGTCGTTGGCCAGTGCTTGTAATTTCTGCTTCTTTTCATCTAATTGCTCTATCGCTTCTTGTTGTGAGATTTTACCTCAGCTTTTTCGTTTTTTTTCCCGACATTTCATTTCTTATAAATTGTGTTAGCTGTCAGAAGTCTCTTCTCAGTTTTTCTATTCTGATCTGTAGCCTGTGTTGCCATGCTGGTTTTGTGGGTTTCTTCTGTGTGTTGGTTGGTTCTGATCTCTGCCGAGAGTGTATATTTAGTGTAGTGAGTGCTCCTATATAAACCAGTAGTTGTAACTCTTCCATAGTTGTTTTCATTTATTTTGTTGTGTATGATAGTTGTTATTGTTGTTTCGACTTGTGGGTTATTTGGTGGTCTATGCAAGAATTGTCTAATGTCTGTGTCTTTGTATTCTATATATATCAGCTGAAATTCTTCTTCTATATCTAACATGTGTGTCACTTCGTGTTCTATTTGTGCTTGTTCTGGTGGCTGTCTTAAGATTTCGTTTTCCTCTGATTGTTTAATTGATGTGTGGTGTTCTTTGTTTGTTTGCTCTGGGATGTTTGAGTCCATTACTGTATTATTTTCTTCTTCTTCTTCTTCTTGCACATTATTTTGTTCCAGTATTTGTTGTACTTGTTGTTTGATGTTTTCTAATTCTGACTGGGGTATCCTGTTATTTTTGATTATCACACAGATCTGATCAGCTAGTCGTTGTTCTGTTAAAAAAAAAATTATTCTGGGTATCTGGTAATAAATGTTGTGTATACTTGTGATCTGTATCTGGTTGTTGGTTCCTAGGTTTGTTGCTTGGTAATAACAGAACATGAGGTGCCGGTTGTTGTTGTTGTTGTTGTTGTTGTTGTTGTTGTTGTTGTTGTTGTTGACATGGGCTGCAGATGATCATAATCATAACTGTTATATGGCAGGTGCTGTTTCACAAAAGTATATAAGAATCCAAAAAAAATTTTGAACACCAACAGTGAATACTGACGAGCTGCCACTGATAATCAGAATACTTAGAGCACTACAAATGTTAAAAATTAACGCACTGTAGTTATTTCAATATATCTTCAGTTCGAGCAAATGTTTCCCGAGGCGAAATTGTGTTAAATCAGTTTTACTTACATGAAATAATCCCTCATTGACACGTGTTCACGAAATGGTGAATGTATTGACACAAAGATTGATTGATAGACTATTTCCCGCCTGCCAGCACAGGGCACACCTACGTTATAGTTCGGCCATCTGTGCCAATATTCGTAATAGTGATTTATTTTGTTAAATTCGGCGGGTATATTTCTTAAGGAATGAAGTTGTGATTATAAGAACATCAGTGTGAGTAAGGAAGTCAGAATTGTTAGACTGATTTATTAATTACACGCTATATATTAATACGGGACGTTACGCAATTTGGCGCCAAATTTGATGCGGGGGTCACTTAAATCTGCTCTCGCCCAAGGACACCGTAGTAGCCAGTCTATCACGGCCTTCTTGCTCTCCGGGCCTGTTGCCGTGACCATCTGTCACTTGTGGAATGGGTAACCCGACTCTTTACCGTTTCGTGTAGCTACAGAGGCGAATATAGTTATATTTGATACGACAAATCACAACCCGCAATGTGGTATAAACGCCACAAAATGTTCGAAGTCATATCAGATCTTTTTGAAATTCTGTACTTTTTGGATAAAACTGTTCCCTGGTTTAAGCCCACCTTTATGAAAGTTACTTACACTATTGTCATAAACAAGGTTCTCGTAATTACATCACTTTCAGTGGCTACCCTGTGTGACGGATGTGAAATTTCTTTCGAAAATCATGTTTAAAAGGAAAGTAGATATTTGACCTTAAACACAGAACGTCATCTGTAAGCAAAACAACAATGATGATAGAATCGAAAGAAACAGTGAGGATTCTCAGTTGTCTCACAAACATACATGCTAACGAAATTTGAGGAAAAAATTACCTAGCATAATTTCTTAACTATGTTTGAAAATTGTCTAACATTAGATATGCCCATATATAGTAAACACCGAAGATGAAACAATTACGTTGCAACAGGTTTTAGACATAAATGAAATTGTTGCCAAGGCGGAGTTTCAACAAGACTCATGTTTATACTCAAGGAAACAGTATTAACAATGGAGGTAAATACTTTCACCTTCCTCCTTCCTGTGGACTGAATTTCTTTCTTTCAAATGCAACTGAGTCTAAGTACTCAGTGAGACCGCAACTGTGTAATTTTGTATTTTTCTTTCGAGGGCAACTTATTTCTCTCATTCTGCCTGAATCGGCTGAGTCGAGATAAACCACTTTGAATCTGAACTCTTTGGCTTAATCTCTGGTAGAAATGGATTGAAAAAAATAGACAACTTCAGAAATACGTCGATAAATGGTCTTCAACAGACGGGAGTACGGTTTCATTCTGGGTCTTGTTAAATTGTAAAGTTATTCATGTATAGTAGAAGCGGGGGTACAAGTCCTGAATAACAGAATAAAATTTTTATATCCTAATTTGGAAAGGAGATTGAAATTCAGGGGGAAGAAATGAAAAGTTCGAGGCTCGCCGATGACATCGTAATTCTGTCAGACAGCAAAAGCGATGGGACACAGCATCTTCTACGCAGCGATGAAGAGGGGATTTTCGCGTACGACTATTTCAAGTGTGTACTATGAATATCACGAATTCGGTAAAACATCAAATCTCCGACATTGCTACAGCCGGAAAAACCTCCTGCAAGAACGGGAACAGCAACGACCGATGATAATCGTCCAACGTGACAGAACTGCAACCCTTCCGCAAGTTGCTGCAGATTTCAATGGTCGGCCATCAGCAAGTGTCAGCGTCCCAACTATTCAACGAAACATCATGAATATGGGCTTTCGGAGCCGAAGGCCCACTCGTATACCGTTGATGACGGCACGTTACAAAGCTTTACGCCTCGCCTGGTCCCGTCTACTGATGACTGCAAACATCTAGCCTGGTTGGACAAGTCTCATTTCAGATTGTGTCTGGCGGATGGACGAGTACAGGCATGGAGACAACCTCATGAATCCATTTACCCTGCATGCAGGCAGGGGACATTTCAAGCTGATTGAGGCTTTGTAATGGAGTGGGGCGTGTGCAGTTGGACTGATACGGGACCCCTGATACGTCTAGATACGACTTTGACAGATAACACATACATAGGCATCCTGTATGATCACCTGCATCCATTCATGTCCATTGTGCATTCCGACGGACTTGGGCTATTTCAGCAGGACAATGCGACACCCCACACTGCGGCATGGCCGTTGACAATATGGAACGCTGTTTTATTCCTGTAACACGGCTTGAAGCTAACGGTTGATAAATAACTGTGGGGATGTATTGCTTCTTTCCTAGAGTTTATTCCGACTTACTGGATCCTCTGTTTTCATGATCTGGCAAATGTATTAATTTAATACTGTGGCCGAATGCTCTTCTTACCGCCACATTCATAAGTTAATCTAAGGATGGGAAGTAGAGCCCCCGTCTGTCTGTGAATGGCGTAAACTTTGTTCTGTGTTATCGTATTTTAACAGTTTGGGTATCGTATTTGCATAAAAAAGTGTGGAAAACAGTCTAAAAGCTACTCATGCTGTACGGTATACAAGACCGACGGTCGTTAATCTATCCCTCACATCCCTCAGATTCATCAGTCTGGCTCACCTCCAACTCGAAGCTAACTAGCTGTCTATTAGGTATGAGCTGATTGAGATATACTAGATTACTGGATTTAGTTACCATCAAGCAAGCAAGCCAGCCCGCCCTGCTAGACGCGGGGTCTAAATCGCTGTTTCTCGAGAGGGAAGGCGTGCCGGTCCCCGGCCCGAATCCGCCCGGCGGCTTAGTGTGGAGGTCCGGAGTGCCGGACAGTCTGTGGATGGCTTTTAAAGTGGTTTTCTAGCTGCCTCGGCGAATGCGGGCTGGTTCCTCTTATTTCGCCTCAGTTACACTATGTCGGCGAGTGCTGCTCACACTGTCTTCACGTACGTGTACACCATAGTTACTCTACCATACAAACATTTTGGGTTACACTCGTCTGGTATGAAACGTTCCCGCTGGGGAGGAGGAGGAGGAGGTGGTGGTGGGGCGGTGGTCCAAGGGCAGCCGAAACGCAATCGCACAATAACCAAGGGTTCGGTGTGGGGCTGCTGGCGGTGGGGTGGGTGGACTGCTGTGGCCTGTTGTGTGGTTGTGAACCGCTGAGCACTACGGCGGGACGAAGCCTCTCCATCGTTTCCAGGTCCTCGAATGAATACACAATACCATCAAGCTATCCTTCCGTCAAGTGAAGGTAAAGGTTTGCCTATGGATTTCTAAGGCTAGCGACATTGTAGGTATAAAACAGAGTTACGCAGGAGCTCATACAACTTCAGAGAAGGCATTTAGGATTATTGAGTATCTATCAACATCTCCTAGGTCTATCCATGAAGGGACCTTTAGTGAACGCAGAGATATCCCATTGAAACTGACTGCTCGAATACTTACTGGAATTCCAGATTTGAGGACTGTCTAGCCAAAATTGCTTAGTCCGCAGACTAGAACTGAACAGGTGAGCATCCAGTAGAAAATAATAATTCAGTAACAATGCACACACCTTTCAACAAACTGTGGATTCGTTGTTACTGATGAGTGATAAACACTATTCTTAAAAAAATATCACAATGTCAAAAGAAATTTATCGCAAAGAAACTACGATAGGTAACGACCTAGCTGATTAATTTTAATACCTGTTGAGTCATCTTCATGCTGAGATCATTACTCCCAAATCGTTAGGAAGACTATAAGGCTTAACAGTCGATTATGGTTAAAATTTCGTAATCTTTAGTTCATCCAGTGAATTGGCGCCCAGCTTCCAAATGGCTATCATTGAGAGGCAACACCCTCCAACGCACTGATTTTGACGAAGAAATCAAGAAAATTACAATCCCTGCTTACAAAGGATGCTTTCTAGTTCCTTGCCTCGGGGTCTGTCCACAGTGTATGAGGTCTGACCGCCTGCATGAAACATTCCAGTCAGAAAAAACCTGTTGATTCACAGACTGACTGTCCACAGTGCCAATAAAAAAATCGACGTGGTTCTACAGAATAAGAAAGCTGGAGAATCACAGAAATTACAGCAAGACCGACAACTGAAAGAACAAAGTCGCCCCCCATTTACACACCTGTGCAGTCATAATCTTCAGACCTGTGTTCACAACTGCAATGCTTATTGCGAGAGCTTTCTTCGATTTTATATTGTGTTAATTACAACCTTGTTAAAATTTAATGGAAAGAACTCTGAAGTTCTTAAGTGAATTGCAACTGAACTTAAGTGACGAAATGCTATGACGGACTATGTTCGAATGAATAATAAGTGGCCAAGAGAGAGAAAACGAGGAATCATGGTTATGCAAAGGGAGTGTTTTGAAGAACTCTTAAACCCAAGTGGAGATCCGGTCGCGGAGGGAGAAACAGAGGAGGAGGAAGAGGAATTGCAAACAGAAAAGGACTTAATACAGAAGTGTAAGATGCACTGAGGAAGGTGAAAGGAGGGAAGGTACCAAGTTTGGATGATCTGAGTGTACAGATGGTGAGAGCGGTAAGAGAGGTGGGAATTCAGTGGCTCTCCTTTCTGTTACCTATCAGGAAATCATATTGACAAGCCAATGTGCAGGGACAGTTTTGGAAACACTAATTAGAACAAAAGGATAAGAGAACATGGGTTTAGAGCAGTAAGGTCCACGGTAGGAATAATGTAAGCTGTAAGACATCTACAGCGACACCACTGTGACTATAGAATACATAGACAGATGGTCTTTCTGTGCATGGAAAACCATAGGACAGTGTGTGTAGAGATGCGTTATGGAAGACTCTGGAGCACAGATGTAGAAAAGCAGAGGCAGTAGACTGCAAGTGAAGTGCAAAACAGGAGTGAGAATCATATTAAAGTGAGAGATCAGATTGATAGAAGCAGAAGAATGGCTTCAGGCAGAGAAGTGCACTTTCATCATTGTCTTTCACTGTGATGCTGGATGAGATGATGACCAGAATAGAACAAAAAATTGGAGGAAAGATGAAAGCAGTGGTGTTTTTGCAGACGATTGGATGATTTGGCAAATAAGGAGCAAGTAGTGCTGGTTCAAATGGCTCTGAACACTATGAGAATTAACATCTGTGGTCATCAGTCCCCTAGAACTTAGAACTACTTAAACCTAACTAACCGAAGGACATCACACGCATCACACGCATCCATGCCCGAGGCAGGATTCGAAACTGCGTCCGTAGCAGTCGCGCGGCTTCCGGACTGAGCGCCTAGAACCGCGAGACCACTGCGGCCGGCACTAGTGCTGGAGCATCAGGATGTATAGCAACGAATAGTACAAGAATATTGGATGGGAATTTAGCCTAAGTGTAAAATGATGAGTACCACTAGGAAGGAGAGTCACAACTGGAATAACAACTGGTAGGGAGTTACTGAAAAAGGAAGTGTTTAAAACATTTGAAAAGTTTAATAGAGCAAAATGGGAGAAACGACAGAAATAAATGAGGAGAAAAGACAAGCAGAAGCAGCCAGGGAGTGTGTTAGCAACCTGAAAGGGAACAAGAATGTCCCCTAAAACAGGTAAAAGTTTATATATCGGGATCAGGAATTAGTAGAGGATCAATGACGCGATAGGATACAGGAATCCACGCTAAATGGTAGAGACATGTTAAACGAATGGAGGAGAGGAAGATATGTAGAAAGTTGCAGGAGATACAAGGGAAGTGAGGAAGACCAAGAGGCAGATGGTGAAAGCGGTGGTGGTACGTAATTACGCAAAATCGATGAACCTTACACAAATATGAAATTATTACTATGTTAAAATATGTTGTCTATGTTTTGCAGCAAGCTAAACACGCGATCTAGTGT